>NC_054058.1:47633511-47936541 GCF_017639655.2 Falco naumanni | reverse complement strand
TTGAAGCCAGGTTTCCTTCCAATGCATTCCTAATATTTTATTCCTTAATCTAGCAGGACAGTAAGAATAGGAAGACCTTTTCAAGCTTCAATTTAACAGATTCATTTAATTGTAAACAAATTTCAAAGACATTTGATTTTTACCAGAATGTCAATAATGTGGCAGGAAATGGAGGAAGTGCTTTTGGACAACATGTATCCAGCTTGTTCAGGTTTGCAGATTTTATACTAATGGCTGCTTGCATTTCCAAAACAGCTATTTTTGGTACAGTAAGAGTTTCCAGTGAGTATAAAAGTCATTGCTCACAGAAGAAGTTAATTCAAAACCATAATGTGTTATGGCAATTCCTTAACAACCTTTTAGAAGTAGTTGTGCATGCATCCCAATACACACACACTCACCTCAAGCAGGCAAAGATGATTAGCATGCAATGATTAGATCTTGCAGTCTATTTCAAATCAAGATGCTGAAAGCAGAGTGAAAACCAGCCAATTACAAAAAGCATTCAGCATAGGAATTATTGTTGCATGGTCACTCATTTTTTTGTTCCTCCTTCTCAACCACAGCAGTTTCTGTTTAGAGTATCTTCCAATTAAAAATTAGTTACATCAAGTATGCAGCAGTGTAGGACCTGTATCCTAATTTTCAAATGAAACCTTAAGCCAAGGAAAACCTTTCTGGTGTTTGTCAGCCTTAAGAAGTCTTCTCTAAATTTCTAAAGCGTACCTGATCATTATTGACACTTCTTTGGAAAAATGTTAGAAGTATCTCATGGTTCTCCTTCAGCCCTTTGGCAGCTGTCAATAACTAACACCAGTAGTTTGTGATTATTTTTTTCTTTCCAAAACCATTATTCAATTACCTTCCTACATCAGATGAAGTATTTTTCCTTTTCATTGTGATTTAGTTGAAGTCTTGTAAGAAACATCTCAAGCCGAAGTTCTGTCTATGCCTCATCCATTTTTTTAATCCCATTGGTTAGTTCTACTCAAGAGCAGTTTTTATTAATACGTTCGTCTCCAACTTATGTCTGCAGTTTGCTACATTGGAGATTTTAACTTAATTCACATTTGCCAATAATTAGTTCATCCTTTCCTCTGTTAGTGAATTTGCCGAAACTGTTTGGTCCGAAAGAACTGAAACTTCTAAAACACTTGAGATGTAATTACTACCCAAGGAAAAAAATAAAATTTAAGTTTCAGAGACTGAAACCAAGTATGTCAGAGAACATCCAGCCAGATTTCTCAGATTGTGTCAGTGTCTCCCCTTGCGCAATGTTCAGCACTGCTTTGAATAGCACACATTTTTGACTACTCAGCAATTGGCAACATCACCACCCAAGGCCACTGACACTCAAATACACAGCTCATCCCCAACTTTATCTCAGAAAACAAAAAATAACACCACAAACCGTTTAACAAATTAGACTGGCATGTTCTACACAGCCAGCCAGTAAGCGTACAAACATTCAAGTCTCACTGTTGCTCATTTGGTGAATACTAGGGCCATTTTGATAACAGTAATTCCATATTAAGTAGAGAAAATTAACAGTAGGGGACAGAAAGAAGAAGTATCATTGGCATAATGAGCATGAACAACCTTGTTATTTCCTATGTTTCTCGGTTGACACCGCATGGAAGGAGTAAGAAACTGCATTTTTCAAGAGATTCTCTTCAGACTAATCACTGACTCAAGCTGCAGATGGGTACAGAGCAAGTTGAGTGGTTTTCTGCTTACGTACATGCTCTTTACATCTTGCCTCGTTTCATTTTCATCTACACAATTACTCTGAATTTCTATATTTATGGAAACCTTATCGTAAAAAGCAACCCTGGTAGCGGTAGAACTATTTGCCTCCCAACAGCTTTAGCTTTTTCAGATTTCAGATGCTGTCTTCTGCAGGAAAGAAGATGAGGACAGTAATAAAATAAAACAAAAGCGAAGATGACCCACTTGCTTTCTACTTTCCCTGTTTTAAGGTTATTTTCCACAGCTCTTTCAAAAACAAAGGACTCTAGTGCGTATAAACACAATTACAGGTTCCAAAAGGGATAGGCTACATTCACAAAGAATGCCAGAGACAAATAGTTTCTAAAAATATTTCTCTGGTTTCAAAATATGGCATGATGGAAAAAGAGGAACCAGCACTGTCAGTATCACTCCCTGTGAGGGAGCAGGCAGACAGAGGAAGTGTTTCACAACCATTAGAGAAGCTCATTACAGCGGGGGGTTGAGCTAGGATCTCTGACCTCTCCTCTGCTCTCTTTTTTGGAACTATATTGAAATGATAGCCCCGTAGTTGCATTCTCTACAGCATGAAATTCACATTTCACCTGATTTCAAACTAGGTCTCTGCACTATGACATCCCATTTCTTAGCATCCCACGACGATTACAGGGCAAATAACTTACACTGCCTTGCAATCTGACATACCATGATAGGTTGCCATTATGACGACCTCTCTCCTCCCAAGATGAACTGCTCACCGTAATCATTTAGCAAAGGCCCAGGATAGCAAAGCTATTTACTAAACATATTAATGTACAGGCCCATATACAAACTGGTGCAAAGAACATGACAGCTACTCAGAGACCACTAAAAATTTGTTTGCAAGATGCTCTTCCTAGGCTTGCAAATGCTGTGTTGCTAAAGTGACCCCAAAACCGCTGCTTCCAGACTGATTTTCCACACATTCACACAAGCATAGCACCAGCAGAAAGGAAGGGTCACAAGGGATCTACAGTATGTCTGCCTCACTCCACAGCTATGGCTGTAACTATAGGCTAGAGGAGTCTGAGCTAGGTAGCTAACATGAACATAGGCAGACATATAAGCGTAGTGAACACTGCTGTGCCTGCATGTGGACGCATCTTGCGGAGCCCTTACCTTTGTTGTAATGTACCATACCACATTGCTAACTCCCAAGTAGTGCAATGTCTGAAGTTCTTTTACTTACATTCATGTTGCAGCCTCAGAACACCTCTTCCAGGCGACATTTCTGAATAGCTTAATATTCTTCTTGATCTCAGACTTTGGGAAGATAAAACCACCCGATGACTGCCTAGAAGTCATTCCCCATGAATAGCTTACCCGTAGTTTCCTGAAAGGCAATCTAGACAGATGGTACTTTTGAAATATTTGTCTATTTTCTTGAGCATCTCTTTCAATTTCATTTCATACATGCAGCCAGCTAGAATATAATTAAGGAGTTATACCTAGTGTACCATAGCTTATCCCTCCCTCATTTCTCTAAATATTATCTGAATGTGGAAGTAATACCCATTTTCTCCGTGTTTACGGATTGCCTTTTGGAAAGTAAGAAGCTTGCTTTTGTACGTAAATTCCATTTTTGAACTTTTAACACAAATTAAGATCTATGACCTCTCGTACATACCTTCTCAAAAAACTTAAGAGGATAGCAGATCCAATCTATAATCAGACAGAAATTACCCACATGATTAGCTTAAGGTTTCCCAACACATCCCAAGAAATCCTGTTCTTCTTGAGGCTTTCCTCCTCCAGTAAAGCATTGTTATCCCAACCAGCCTCCACCAAGTTCTGTGTGGCAAAGAGCAACTACTGTCTACCAAAAAGTAACAGAAGGCAACTAAGTCATGAGAACTTGAGATACCTAACAAACATCCACTGAAACAGTGCCTTAAATCAGAGCGAGCCTGTGACCGAATAAGATTCATATATGCTAAGCCATCTGCAGGAAAGAAAAAGCAATTTTTCAGCCAACCCTGTAGTCACACAGCTCAGCCACTGTCAAAAAATAGTTTGTCTAGAGAACCGAAGTTCAAATAGCCTAGTAAATGGTTTCTCTGGATGAACCAAATTCAACATTTGCCATTGTCTAAGACCAATCCAAGCATCCTTTTTCCTAGTTGTGAACAGCTGTTTGAAGAAGCAGAAAAAGGTTTGTGCTTCCTTAATCCTTCTACTGTGGTAAAGTCATGAAATAAGGAAAACTTAAAAATTATAGCATGCGCAGACTTTATAGGTATGACTGATCTTTCCTCGAGGGCAGGACACATGTAATTGCACACAAGTAATTTAATATCTAAATACAGGAAAGCTCATTCCTCTGTCCTGGAAAAATCTTTATCTTGCCAGAGGGTGAGAGAAAAAGTGGTAAAGTATCTGGAAGTAAGAGAATCCACCTACAGCAAGATACTCCATCTCATAACAGCAGTGTGTTTTGTCAGTGAATTATGAAAAAGGCAGAAAAGAAAATTTCCCTGGGGGAAATAGCTCTTGCAAAAGCTTTCTTACAAATATCAGAAAAGGGAAAAAACGTTCTCTTTGACTGCTGACAATATGGAGACCACAGCCTCTTAATTTTGCCAAAGCAAATTTTAGATTAGAGCAGTAGAAATGCATCCTAATGAAGGGATAATAGAAGGAGTTGTTCCCCTGAAAAATAAAGTCTCTAAAGGGGCAACATAGTAGAGATATACAGTATGATGAACAGCACACATAAAGTAGGTCAGGAACATCTTTTCAACATTTCTCATGAAATTACAAGTAGATGATGCAACTGAAAGGCTACTAAATTAAAACTTGTAACAGAAAAAATAGAAATTCTATGCAGTAATTACTGTGTCTAATAAGAAAAAGACCACAAGTGTTCAGTAGAACTGCCAGAAAACCCTGGATATTTGCAAGGGTACTCAACACGTTAGAAGCAACACGTAAGATGTGAACTATTCCAAAATGTTCACAAATCCATAGGTGATATACATTACCCTGCAAATGAGAGGAGCCCTTCCCCATTGGCAGGTTCTGTGGCTCCCAAAACGGTCTTTTTACACCTCCCACTGAAACAGACCCCAGCCTCTTGAAGTGAATCACTTTTCCAATTAAAATTGTGGTTTCTGTATTTTTGTAAGAAAGGCTACATGATCCATCTGTAAGAGATAATCTTCAAATTTTTGCATATAACAAAATTGTAAAAGAAAAAAGCTCACTTGTTTAAGCATGTCTGAAATATTGGTAGTTAATTCGAGCCCCATCTACAGTCATGAATAGTATGATCAGTAATGCAGAAATTTGTCACATGCATTTTCTACCTCAACTTCTCAATTTCCATTTCTTACCAGCACACATAGGTCAAGAATTAGATTTTATTTTTTCTTTGTGGCCACTGTGAAAGAAAAAAGTTCTCATTATCTAATTATAGTTTATTAAATTGGAGTGAGGTGTTAGTTATTGCAACTAAAACAGTTAACTGGCCATTCCATTTATCTTCATTTAATAGAAAACGTGCATTAATCAAATATGTAGGTATGGCAACCAACTTGCAATGTAGTTTTGTTAATAGTCTTCTGAACTTTCAGGGAAGCTAAGAAACACAGAATATACACAGTTGTACAAGTCAGCCCTCCAAAGCTTTCAGCCTTATAAATGTTTTGGACACAAATGCTAGCATTTAGTGTTTTCTACGTTTACATTTAGAAGCGAAGCAGTCTGTTCACAAAGCAGTGATGGATGATTCGTTTCCTGAACTCATGCTAAATCCTGCTTCATCTTTCCCCAATTTTGTTGATCTAAAGCAATGTACTGTTGTTCCAACACCCAAACTCTTAGCCCAGAAACAGCACACCAAGGAGCTCCAGCCAGCAGTTTAAAACTGATTGGAGAGAACACTTTACTCACCTGCAGGAAGTTAATAGGAAGAGATTGTTGCAAATTATCAAGTTAAGCTCCCTGTATCAAACAGATTAGACTGAACAGTTGAAAGATATTCAATTGTGCAGCAGAAAAAAGAGATTAATTACTTTGGGAGAGTTATGTGCTAGTGTAATGTATAATAAATGAATCCTAAGTTTTAAACAGTTATTTTCATAAAACCCTGAATTACGTATTTCAAGTTATACAACTCAAAGCATTCAGTAGCAAAATTTTAAATAACCCCCCAGAAAACTACCTCCTCAATACATTTTGCCATACGTTATACTGCAGTCCAGTTTGTATTAGCCACTGTTGTCATGGTTATCAGTCCCACCAGAATTCCTGAGTTTCTCATTTCCTATCTCCCCATACACCATGAATAAATACCAGCTATCTATTCCAGAGTTCATACCTTACAATTTTATAACTGAATTATAATTGTAATTTTACAATTTTATAATTGCCTGGCTTAGTGTCTGTCACTTTGCAAAGTGGGTTTGGACGTTTGTTTTCAAAACATTAAGCATTCCCAATGTCATGAGAAATAATGCATGCCAGTAGAGCTGCACAGAAAAACAGACAGGAAAAACTGTAGAGGAAGTAAAAAGAAAATTCTTCTCTCCCTCAAGTTTCATCCTTGTGACTCTTTAGTTTCTACAGCATAAATAGTATAAATAGCCCCGTAATTTCCAGGTCACCTGATTGTTCAGAGAACTTGCTAGCTTAGGAATTATCATTGATAATGTCTTATTATTGCAGAATTCAGAGTTTGAATTTGCTCAGCTTGCCATGGGGACTCCATGCAGTTTTTGGAGAATTAGAACAAAAAGGTCTCTAACAACCAGCCCATGGCTGTTCGGGGGACCTGAAATTCTCCAGCTTGTTGCAGGAGGGAGGCATTTCTTCAAACTTTCTTTTTTTTGGGAGCATTGCGATAACTGCATAGAGATACTGGAATTAACTCTCACTCAGCAGGATAGCAGGGTCCCCAAACCTAAATCACATGAAAAGTACAACTGAAAGCAGTTCTAAACACTACTACCCACCAACTCCACATTTGGCATATTCCACCTTGTCCTGCGCAAAACACAGAAGCAGCAGGGATATGCTAGTGCTAGAACTGCATGCAAAGACAGGCACAGCAGAGAGTCACTCTTATGAATGTAGACTAGATTTTGGCTTTTTATACTTTCCCTAGAATACATGGAATAGTCTTATCTTACCACCTGTAAGTCAGATTTCCTTTCTAATCAATGACAACAGGGCCTTATAAAGTTGTCCACTTCTCCAAGTAAATATCCAAACGTCCTGCCTGAACTCATCCTTAGTAATGCATTTCTCAAGGAAATTTGTTCATGCAAAGCCTTTAGACTATTATTTTCTCAAGCTGTACATTAAATCAAGACTTGAATGGCCACACACTTCCTACCAAGCTTGATCACAGCTCCAACAAAACAGAAACAAGCTCAATTCCTCCAGGGAACTGAAAGCAGCAGCCATAGTAATTGGGTAGAGTTAAGACATTCAACTGCCCAACCTCTGCATTGTTATCAGCAATTAAAGGCATTTAGTAATTCCCATGCTGGAATAATATTTCCAACTTACAAGCACAGTTAACTAGTTACGTTTTTTTCTTGAGATGGAGAAGAGTGCAATACTTAATACGTATTTGAGAACCAGTATTCAAGATGGCAACAAGCTTTAAATAATCCATCTCAACTTTCGGCAACTGTTTATAGTCTTTGCTTTTTGGTTTTTTCCTTGTGTGCAGAGTGTGTGAATGCAAAAGTAAATCTGAATTTAAGTAGCTGTATATGCTAAGTGATTGCTCCATCATGGACACATGGAAAAAAAACCACTGAGATTCAGCAAGAGCTTAATGGGAAGGAAAGGGTTAAGTTTCACCCAGGAAAGTCATACAGAAGCAAAGTCCAAAAAAAAAAAACAGTGGATGAGGTGTATTACTCTAGAAGAGCTCTAGCCTTCTAAGCCACTTTCATTTTTTAGTTAAGTTTGGCAGCTTTTGAAGAAGTATATCCCAATTCATAAATGCCTGATTTGTGGCCAAGTATAAGTCTTCCCTTTACTATTTCCTTCTGTTCTTGATACTTTTTCTTTGAATCTTTTGCTACTTCATAATCCAATGTTTTCTTCAGTTCTTACTCTACATCCCAGAAATTGCGCTGGTATAAAACCTGAAAATATCTTCCTTCCAAGAACAACATCTGCCACAGCAATTCTTCAAAAGTCACCAAGCAGTAATATTTCCCTTCATACACATGCTCAACTCATTGTCACCGCCGGACATTGTTTGATGTTACAAGGAGAAAAACAGATCTCTAAGACCATACCATAACACACATATACACACACAGAGTTTCTACAATTCAAAAAGAAGTCTTAATATTCTACAGCAATTCAGTATATGTTATAAACTCAAATAAATGTTTATCTAAAAGCTAAGTTCAGCATTTGAAACCAAATCCTTCCTAGGAAAGGCCATTTCTCAAAGGACAAAACAAAACCTAAACAGCTAAGTATGGTACTCTTTATTTGTAAGCAAGTAGCACATGAAGATTCTTTGAAGTACAAAGCAGAGGAAAATTATGCAGTGTTCTTTCTCCTTTAAAAATTTAAGTATGCCAGCTATATTACGAATTCTACTGATATCAGCCTACTGACATCCTGACCTACATAACTCACTTGCAAAACTAAAATTCTGCTGAATTTGGAATTCATTACAGAAATAAGGAAATAGAGCCCAACACAGCTAACTAAAGATGAATTTAATTGTGAAGTTTCCTTAACTGTTCTTATCACTTGACAATTATTGCTGCTCTATTTCAGACATGAAAAGTCCAAGTATCAATCTAATTTTATCTGCAACCTTTGACTTTTTCTTCCGAAGTGTTATAAAACCATGATTCAAGAATTGCTTTGTCCAAATAATAAAGCCAGGCACAATAAAAACCAGGGGAAGTTTGTTCGTTTAAATCATCACCTGAAATAGTCTTTAAAATAATCTCACACTCTGTCCTTTATTTCATTCTGCTTTTCCTAGCAGAAGTAAGCTTAGAGTGGAGATACACTTTTGAACTGTACTTTTATGACTTCCACAAGCTGACTCTTTATATCTTGTGGAACTTTTGAACATTTAATAGCACAATCATACTACAAGAATGAGCAATTCTCTCCCTTCTTGCTTTCTTCAGGCACAAGTGCTTGATTTCATAGTCTGCATAAAATGTGTTTTAACATGAACAAACAGTCACTGTTCAGTTGGACTTAGCCAACAAACCTCAACCCTTTTGCTGAAATAGCTGTTTTGCCTTGGTGGAGCCAAGGAAAGTGAGTATTGCCCAACCATCATCTGCCATGCAAGAAAGTACAGATCTGTCACTCAGCCAAATCACGGATATCACTGGTTAGATCTAATTCAGAGGTGCATGTTCCCCCCAACTCCACTTTTCGTGGAGGACTCAGGAAAGAGAAAAGAAAAAGGAACTGAGCAGCGAGAAAAGGGTCTACTTCCTCCTATTTTTCTGTGATACCCTTAAATAAGAGGTTGGCAGTAGAGTGAAGACTCTGTGACCAGGTCAGGTAGAATACAGTCAGCTAATAAATGGGTTTCACCTGTGATGTAAGTGGCCACGCTAAGAATTCTCCCATTCATTACGTGTTGCTCAAACAGTTTCAAATAAGAAAGAAAATCCCCACTTTATGCAAAGAAGCATCTATGATCTATGTCCATGCTCAATCCTTTTAAAGAACAGAAAGCATTAGGGGCATAATTTTTTATCATAAAAGGGTACGTTTACCACAGGAGACACATTTCCATTAACTTGAGCTTCTGTATATAGTAGCCAAGAGGTTGACCCCAATTAACTCTGATACTTCAAACTATGTCTTTAGAAAAAACTATTACCATATAAATACAATGACTGTTATCAACATACAGCTGGGGTCTACTCATGGCAATCATTCCAATATTATAGACTCCGTAGGTCTAGGTCCCTAGGTAAACATTAATATGGTGTGTTTTATACAGTGACCTGCACTCTCTGTAAGTACTTTTGACAGACAACAGCTCCTCCCTGTGAGCCAGGCTCTGTGGCATCACAACAAATCTCCTCCTGTTGTTCTGACCAAATGACCAAAACAATTCAGTTTCTTCTTAGCAGAAGTGAAATTAATACTGGAGCAACTGAAGTATACTTAAAGCAAGTCTGTACTGAACATTGACTCTTTTACTTCTTCCATTATGCTCAAGTATCCCTACCTTACACTCTAAAATTAAAAAAAACAAAACAAACCACCAAACAGAGAAAGCCTTCAACTTAGCAGCTCATCTCCCAAAAATTACAATCAGTCTGGGGAATACAACATATTTTACCAAATCTGATTTTTTCATTAGTAGTGATACTAACAAGTTATCACATTTCATTTTTTCTTGGAAACATGTTGCTTCCAGCTATTCCAAAAATATCCAGAGCACACCATGAATGTAAGTCCATACAGTTAAACAAACTTAATACCAGGATAAACTGGTTTACTTCTATATTGTAAAAATTGTGTATATTATAAAAATGTAGAAAAACTAACTAGTACCAAACACTGTTTACTATTTTGATTGTTTAGCAAGCACAGCTATTTTCACACACTATTACATTTCAAGTCTTTGTTCTACGTATTATTTACACTTTACCTCAACCATGACATCCTGTAACTAAAAAGCTCCCTTTTGTACAAAAATATACAAATTAAGAGTTTAATTTACTGCTTTCCTCAAATATCTTTATTTCTATTAAAAGATTAAAACCAAGATACATTGCACATCAATTAACTGTCTGAAGTGTCTTCAAGTATTTCAGAAATGTAAGAATACCATTTCATTCCTAGGCTTAACAAATTAGCATAGAGGTTTGGTCATTTGCAGCATGTCACAAAACAGAAACTGAGGTACAGACAGAAATAGAACACTGTCTCCTTATTCCCAGCCCAGGCTCTGTATATTATTGCATAATTATTATGGCTAAAACTATACTGCAAGAAATGTGTGGCTGACAGCAGCCAGAAAGTAATTAAAGGACATAAATGAACAATGCAAATCCCACAGCTGAAGTCCTTAACATACTTCTAATCCCTGAAGAAATTTATTTTGGTTTTGTTACAATTAAAAAGGCAACTAGAGTTTTTGCCTCCATTAAGTATTCAAACAAGAAGCCTGTGGTAAGGACTCTAATCACACATTATCTGATTCTGTACTTTGTCTACAGTTATCAGAAGCCCCATAGCAACTGTGTCTCCCCCAGATCAGTCCTATACAATAAATACTGTACAGATACTCAAAAACATGCAAATCAACACCTTTCCTTTCAGGACCTTTGTTTCAGCTACAGTGATGTCTGACAGACTCCTGCCCAAGGCTTTTCCTCAGACCTGTCCTTTAGGAGCTCTAGGAACAGGTATTTAATAAATGTCATGCTCTCATTAGCCCATCACCCAGCACAGATGTAAGCACATGGACTTGGGTTGAGTTCAGAGGAGGACCACAGAGATGATCACAGGGCTGGAGCACCTCACCTATGAGGACAGGATGAGAGTTGGGGTTGTTCAGCCTGGAGAAGGCTCCAGGGAGACCTTAGAGCAGGGGTCCTCAAACTTTTTAACCAGGGGACCGGCGCGCAGATGCAGTGGCAGGCAGTCACCTGCGGCTGCTTGGTTTCCCCCTCAACCCCCAGTGGGGGCGGGGGGTTCTGTAAATACCGGGGGCCAGATTGAGGAACCTGGGGGGCTGCATCCAGCCTGCAGGCCACAGTTTGAGGGGACCCCTGCACTAGAGCAACCTTCCAGTACCTAAAGAGGGCCCTCAAGAAAGCTAGAGAAGGCATGTAGTGCTAGGACAAGCAGGAATGTCTTCAATCTGAAATAGGATAGATTTAGATTAGATATTAGTAAAGAATTTCTCCCTGTGAAGGTGGTGAGGCACTGGAACAGGTTGCCCAGAGAAGCTGTTCTTCCGCATCCCTGGAAGTGTTCAAGGCCAGGACAGATGGGGCTTTGAGCAACCTGGTCTGGTGGAAGGTGTCCCTGCCCCTGGTAGTGGGGTTGGAACTAGATGGTCTTTAAGGTCCCTTCCAACCCAAACCATTCTGTGATTCTGTGACTCTGGCAAGTTGGTCAGGGCATTCCTGAGAGCCAACATCAGCTACAGTGGAACTGAAAAAGCATCTGTTCTGTTGCATCTTCTGTACTGTGATTCCTGGGCTGCAGCATCTACTGAAGACATTATGGTAATGCTAAAAGAATATAGTCCTTCCTCTCCCCCCAACATGAAAAGTTTAAGTAATTGTTTATAGTTACAGAAGATGCTTGTTCCCTTCTGCATCTGATGCTACAGAGGAGAGCTTCTTTACTGTATTAACATTATATTATTGCCAAGCATGCCATCAGAAAAAGAAAAAAAAAAGAGTGCCCTGAAATTTGTCAGTGACTGAGATAAGAGATTTGGTCTTTATTTTCTTCTTTAGGATCTTTAAGGATACTAGATGTTCAGTGATGCACTTCCAAGGGCATGCACAAAGCCTGAGGACAGGACCATGTGTTGAAAGGTAAACTTGGTACTCTGGTATCACTGATGACCACCTCTTAGGCCCAAGCTCAGACAAATGTAATTTCAGAGAAGTTCAGTATCTGCTGTGGAAGATGTCACCATGTGCCACAGACCAACATTTACAGTTTGGCAAACTCACCTACAATTGTAATAGGCATTAATTTCTACATAATAGTGTGAATATTCCTCAATTACCTAAACCTTTCAGTTGTGCCTCACATGTCCTACCACTTAGAGATTCAGTAGCTCATTACTGTGGCTAAGATACCTGACCTGGAACATTCTAAACTAAAAGATTCCTACTTTAGCAAGTTCTCCTTAGTTCTACTCTTATAAATTCAATGAAGACACACAAATCCCCTCAAACAACGCCTGTAACATGAAGTGGCCCAAGAAAATTCACTGGGTGCTCTATGAACATGGTACAGTCTCATCTGAAAGAACTACAGCTTTTTTGTCATTCATTTCTGTAACTTAAGGAAAAGCAGGCAGCCAGAGTCAGCAGAGCAGTAACCCTTGTTTTATTTGACAAGTACAACAGAAATTTAGCGTAAAAACATTATACAAACTCTCTCATTGTAAAAAGATTTGCACAAAAGGTGCTTAAGCAAGAGGTGTAAGGTTACCATCACACAGCTTATTTACCATTATTTTTGCTGCTGTTGAACCAGTTCAAGTGTGTACCTATATCCATTTCTGAAACAATACAGTGGAAAGTTAGTTTCCATGGCAACCTAGCAATTGTGGGACACTTTGGGGTGTTTTATTTGTTTTTAACAGATAGGAAAAAATATCATAATGCTGTTCCCAAGCTTAAGTTTCATTTCTGAGTTGCTTATATTAAAGCCTTTAGGCAGGAATCTGTGGTAGAACTTTCTGTAATTTTATCTTTGAACTAAACAGTGTAAAGCTTATCTGATTGTAACAAGCCTTATCACGTAAGATAGACTAAACAGGGATAGCTACAGCAAATCACTCCATAGTTACTTTTAATGAAATGCCTTTAAAAATATCTGGAAATGAAGTTTCAAAGCTTGGAAGTTCACCTTGAAATGTATCATTACAGCATTCCAAGATTTATTTATATTCAATTGGCATGGCACTTGTCATTTGTCTTAAACAGAGGAGTTCATAGCTTCAAGTGTGGCAGTCTAGGAAGAGATTTATGGTCTAAATAGTACAGATTGAGGCAAACCTGCTCAGAGCAACACTTGAAGATTAACAAGTTAAACACACACATCTGTACAAACACATACCTACATGATGCCCTTCTGCAATGAAATGACTGGCCTAGTAGACAAGTGGAGAGCAGTGGCTAGTACCTACCTGGACTTCAGTAAGGCCTTTGACATTGCCTCCCATAAGACTGTCCCAGAGAAGCTGATGGAAGTACAGGCAGGATAAGCAGACATTGAGGTGATTGAAAACTGGCTGAACGGTGGGGCCAAGAGGGTGGTGATCAGTGGCACAAAGCCCAGTAACCGGTAGTGTACCCCACAGGTCAATACTACGTACAAAACTGTTCAACGTAGCCAGAGTTTCTCTCAGCAAGTTTATTGATGACAAAACTGGGAGGAGTGCCTGGTAAGCCAGGGGGTCATGCTGCTATCCAGAGGGATCTCAACAGGCTCAGGGGGTCATGCTGCTATCCAGAGGGATCTCAACAGGCTAGAGAAACAGGCTGACAAGAACCTCCTGAAGTGCAACAAGGGGAACTCAGAAGTCCAGCACCTGGGGAGAAATGACCCCAGGCACCAGTACATGCAGGAGGCCAACCAGCTGGAAAGCAGCTTGGTAGAAATGGACCTGCAGGTCCTGGTGGAGACCAAGTTGAACACGAGCCAGCAGTGTGCCCTTGTGGCAAAGCAAGGTAATGGTATCCTGGGCTGCATTAGGCACACTATTCCCAGCAGCTGAGGGTGGTGATCCTTCCACTCCACTCGGCACCAGGGAAGGCCCCAAATGGAACAGAACTGTATCCAGTTCTGGGGTCTCCAGTGCAAGAGACATGAAGACAATTCAGAGTCACAAAGATGAAGGGACTGCAATTAAAAGCTAAAGAAAGTTTGCAGCAAAAAATGTTGGTAAGCAAGGTGTGGTAACTGCATGTTTTAACAGCCTTACATAATGAAACACTTGTCAGTATTCACTGAGCTTTACATGACATGTAGTATAGGGTAGAAAGTAAGAAGTCCATTGAAGTCTAACATATGCTTGCATTTCTTCGCAGAAGTGGCAGGAGGAAAAAAAATTAGGACAATAGAAGTAGTAGCGTTTCTTGAAGGATATCTTATATATTTGCTGGAGTAAATGGTTACTTTAAGCATTTAAGTTCTACTATGGTTCTGGAAAAGAAGAAAGCACGTATCACTTTCCTTCTACAGTAGCTCAGAAATTTAGAACAGCTTCCATGTATCACAAAGAAGAGTTCTAGACCATCACATTGAGCATTGTCTACTATAACAGAACAATTGCTCTCTGCAAAGAATTTGTAAACAGAGGCTGGCATTTATTCCTCCATAAGAGAAAGGCACTCTCATATCTTACAGAAATATTGGCACAGATTAATAAACCGAGAAAGGGAAGATCTGTAACAGGGTTCATCTCTATCAGAGTTGCTCTTTCTAAAATACAAAGACTCTACTTAATGTTGTCAATCATTTGAATCCTCATAGGCACAAACAAGTCCAGTACAAGAGAAGTGGCAGTACTATGTGTACACTGACACAGCAAGAAATGCTAGACCCATTGGGAAGTTCACTACAACCAGTATTGAAAACTGTCACATGGCAGTTTATTCTGTGCATGGAGAAAAAGGCAGACATGGTTTAATTTTAAAAACAAATCTCAAAGCTCTTTTTCCAGGCATTTTAGAAGCAGTCATTAAAATTAACTGATAACCCAAAGTGTTTTCCTGTGTCTCTGTAGCTCTCCGTAATTATTTCTTTTCACTAGCCTGCTTTTATGAGTTAAAGTGTTTTTGATTAACATTACATTCATTAATAACAAAAAAACATTTATGCAGGAAAGACATCTGCTAATTACCAGAGGAGCTGCCAATCATAAATTATAATATTTTATCAAAATTACTTGTTAAAATATCTACTTAAAGTAACACTACTAAATTTTTCCAAAGATCCAGTTTTCACCATACATGTATTTCTATAAAATATTAAAATATCAACGTTTTTATTAAAAATCAAGTTAAACACGTGTTTTTACAGTAAAAAAACACCCCTCTTTTTCTCTGGTTTAGGTAGGATCAAGTTTCTTCACTAGTGTTACTTCAGATTCACTTCTGAAGTAAAGATCAAACTTCACTCCATTATGTCCACTTCCAAATTCATTTAGACTAGCTAAAAATTGAAACAGTGTTTTGCATTATGCGAAACATGGAAAGGTGACCACTTTTTACCAGAGTAAGATGGCCCATCATAAGTTTTGATTCCTCATGTGCCAGACTGCCATGAAGCTTGACCAGTGCACTAGCCTCCTAAATTCCCATCTACCCCAGTACAGCAGTCTTCCAACATTAACACACAAACCTCAGCCTATATACATATTTATTAGACTGTACAGTCAAGCATCCAGTGGAGGTTAATTTAGAATTACATGTAGTTTATACAAGTGCTTTGATGGCACATTCAAAGCATTCTCAAGCTCAAGTTTTAAATTCTCTCACATCATGACTCAGGTTGTTTATTTTTCAAAACTTTCCTTCAGCAACTACCTGGTACAGCCTCAGGGCAGACTATCCACACTGACATTTGTCAGTGGAGAGAACCAAGGTAGCTCTCAAAGTATGCTTTACACCAATCCACTGTTTGGGGACTGCAAGTACAAGGAATTTGTATGTAAAATGTGTGGCCAGTTTAAGGCATACATGTTGGGTATGGAAGAGGACCACAAATAGAGACCATTATTTCTATTACAATAGAATGTAAAGTCCTCAGGACTCAAGCATGCTAGATACTAAGTATATTTAATGATAGCTTTTAAGCCATTGCTATTGATGTCCTCCAGGAACAGTAAAAACTACTATATGAAAGTGATGCTATATTTGAGTTAATTTGAAGCCTTCCCCATACTTTTTGAGTCAAAAGATACTTCAAATGCTTTTCTTGGTACAAACAGGTATTAGGAAGAACTGCCTTTGCAGCTGCTTTGCATCACCTTCCAAGCTGGTACTGAGAGGCCTGCGGGGAAGACAGGCACACGTATCTCAGTGCTTGCCAGGCAAGACTGGAACAGAAGCAACAGGAGTATGTCTGCATGAGACCTGAGCTCTCATACATGCACTGAGAAGTGACAGCATGTGAAGAAAACAAACCCACCCAAACAGGTTAGCACAAGGGAGTCCTGTCCAGACATCTGCCCGTTAATCATCAGTCTGTTTTCACTTCCCCATCTATAGCTCCTGCCTGAGATACTTCTACTTCCACAACTCCAAGCTTTGATTTCCCCAAATCCATCCCACTGCCTTCCTGTCACTAACTCTCTCCACAATGACCTGCTGCAAGGCATGCAAGAAGAACTTGAAAATGACAGCTGGAAACAAGGACATTAGTTGGGAATGAACTAAAGAAAAGGTTACAAAAGGGCTGAGCACACCTGCCCAGCTCAGGCTGCAAAGGGTAATGGCAGCCCAGGACATCAGCAGTACACCAAATGCCTACCCAGGAAACAAACCAGAGCATCTGCACTCCCAGTCTGTCAGTGCCAACTGGACAGAGTAGATGTTAGAAAAGGGGGAAATAACATCTCCAGTACTTTGAGATAGCTAGGAAAAAAGGCTACAGCTCGACCACAAAGAGGTGACATTCCCTATTCATTTATCTTCCCATATTCATGGGCTCAAGCAGATTTTGACAACCGCCAGAGGCAGATCAAAATCCTCCTTTCCTTGCCTCCCAGTCTCCTCTCTCAAATACTTCTTGACAGTTTCAAGCTCCCACTCCTAAATGTCTGCTCTGGGGCTTCATCTTACCAAAATCCAGTCTTTGCTACTTTTCCCTTCTAGTTTGTTCCCACTTCGTATCTCCAAACTACGTGCAAAGTACAGCTAACGTATGTCTCGCTGTATTTGATACACATCACCACCAGCAGTAACTGTTAAGTATATGAAATAACTGTTACTCAAAACTAATAGAACTTCTGTTTTCTTGAAAACTAGAAATGTTCCCTATACTTAAAAGTCATCTGGAAGAGCTAACAAGTTGCCATATAAGCCCTGAAGGACACAGAATTCCAGTGCTATTTGGAACATGGAACAGTGTTAAGACCCTAGAGTAGCTGTTTCTACAGAACATATGTAGATGCTAGAATGCAAAAAGCTTCCTAGACTTACTGTAATAAATATAGAAATAAAGTATTTTTGTCCAAAAAAATATTCTAGTCTTGCTGAAAACGTTAATCCAAATCCTGCATTAGATACTAACAAAATCTTTATGTCAAGCAGAAATATCAATAGGAAATAAAACCATTTCAGAAATACCTTAGATAACTGGACATTTTCCAAGAAACTCCAGTTTTACCTTTTCTATTTCCCCTTCCATCCCACTTGCTCCTTTCCCAGCAGCTGACAAGCTTCTAGTCTGATTGACAGAAATGGGTAATCAGAGTTTAGTTTTGTTTAAGTATTCCAATCTGTCTGTCATGAAGTCTGCTTTTGACAACAAGGCCTTTCTGGTTTCCAAACTTAAAGAAACCTAAATATTGACCCAAACGAAGTGATCCGACAGCATTATTTCCTTTTGTTGCAGCAAGTACTTTCAAACACCTCTCATCACCCCCATTCCTCCCCACGGTAGGTTGACCCTGGCTGGATGCCAGGTACCCACCAAAGCTGCTCCATCCCTCCCTTCCTCAACTGACCAGAGGACAGAAAATATAACAAAAGGTTCCTGGGTCAAGATAAGGACAGGCAGAGACCACTCACTAATGGCCATCACATGCAAAACAGACTCTACTTTGGTAATATATTAATTTTCTCATCAAATCAGGGCAGGATAATGAGAAATAAAACCACATCTTAAAAATGTCTTCCTCCCACCACTCCCTTCTTCCCAGACTCAATTCCCAATTTCTCTCCCTTCTCCCCACCAGCGGGCAGTAGGACAGGGCCTGGGGGCTGCGCCCAGTCCCTCACACCTGTCCCTGCCGCCCCTTCCCCCTCAGGGGGAGGCTCCTCACACTCTGCCCGGCTCCAGCCCGGGGTCCCCCCCACGGGGCGCAGCCCTTCAGGCACAGACGGCTCCAGCCTGGGTCCCCCGCGGGGTCACCAGCCCGGCCAGCAAACCTGCCCCAGCCCGGGCTCCTCTCCCCACGGGGACACAGGCCCTGCCAGGACCCTGCCCCAGCACGGGCTGCCCACGGGGTCACAGCCCCCTTCGGGCACCCCCTGCTGCGGCGTGGGGTCCCCAGGGGCTGCAGGTGGGGACCTGCCCCACCGTTACCCTCCATGGGCTGAGGGGCACAGCCTGCCTCACCAGGGGCTTCCCCAGGGGCTGCCGGGGAACCTCTGCTCCGGGCCTGGAGCCCCCCCTGCCCCTCCGTCTGCACCGGCCTGGGGGGCTGCAGGGGTGCTCCGCTCACACAGCCTCACGCCTCTTTTCTGGGTGCTGTTGCACTGCAGGCTTTTTGCCTCCTTCTTATATATGTTATCCCAGTGGCTCTACCATTGTTGCTGATGAGCTTGGCCTTGGCCAGCAGTGGGTCCATCTTGGAGCCGGCTGGCATGGGCTGCATTGGACACAGGGGAGGCTTCTGGCAGCTTCTCACAGAAGCCACCTCTGTAGCCCCCCCACCACAGAAACCTTGCCATGCAAACCCAGTGCACCCCTGCAACAAGTTGTTGGCCATTCACACTCAACACAATTTGTCACAGCAAGCTAATGTAATGATTATTTATTCATGTACTGAAGACTCTACTGGGCACGACAGACAGAATTAAGAGCACTCTTGTGGTATGTATGGCACATTTACATCATGTTTAATGTGGTATAATAAAGTCAACTGTCAAACCTTTAAGCCATAATAAGTGTAAGTTTTTCTCCAGTGACAATGTCTGGAAAATAGCAAGAAGAATATTAATCCTGTTTCTTCTTTCAGTAATCTAACAATGAAGGGCAAACAACTGGTCAGTTCTCGACCCAACTGTTACTACACCGAACTGGTTTTGAGATTGCTAGCATCCCTTGTCCAAATGGCTGCAACTGAAAAGGTTAAATGAAAATAAGACAAAACTATGCGATGCATCACAGAATTTCCAGTTTGCTGCACTTGCTGAGAAATAAGACCCTAAATTTTAGCCACAAGAAACATAAGTAATCAATATAAAGCACAGTTAATTGGAAACAAAATACTACTTTTTCCTTACCACCTCTTCAAACTCTTCCTAGCAGACATGTGTCAAAATCTCTCCAGGCTGAAGCCCAGATACGCTGAGCACATAACCAGTTAAAAAACAAAGTCTCTGGAGAGCTTGGATGTAATAACAACTCTCTCTTTAGGGTATATCAGGAAAAGCTGTTATTTGTTATCTTAATCCAAACACTACTACTTCAAACTTGCAGTGGCACACTGCTGGTGGACAGTAATCCACTTTTTGTTGACACAGTCTCTAAACTATTACAAACAGTAACAAAAAAATATCTCCATTTGACACTGAAAACCAGTTGACAGCACGTGATTTACACAGGACCCTAATATCATTGGTTCAAAGAGGTAATGTTTTCCTTAACTGACCTTTATACAGTACTTTGCCACTTGGGAAGTAGAAACTTCATGAACAGGACAACACCAGAAATCTTCCCCCTGATGACAGCAAGCCAGCTTTTTTTCCTCCTCCATTTAACTCTTGATGTTCACAAGTAACTAGCTTTAAGAAGCAAACTGCTTCTGTGTGCAGAGTTTAATTTCATTGTCTTTCTAATATCCTGGAAGCAGAATACTAAGCACTAATTGGTATAAGTTGGGTGGCTTTGTATTTTGTTTCAGAGTTCTTTTCTGTGGTGTTTAAAAAAAAAAACAAACCACAAAGATTTATCATCTTGTGTTGTGGGCTTGCTCTGTCACAGATTCCTTTACCTATCAGGGGAGGAAGAGAAATGAGTGAAGGAACACTGGCTCTCAAGTACACCTTTGGTACCCAGTAATGAAAATCAAAAGACAACATAAATATTTACTGTAGAAAGCTCAGGAGTGGGAGCTCAAGTATTTCACTTCTTATAAATAAATTATCAAAACCAGTAAGCTACTCCTAAAGAATTCTCAGTGTTTCTGTCAAAGTCTCTATAGAATTATAGCATAGAGAAAGTTAAGTTTCTTGACAACTCACACTGTCACACTTTAACTGGAAGCCTCATGACAATCCTCTAGGATGTCAGAAAGAAACCTTGGGACATCCAGACACCACAGGGGCAATCCAGCAGACTTCTAAACCCCACACCTACATGGATCTCACGCAGGTCCCCCTATATATCTCACTGTGGAGTCTGCACATCCACATCCTGATGCCAGATCCCATAATCCTAACACAACAGATACTTTTTGAAATGTTGGAACATGTAAGCATTCAACCCTCTTAAAAGACTCTGTGCCTCACAGGTCAAAGTTCCCACTTCAGCACTGCCAATTCATTGTAATCTGTCTAACAAGCAATAGAGCCAGCTAACACTGCACTCACCCAGCCAATGTTGCAAGTATGTGCATAGCTGACTATATTTAGATCAGATCCATAGCCAGTGCCTGCTCAGCCCACTTTTTTCTCCTGCCCAAACAACCAGCAGAAGATAGTCCAGGTGGTCAAGCCACCTTTTGAAAGACAGCACTTCTTGCAAGCATTACAGAATGCAATGAAAGTAAACACCAAAATAAAAGTGAGTGGTCTCCAACTATCTGCAGAGCTTCTGCAGTACCTCTCTATTCCAACCTATTCACTCTGGGTGACCAAGCCTGTGAACACCAAAAGCATATACTGAAGTCCAGAGACAGGTGGTGAAAGCCGAAAAGCTTAGACCCTCTTTTACTATGAGGTGATAGTGAGTTACACCAAGCAACACTTGTATATATGGATGGTAAGGCCAGGTACAGATGCATGCTGAGGAGCATAGTACCACTGGGCATTTGCTGAGAAGTAAAATGGCTTCACACAAGTGATGCTATGAGCACTCACTGCAACATGGGTACTGTTAGGATGTGCTGGAAGTGTGGCATGGACTCAGTGTGTCAGCTAGGTATGGCTTCTCCAAGGCAGCCTTCAGATACAACAGAAAAAAGCAAGAGATACAACTTTTGTCCACATGATTAACGCATTTTTAAAATTACAAGATAAAAACAATCCATTATCATTTATACTGATACCAGAAGTAATTTAAGGTTTTTCTGTTTTAAAGTTTAGTGCCTTAATATCCATGGACTAGATGGCCTTTAAAGGTCCCTTCCAACCCAAACTATTCTATGATTCTGTGTGCATCCAAGTCACTGCCTCATGGTCATATCTGTTGACAAAAAATGGGACAGAAACTTTAGAAACGGATAGCAGTGTTTAACAGTGAGAAGTCACAGAACAGTCAACCCTTTCTCCTTTAGTTTTCATCAACCCACTACAGACGTAACTCCTGAACTATCTCAGCTATGCCAGAGGATACAAGTATACAAGTTTTCAGTCAGCAGCGACAGCCTGCTTTTCAGCATGCTGCTTTACAAACCAGGCACTGAGGTCATGTAATTTGGACATAGTCAATGAGCAGATCACTTGCTGTGGGAGTGTAACTCATTACTGGAGACTCCCCATTCAGCACTTCAACCACATCAGGGTATTAAGGAATTCAGGCTCAAAAGGTATTTACCATTGCATCTCCAAGTCAGATTTATGATCTATGTTTCCTTTTTCCTCAATTTTTCATGTTGAAATGATACGAACAGAGACAAAAAGCTTAAATTGCATGTTTTGGCAGTTTGAGAAATACCATCACACCCCAACAGCATGTCAATGCTACCTGGATGTTTCCCACTGGAGACTGCCACTAGGCTCACGCAGAGCAGGAAAGCTATAGTATGACTGAGCAGAACTACACAGCTGCTGTTGTGTCTTACAACCTGAAGTGTACAAGCCCGCTCGAGAAAAGCAAGTGTGGAGGTGCAGAAGCCATCATTCTCTGTTCTTTTCCAACAAGCCCATGCTTGAATGGCTAATGAAAATTCAAGTGACTACAAGAATCACAAATACCTCCAATCATTCTACAGCATAGGCCTTAGCCACTTTTTTCCTGTACAAAAAGACAATGCTGAGATGCCAGAAAATGAACAAAACCTACATTTGCAAAGGGGATGGAAAAACAGAAGCAGGTGGTCAAGTAGCTAAGCTGGCAGAGCATTTGGATAGTAGCCAAATGGCCTGAATTTGGTCTTTAGTAAGGTCACCAGCATCTCCCACAACACACACAGCTGCATTAATTGAAAACTTAAATCATATTTGGTAAGAAAACAGAAAGCACTTTCAGATGCATATTTGAAGTTACAGAAGTGAACTGCAAAAGAAAAGAGGCATTTAAAACATTTTAATGTTATCCATTGTCTTTTGTCAATAACAGGCCACCACAGAAACACTTTGTGTTCATCATACTTCTGCTGCATGCAGTTCATGATAATGCAGGTTCAACTCCTACCACTGCACAACAGCCCCTTCTGATGGTATTTTGAGCAGTACCGGTACACAAGTACTCAAACACCTTGTTTTCCAACTAAAAGTGCCTGCCAGAAGCCCCAGAAGGCTTACTACACAGCAGCCTCCAAAAAGGCCTGCAGTGCGCAATCAACCTTAGCTCAACAAAATCACACTCATTCATCACTTTCTACCCTTCTGAACAAATACATACTCTTAGTTATATTTAATAAATGGTATTTTTTTGGTACACAAGTTCTAGTCTCTAAGTTTCACTGAGGTGAAACGAGGTGGCACAGACAATACAGGGAATGCTAATGCATTGTACAGCAAACAAGCCTTTCTTTTAAAGGCAAGCAAACATGTCATTTAATCAAGATTGGTGTTGCCACTTGAAACTTCCCTTACAAATGAAATTCAAAACTTGATTCCCATAAGCAACAGGACACTGA
Source organism: Falco naumanni (assembly GCF_017639655.2). Classification (NCBI taxonomy): domain Eukaryota; kingdom Metazoa; phylum Chordata; class Aves; order Falconiformes; family Falconidae; genus Falco; species Falco naumanni. The sequence continues at coordinate 47,913,137 of NC_054058.1, read as the reverse complement.
CAGAATCCACTACCTTGGTGAAGGAGCATTAACGATACCAGTAAGATCTGTAGCGTCAACATCTTTCAACATCAACCACTGTCTGTCACAAAAGTGACTGAATTCTTAAGTTGCAGCTAACCACTGCTTATTCCTAGCTAATTCACCAGCACCCCAATGGTTAGAGCACATCACAGAGGAAACAGCATTACCCCAGGGGCTCTCAACTCAAACACTCTTCTTTAGTCACAATTAAAGCAAAAAGTTTCCAAGTAGCGTTCTGAAAGTGAGAAATTGTGTATGCTCAGAAACAGCTCAGAGCAACAAGCCCTTACTTAGCACCACAGGACAAGGACTTTTGATTAGCCCAAAGCTCATTAGCAACATTCAAGAATCTCGGGAGTTATCTAGCAAACTAAAACCTGCATGACCTACAAACATATAAATACAACTGATTACAGAAAGCTTAAATCTGAGGTCCTTACCTAAAACCACACAACTAAGCAAGATACCATGAAAATTCAAGCTGAATCAAGCACTTCAAAATCTTGACATGGTCTTGTTTCTGAAGTATGCTTCAATAAGATCCAGTTAGCACCACAAGTAATGTTATGTATACTTTCCAGACCATAATCCCTGACAGCACATTGCCCAGAAGCAACTGCCCAGAAGCTCTCCTCCCCACAGTCTTTATTCTGCAAGTTTTGCAGCAAACTTTAATTACAGCTTCCCTACTGAACAGGCCAGCAGGCAAATGCCACGAAGAGGCCATCAGTGGAGCACAAAGAAAGCTGCTCACAAAGCTTCCCACACTTCCACATATTTCTGAGCCTTTCACTACAGTCATTAACTCCACTTTCTGTGCCCAGCTACCAGCTTTTCCCTCTGTCAGTTCACTAGTAAACCCTTTTGCAAGTCCCACTTCATGACCTGACAAAACCATGTGGCAATTCTGACCTCTCTGCCCTTGCCTGTCACTTAACTGAAGCTCCATAATCCCTCATCCAGTCACTTCCCAAACCCAGTACGGACCATCCTCTATTGGGTTCGCCAAGTCTAACTTCCTAGGTACATCTCTCCAAGTCTCCCTTAATTTCCAGCCAGAACTGCTGCAAAAATCTGCAAGCTCCTGTATTTTAAAAAAAAAGCCCCTCAAAAAAATAACAAAAAAGTACATACTTAACATTTTCCAGTTTACTTCAGGAGTTACAGCAATTCACTTTTGCAAGATTAACAAAGCAAGTAATTTCTAGGTAAAAACAGTTTGCAAGTAACCACAAAACTGGCATAACTTCTTCGTGTGTATCTCCACACAACAGCACAGACAGATTTCTGCTTCATAGTATCAGAAAAATAAATTAATTTAGCTTAAAACTAACATTGTACAGAACGGATTATGTTATTTGGGTGAAACACATGGGTAATTTAAGTAGGGGGAAGGGTAGAAGTTCTGGTTCTAAGTCATTATTGCAGATGTTAGAAGAGCCAAGTGCCAGAAAAGCCTGCCAAGTGCTATTCACCCTCACACATGAGTATGTAATGCCGACTTGAAGAGAGCCTGACACGAGATTACAAAGCAAGTTATATGAAATCCTGCTCTGTCTCTAACCCTGGAGAATTTGAGATATTTAAATCAGGTATGCTATACTGTTTATGCGCTGCAACACTTTACACTAGCAGTGCCAGTGTTTCAGTGCAACATCTGAAGCCGCAGCATTCCTCTCACCTCCCCAGGGCCTGCGCTACTTACCACAGGCTGCAGGAATGCCTCCACACATTCATTAAGTCAACATCCATACAGAACACTTTTAGCTAGCGCATAACAACTCATACTAGGAAAAAGTCAAATAGTTTTATGGCTGAACTACATACTGATGAATTTCTGGAGGTAAACTCCTTTACAGAGGAAGAAAAATGACTGTCTGATTGGATCACCCAGTATCCAACATTTGGAACTAAAAAGAAGCAAAGCCAGAACTGTCCAAACAGCATTCCTATTAAATATAGATCTAAGGAGACCAGCTATTCTTTTCCAAATACTTACGTATTTCACCATTAAATTGTCTTCCTATCTACCCTTTCATACAAGATATCACCCATAAAGCACTTCCTTTTGCAAACTGATACTGTAGATCTGTAAAAAAAATATCATCTACAGAACATAAAAATTTATTGGCACATATACAAATGTGAAAACTAAGGGTTATCTAAGCTGTCTTTGCAAAAAGCAACAGTAATACTGATGGCCAACAACAACTAGCTGGCCCTTAAATTTTAAAAATACTTCAAGGATTCAAGACTCCAGGAGGAAAAGTAAATATTGACATTTTCAGACAAGTTACATTTTAAGATCATGCTATGGAGCTCTTCATAAACAGAATCCTGGATCTGAGCTATGCCAATGATTATCAGATATACAGTAGCTCTTTCTTTCCCCCTCCACCTCCCAGTTCATTGTGGTAGGACTGAAGAGCAGTGACACACAAATCTGAAACCTTGTATGAAAACTAGTTGAAAACACACTCAGTAATTTAAGTGTCACAAGCAAGACAATTGCCAACTTTAAGAAACTTGGAGAAAAAAATACACACACAGGTTACATATCACATTTTAGTTCCTATTCTTATATATTTCTGTATATCAAACACACCCACCACACACTCTCAGGGGATGTTTGAGATTTTAAAAAAATGCTTTGAACACAGTAAAAATCAGTTCACAATTACTTGAGTTAAAGGGAGGGAAGACACCCAAGAAAATGCCTCCAATATGATCAATGTGACACCCTACCTTTAGAGCTACCATAGCAGAGGAGTTACAAGTATGCTGCTTTATGTTTAACAAACATTGAAAAGTTAGGTATCCCCATAGGTCACAGGCAAATCAGGTTTATTATATGTCCAAAACTTGTTTTTGTACAAAACCTTTGCATAATTAACAAAAAAAATATTTTCTCTAAGCTCAAGTCCCAGTTTTTGGACCTAAAGAAACAGACAGAAGTCAGACAAAGGATCTGGGTGATGGGGCACAAAAGCCAGAAGGGAACATTATTGTGGCAGTGCAGGATGTCCACACACTGTTTCCAGGAGGGCAACCTCAGACATCCACAGCAAAGGAAAAAATGGAATATGACTAGTAGAGATAGCTGGAAGAAACAACTGCCAAGGTTTTTTCTTCAGCATGATCCCCAGAACTATCCTAGCTGAAGCAACAATGGCAATGCTTAGGAGCCATCATTTTGAGAAGCAGCAGTTCTCATCAGACTCATGGTATCAAGTTTCCATATCAAGCACATTATTGGAAAATATGTGTTATCATTATATCAGGCAGAAGTGTTTATTTTTCTTTCCCATATTAATGTATTGAAAGGACTCAAAGTTTAGCAGTTTAAGTTCTGGATGTAGCAGTGAGACAGACCTCTCAAAAGGATGTTAGAAGTATTACATCTGTGCTCATTTTACTTTGTTACATCTCACTGAACTCCTGCTATACATTTCCTAGGTCTCAGTTCTGTCCTTGTTCTACCTTTTCCCAAAAGTTTTGCTACATGGCAAAATTAGCCAAATTTTACATCCACAGAACTGAAGTTGTGCCTTTAGAGTTCTTAGTTTCTGATCTTGTGACACCCAAATTAGTTTAGCAGCCTGCTCAGTTGACAAGACTCATTCCCAACTTAGTGTCCAAAAATATGTGCTTGGACAGTTCTGTTTGTTGCACGTGGAGACAGTTTGCGACAAGAAGGACAAGCAATTGCTTACCAAGTAGCCTCTAGAATAGGAAAACACTTATGGCCATGCTAGTCAAAGTGCTCAAATTAAGACTTTCTGAACAGCACTAGCAAGTAGAAGTAACCTAAAATTCATGAACGTTTTAGAACTAACAGTGGGTTCAGTAAGCAGCACACTCATGAATCCAGCCTGAACAGCTGAATGAGAAGATATACAAGTAAAGTATCCACTTCACCTTGTTATTTGTTCCTACCTCATGAGAAAAGCCATATACTCTTGACAGGCCAACAGAATTCTTCGTTGGGCCATAGCTTTCTATTACACCTCATCTAATGTGCCTGCAGGTTTGACTGAGCAAGGCAGCTTCCTTTGCAGCAGGGCCAGCAGCTGTGCAGCAGCAACCCAGTCACCCATCACCAGCCAAGGAGGCCAGCACCTCCAGAGCCACACAGCCAGTGGGCTCACCCTACAGCCACATTCTCTTCAAAGCAGAAAAGCCCCAAGCCTGGCAGCACTGGTATAGCATGGGGAAGCACCAGGATGCTGTGGCTGCAAGACGCTCTAAGCAAGACATGTGAAGAGCGCCGGGGTCCTGCCATCTTTTGTACTCCCAGCTGCACCCTCCTTCACCTCCCCCTGTCTGCCAAAGCCTGCATGCCAGCAAATCTGAGCCCAGCTAGAGGTGCTGATCCAGTGGAAAGCCCTCCTGCCAAAAAAGTGATTAGCTTTCAGCCAGATCAGCTTTTCCCAACTGTTCATCACAGAAGCTGTTACAAGGGAGCAGGGGGAAGCACATGGCCAGAGCTGGGTGAGCACCAGAGCTCACCCAATGTGGTGGGGGTCACGCTGGTCCCTAGACAATTATGTTCTGCTCTTCAAAGTTTCCCCATACACACATTCTCAAGACAATTGCTATTCTGAGTGTCCTGAATTGCTTTAACACATGTCACTGTAGCTGTACTTATTCCTATCCTACACAAACCCTGTATTTTTGCATAAAATCTGCGATTTGTAGTCTGCAGAGTGCTTTTGAGGTTTTGCATAAGGTATGTAAAAATATGGATAGCATTTTACAGAGGTAGTTAAAAAGCTAAACTTAAAACAGTTCTGCAAACAACAAATCCGCTTCATAGATTAACCAAAAGATTCTAACTTGCTAGTTGATTCAACACTTCGCAGCTAAATTTATTCTTGGACCTCTGTATCTCTAATAGTGAGCACCTCCCCATCGGTCCAGTCCCTCTCTACCTGGTCATTATTTTGCTGAGGAACCCACAAAGAGACAAAGCACACCGATACAGACCACAGACCTCCATCTGCTGCACAATCACCTTTATGCTGCAATTACGATAATGTGAATTGGCTGCTCAAAGAGCACTAGTAGCAATATTTATCAATATTAATTCAAACAGATCTTTGCAAGAATCATCATGAAAAACCTACGCAATTTCTCTAGAATTACAGTTGCACTTTTTTTTTACTAGGTTACATTTTTCTGATTACATTGGTAAAAGAGGGAACCACATCATTTATGCTTGTTTAATATGACAACTACCCTCTGTAATTTCTCAGCCATCTTCAAAACTGGTGTTGTTTAATATACCTATTAAACACATTTTTAGAGGCATTGCTATTCAAGCCCCAGTCTATTCAGCAGAACAGGATCTTTGCAGAAGCAAAACAAAGACACTTCCCTCTACATGCAAATACAATAAAACCCAACAATTTTCACTCTTTAAACCAAGTATGACCACACTTACATCTTAAGATACAAAAGCAGTGGATGTGGTCTAACACTGAACAGACAGGTAGCAGTAGCAGGACTGACATGACTCATCCTTCCTTCACGCTGCCAGGAAGCCAAGGCTTTTCATCAAGGGGAAATTTTAAATACTACTTCTCAAAGCACATCCTAATTGCTCAGGTTGAGATAAAGCTACTATTTTATTTTAAAAAATTTAAACCCCCAACACAACAGTTTTTTACAAGCAACCTCTGAGAGTATCATTAAAAAACACCCAAAACCCACTTTCCAAGTAACTATGGAATTAAGCGATTTCCATATTCTCCTGTCTTTGAAAGTGGGGAGCCCATTACCTCAGATTCTTATGAACATTGTTTACCATGGTTTTAGAATTTGATTGTCTTTGGAAATGCAACAACAGTTGCCTCACATTCAGGAAGCACACTTTCCTAGAAAAAAACATATTGTTCTAGTATTTTTTTCAGCATCTTTCACTATGATTTTTCAATTAATTGGTGGAAAGAAGCTGTTCAGTCTTTGGATAATGAAATCATTCTTAAAAGCCTAACTTGTATGCAGAAGACAGACAAGTCTTTTGTCTTCTAATCCGATTTGAAAAAAAAAAAACCAAACAGTTTAAATTATTTGATTTAGCTTTCCAGTTATGTGAGCAACTGGAAAATCTTTAACTTGAGATGTTTACTATTATCATTGACATTTTTAAGACAAATATAATGGCAAAATATGTGCTGTCACATATCTCCACCCTTATTTTACCTATTTAACCTGGCAAATGGCAGGAATAATCCCATTTGTTCAACACAGCTGAGCACTCAGAACTGTATCTGGCCCAATGAGAAGAATTTTGGCTTTTGGATCTTGTTATTCGAAGAGGAAGAAAGGATATCACGAAGTAATATCATTTTGGCTTGTGTTATAATTAGCTCTTCAATTTTCTTCTGATATGGGTGGGTGGAGGAAAAGTAGTAAGTATAGCAACAGTAATGAACTCTGCACAAAACCAACACATGCTCTCTTACACTGAAACAGAAGAACAGGGATCTTCTATTTTCCACCTTAGGATTTCCTCTTTTTTTTGTCCGAAGTTTTACAGACCAAAAAAAAAGGAAGGAAGCTGGGGGCAGGGGGGGAAGGTAGAGGAATAAGGAAGAGAGATAAGTGAAGAATGTTTAAGTTTCCACTATTAACCATGAATAACACAGCAGCTCTGCCAGCTGTTGTCCACTAAATTGTTTCAAAAATACGTGCTCAGATTTCTTCTTATCACAGTAATAGGAGAGATAATGTTAACACCAGAAGGAGCAATTCTGTATCCCATGCAAAGGCAGAAACCCCAAGTCAAGCTCTGTATCCTCGCTGCACTTAAAGACCTAGTACAGATGTCAGGAAAGGAACCCACACAGCCTAGGAAGGCTTATTCCTTCAAGTTACAATGTATTAGCCAACTTCATTCCTTATAAGTATTACCACTTAAAAAAATGTTAGTATTTACAACCCATGACCCATCTCTATACAGCCTACTTTCAGGGAGCGGACCACACAGTTGTATCTATGCAGTCAAAAGTAACATTATGAACCACTGATAACGTTTAGGTCTCCCATTGCCACACCCCGCCCCCCCCCCAAAAAAAAGGCACTCCACACAAAAGTGAATGCTACTTCATATAAGTACAGCTATTTCATACTTCTATAGTCTATGACATATCTAAGCTTAAGGATCAAGCTGTTACCGACTGCTGTTTGTATAAAATACAATAATAAAACAGTACCATTTTTGCAGCTCACTTGCTTTTAACTTGCGTAACAAAACATCAGAAGTACTGGTTTCCAACCCCTCCCCCCCACACCCCCCCAGCTTCAATGCCTTGTACATATTTAGCTCACTATAGTACTCTGCAGAAAAGTTAAAATAAGGCTTCATGGAGTAATCATTTGCTTTCTGCACCGCAACCTGTAATTTTAAAGAGGTTCAAAACATGAAACCTTAAGCGGTCAATGATTTAAGATATCAAGAGAAAATGTTTTGTTTTAAAAATAACTAAATAGAATTCAGTAACTTTTATTGCAGAAGAGCCCCTATTGCACAGTTGGTGCTCACCTCTTACCCACAGCATACAGATTCCCATAAACTCAATGCAAATTACTTTCAACAAATGTCAGTACACACCTTTATAGTTAAAGAGCTCATTCTGCATTTCTAAATACAACTCAGACATCATAAATTCAGTGCAAATAAAAATATATCAAGAAATCCCTAGCAATGGATTGGAAAGGGCACTCCATTTCTTCTCTGCTGTATAAAGAGCTGAACAAGCTCATCATTTAGCTACTAATTGCTTAAGACTAGCCACCGCCTGCTTCTAGAGCCCTGAGAGGGAACACACACTTGAAATCCAGTAACGCTGAAAGCAAAACTGAAATAAATTCCTTAAAAACCTTACTGTGAATTCTGTTAACTAACAACCCCATTTTGAGGTTTATTACCTCACCTACTATTTACATTTTCTAAACACAACCTATAAAGAAAAAACCTCAATGTACTAGAGAGCTGAGTAAACAGACTTTACCCACTCTCAGTTGTAACAATTCCAGCTGTTACTATTTAAAAAATATGAATCTGTAAAAAACAGATTGACTTGGTTGCTTAACTGGAGAAAGATGAGAAGTGTAATCAGTATCAGCAGGGTTTTTTTCCCTTATATTGGCTCATCTTTAAGAGCACATGAGCACATTTTTTGCCTCATCCCGTAAGACTGTGTTGGGTTTTTTAATCCTGCAAAACTGATTTGATTTTATCCTATTTTCTTACTCAAACCAAGAAAAATCAGCAAGCACAGGCATTACAAATTGCAAAATCCAAGCTTCTTTCTTTGTCCCTATAGCACAGGTGACTTTCAGAGTTGCACTGTTTGCAGCTCCTCCTATCCACCCTTGAGCATCTGGAAGTTAGATCAGCATTATTTTCAAACAAAATATTTCAGGTGCCCAGGAATGCAAAGTTGACAAGTTGTCATAGCATCTTTAAACTATATAACTGGGAACACGCATTCTGAATAACTAAAAACATGTGTTATGAAGAGAAACAGAACACAGCTAACAGTCTCTTGTCATTGTAAGGATATGAAAAATACATTACTTTAAACATACAAAGGCAAGCTAATGGCAAATCATTGTGGCTTTCAAGTGTCTTTAGTTATTCATCTTGCATTGCTTCTCCTAGCAAGCTCAGCTGCTGTTAGCAAGTGAAGTTCCTAAATTGCATCTCTCACAAAGCTGTCAGACAAGGTGCTTTCAACAGTCTTGTGTGACGAAGGAAATTTGGGAGGCAGAATGGCTGACAAACAAGAGAAATAGCATGGAAGAGAGGTGCTGTTCACTAAGGATACATAAGCAGAAATAATCAGCTGATGAATACAGGATGGGAGAACAACTGTCTAGACAACAGTATTCCGGAAAAGGTCTGAAGGATTGATTAGCAGTTCCCAACTGAACATGAGTCAATGCTATTGCAAAAGGAACAAACATAACACCAGGAATGACAAGCAGACACATTGCCTAAAGCACACACTAAAAGATTCTCCTTCTTTACTTGATAAAGCTTTCCTGTCCAGATTTGAACATAGATCAATTGGCCAAAGCTAAGAAAACCATCATCTACAAAGAAAGGATGAAATAACTGGAGCTATCTCATACAAGGAAATGGATACTGTCTTGGCAATTCTTCATATACACATAATACATGCAAGAGGAAAACTAAGTTTAGTGCTAAACACTCTAGTAGTAAGATTGCTAAGCACTTACTACAGAAGTTGCAGATGCTCTGTCATCAGCAATCCTTCAGAAGTGACAGAGTTGACTTGGCCTTGAAGAAGTAATACAGATTAAATCTCAAAACTTTTTCTACGTTTCTATTTATCATCTCCAAAACAAACAACAACAAAAACATCAATCCCTTGTATTACACAGAGACATTTAAAACAAATTAAATGCATATGACAAATAACGGACATCTCCCTCCAGGTTAGTCTCCTGGCTTCCAAATCACTGGGAATGGGACAGTGGTCACCTCAAAAGCATTCTGCTCAGCTCCTCCCAAAAAGACAAATAGCAAGAAAATGAGAAAGAGCAGAACAAAAGGTTACTCAATGATGTAGTTACATGCTAAAAACCCCACAGCAACAAAAGAAATTCCAGACTGAAACTGAAGCAAAACTTTTGCATTTCATCCGTTCTGTACAGAACCACAAAGGTAAGTCTGAAATGACTTTGAGGGGTTACCTAGTGTGTTCCCCTGTACCTTCACAGAATCAACTACAAACCCAGTAACAAAAACACACCAAAAAAACAACCACACACAACACTCAGTCTCTCAAAACTAAAGAAATGAGGGAACACATCTCCCAGGGGTGTAAACCCCCCGCTCAAAATGAATGTATTCAGCAACTAAGACAAGGCAAGTGTCACAAATTATTCAAGCAGTCAGAATGCTCTCCTCAGGATTTTACCTGATCCTGAAGCTCAAATTATGGAGAACTTTATAGACCAAAACCTACACTGTGAGTTACACCCAGAAATGAACTGGAAACTATGAAATGAGGTAGATAACATGTTCACCTTGAACCAAGCTGTAAACATGAAACCCTGTTTTATTCTGAAGTTCTGTTCTGGGCCGCAGGCTAGGGAAGCAAAGGGATGTGTCAAAGCAGACACTCTTGCAGCAGTACAAGAAGTTGCTGATATCTGCATAGTACAAATAAAATAACCAATTATAGCTTCCTTGACAGGGAAGTCAGTGATACCATCACGTGATGTCTGAGCTCCCAGAAGCAAGCACAGATTACATTAGCCTATGCTAGATAACAACAAAAAAAAGCATCCTCCCTTTCAGCAGGGAGACCACATTCTCACCTTCCCTCCTTATGTAACTTAAATCACCATTGTTCCACTACCTTTTGGCTAAATCTGATTCAGCTAGTAGCCACACCAGTCCAACACTGAGAATGGTGGCAAAAAACCCTCAATACAGTAAAAGAGGAAGAAAAACAGTGCCATCAGCATACAGCTAAGCATGAAATCACATTAGCCTTCAAAAAATCTTTCCCAGTAGCTCTAGACAGACAGTGAATAGGAGAGATGAGATCTCTGAAGGGCACTATGTAAGGAGGTGTTAAGGACAACCCAGAGCTGGTTAGTCCATTAGGAGATAAAGCCACTTAAAACATCACATGCATATTAAAGATTAGATTTTTGGAGGCAGCTGTTAAAAAAACTTTTAAAATCTTGATTTAGTCTTAAGACAAACAAGTGTTGATAAAGTGGTGAAGTTAAGACTAGTCTTATGACCAAAATGACTTAAAAATCTCAACCTTCATATTCTGCATTCCAACAGAATACAGTCAGTTATTTTTTTTGTTATTTTTCTTGTCCAGGAGCTGCAAGTTGAGATTATTCCATTTCTGTAACATACTGAAAGTTACTGCTTATGTAGAAGACCGGGAAAACACTATCTTTATCCAACTGGCACCCTTAACTGATATAAAAGCCTTCATGACAGTATGTCACATGTCAAAAATATTCCTATAGAAAATGTGTAGGTATTTGCTATCTTCTGTAGCTAGAACTCAGAGTATTTCATAAACTAGGAACGGGCTCCCATCACCCCAGTGAAGAGCAGGGAGCACTGGTACCCTGCTAAACTCATTCTCAGTGCTCCAATGGTACCTCACCTTCACCTACCTGCAGGTGGCTAGCCCCATGAACAGTTACAAGCTGCAACAAGAAAGCAAAGATCATCTTCCACCCATTTCTTAGCCCAATAAGCTCAACAACGCACTATGTTTTTCCTTGCCTCACCTCTAAACAGTTATTTAGACAGTATGACAGAAATTTTGGATATAGCTTATTATTAGTGGCCACACACAGAAAAAAAGATACAAGCTGAATTCCATAGAAACATGAGGCAAGAGAAATGTAGAACAGAGAAAACAAGATTGAAGGCTGCATTTGTACTACTTGGAGATGGATGCAAGAAAGGCTGATGAAGTGTTTGTGTCAAACAAAACACATTATGTAAGAAGTCTAGCATGTTATTGACAGAGATATTGTTGGGCTACACAAACCAAGCTTGTTTACAGTAAAATCGGCTTGCAGTCAAAAAAGTGATTATGGCACAAAGATAAAGATGTCTTAGCTATCTTGCAACAGGACTGCTATCGAGACTAGTCTGGCTGCAACTCAGAACAGGGCACAAGCCAATTGATTTGGCTTTTGTCTCTGCAAGTCAGTACTGCTCTTGTGATCAACTAATACACCCGTCTTTTTTCCTCCTATAAACCTCAGCTTACAGCACAAAGTCATTTGATCCTTCCATTTCTCTGTCAATAAAATAGGAGATGGCCACACTTCACACACCCTTGAGAAGGCAGATTTATGGCTTACCCACACTAAAAATAGCAAGCACTATTTAAACTTGTCCGAGTTAAATTGGTGTATTTCACTGTATGGCATGACTTCAGGATCTGGAATACTACTCTGCTTATAAATTAGACAATGCATTCAGCAACCATTTTTAATTATTCTCCCTAATTAATCCTTCCATTCTAAAAACACCTTCCTGAGAAATGCTGAGCAGCTTTGTGTTTAGCTGAAAAAGGTGAACCACCTATGTTCCAGAAAGCTTAACTGCACTTTTAGAAATTCAGGTAAATCAAAGAAATCTGATGATACGACAGTATGCAGATCTGGTGAGATAAAAAGAAAGCCTTAATAGAGAGGACCAGTTTGTCTAACAGAACTTGTATCTTTACTCCAGACAGCAGCTACAAGAAAACTATGTAGTCCTGTGTTTTATTTATTACAGCCAAAGTTTCCAGTTTGCACCAACCAGTAAGTCACCTTTGAAAGCTACACTTAACAGTTTGCTGCCTGCGGAGCTCCCACAGCTATGCAGTCTTAAATGACTCAGTTCAACAAAGGGTTTGGTTATTGTTCTAAACAGTATTGTTCTGTTAGGTTCCAAATTCACGTAAAAACACACAGCATTTATGCAAGCCAACTCCATTTGTCACCTACCAGATTTAAATACTATTAACAGCAGAACAATCTTACCTCTCCTACCCCTACATCAGCATACTTTGTGCTAAATACTCCACATAACTGACTACTGGATCCTTCGTGCAATGCCATCGCTAGTTTGACATAACAGCTGTAGGCATGATTCAAAACAAACGGAATTTCAAAGTGAAATACAGTGGCCTTCTGTTCTGAAAATAAAGATATGAAAACCCAGACAAAGCAAACTCTCTCAGAACCAGGAATATCCCAATGCATATTTCACCTTTAACATCCTAAAGGATAATACAGAAAAGACAAATCTATAGCCTCAGAAGCAAAAACCACATAACTGTAGTACAAAGTTTGTAACATTAAGTAGTAACATTCTTCATTATGACAGTACCATCGACTAGGAAATGAACTGGAAGTGTGTCTGCCTAGTAGTAAATGAACTCAGAGTAAAGCAACCTGCTCAGTAAAAAGAAATTAGGTAACAGTGTCTAGCAGGCAGAAGTTTAAAAATCTACAGAAGAGAAGACTATTACTTGTATTAACTACACCTCGAAGTGGGAATTGGTCAGGCTGTGCAAGTGAGCAACAGCCACCTGGTTACCAGCAACCCTTCTTCAGTGCAACCAGGTGGCTGTTGCCTGGTTATTCATCCATTTTGGCATGTCACAGTAGAAATGTGCAGCACACAGCATGTGCTACAAAACTCAGATTGAAAATGCAGATGAGGTCTGACGTTGATGCAAGCCCTGAGCTCTTTATACAAAGGATACATATGCTTTGTACAACTAATCGGGATTCTCAAAGGGGTTTTTATAATGCACCCATTTTCCCAGGGCAGATAAATACATCAGTATTAAAAAGAAACTGTTTGGAAACACAATAATCCCATCACTAAAAAAGAAAATACGTAAGCGGCTCTGCAGTGCTAAATGTAAGCTAGATCTACCAAATTCACTTTACATGAAGTTTAAAGAATTATATGGCAAGATACAAGTCTTTCTCCTGCCTCCCCTACCACTGCTGTAGAGCACAATAGCTTATATGATAATTGGGTGTGAAGGCTTTGCAGACAGCACTCATCATGCTGTTAAGCAAGCACAGAGCATAAAACTATGTGCTATATATAAAATATATAATAAAAAAGCAGCCCGAGAGAAAAATAAAATTACTTTAGGCTGCTAGTATTTCAACATTTTGCAATGGTCATATGAACTACAATATCACTCCCATCCTAGGGGTATAGAGGACCCGATCTGAACAGTGGCTTTTTGTTACTATCTTGAATGGCCTTTGGAAGCCACCTCACAGAAAGCCATGGAATTAATTTAAGTAGGAACAATCATCTTTTTTTTGTGGCTATATTATATTTACACAAATAAAGAGGATCTTTGTAGTGAACTACAGGTTCTGGTTGATCCAAAGGAAGCCCACTACTGAGTAATCACAACTGTATCCCTTCAGTAGGCATAAGGGTTCAGTGTCACCAGCCCTGTTAAGTGCTGGAAGCAATCTGTATGTGAGTACCTGAAAAGGTTTACTAAACATAGAAAATCTTATTTAAGGGATATCACTTAATTGTTTAGCAACCAGGAGGTAATTATTCAATTAAGGTGAACGCTGTTTGGCTGATGGCTTTCAGTATTACAAGAGATGCTCCACAGAAATGTTTAGCTCATAAATCCAGAAGGGGAAGAAAAAAAAAAAAACACACCAAAAAAAAACCCCACAAAAACAAACCAAAAACCCGCTTCAGTTGTGAAATAGCACACTATCCTCAAAAATAAAAACCTCAACAACCAGACCTAGAGGAGTGCTGCAGCTAGAAATACTTGACTGCTAATATCCAGCATGCCATTGCCATTCCAGGGAGTCCCAGAGCGGTTTTTAAGCCTCTGCCCATCCTCCTAAAGAAAGGCGGGTGGCAGGACTAATCAATATCTTGCCACCCAGCTGTGACCTGGCAAATAAAGAAGTCAAGAAAACAAATCCCACCGATGATCTCTGTAATTTCGCATTCGGAGGCCAGCAACATCTGGGCTCAACTCCAGATGGGACGGAGCTCCCGCAGCTGCCCAGCGCACTGCCACACGCACACAAAGGAGGGCTCCGCGCTCCTCCTGCCTTTTCTGTCATGGGCACGACTCCGCGTTCAAATGCGGCGTAAACTCACACAAAGCTGCTTACTACGCTAGTAGGTCGGTACAGCAGTTCAGCTGCCTCTGTGTCAGAGCGGGCCATTGTCCGGGACGAGCCCCCTTGAGCTCAGCAAGCGTTAGCCATTCTAGTAGGTGATGTCAAAAAAATGTAAAAATCACAGCGAGTCTCCCCGACCACTTCGTAAGGCAAACGAACGGGCTTCAGAGCCCTGCACCGGGCACAGCTGAATAGATCAAGGAAGCGCGACTCCCACAAGCGGCACTTTGTCTGGTTTCCACTGAAGCAGCGACAAAACCCCCGACGCGCGAACAATGCCCGCGGCCCCGCTCCCGCGCCTCCCCGGGCGCCGCCGCCAACACCGTCTCTCCCAGCGAGCTTTTTTTAAGGCGGCTTTGTTCCCCGCGGAACACCGGCCCTTCCACCAGCGCCCGCCTCGGCGGCGGCGGGCCGGCCCCATCCCCGGGCAGCAGCGGGAGCCACCGCCGGCCTTTGTTGCGCCCCGAGGAAAGGGACCGCTTGCTCGCCCCCCGGGACCCCCGGCCCCCGCCGCTCACACGGGCGGGGCGCTGCTCCCGCGGGAGGCGCCGGCCGCCAACACCGGCCCCGCGGGGCGAGCCCGCTCCGCCGCGGGAAGCGCTCTCTGCCAGCAGCGCCGCTCCTCGCCCCCCGCACCGCTCTCCCTCGCTCACTCACCCACGCCGTACTTCTCGTGCTCCGTGGGTATCCACATACTGGCGGCGGGCAGGCGCCCGTCACCCCCCCACCGGCCGACAGCCCCTCCGCTAGGAGCGGCGGCGGCCGGCGAGCGCGTCCGCTGCCTGGCTGCTTCAGCCGCGGCTGCCCGACCCCGGCTGCGCGGGCATTGTTCGGGCGGGCAGGCGGGCGGACCGACTGACTGAGACGCGTTCACCGCCAGCCACTTATATGCCCCGTCCCGCTGCACGCCGGGGAACGTAGTGCCTCAGCGCGGCCGCGCCCCTCGTCGCCCGCGGCCGAGGGAGAGACTACGAGCCCCGGCTGGCCCCGCGCTCCCCGCCGGGGCGGGGCGGGGCGGGGCCGGGCCCGGCTGCCGGAGGCCGCCTCACCCCGGGGCGGGCGCAGCGGCATGGCTGCGTCCCGCAGGGCCGGAGGGCCGCCGGCCCGCAGAGGTGAGTTCGCTGCGGGGGACCCTAACGGCCGGGCTTCGCGTGTCCTGGCTCGGGCGGCGGGACGGGGCTGCCGCCGCGGGGCGTGGGGAGCGGCGGACGCGTGTGGGACGGCCGGGAGCCCTCACGGCCCGGCGCGGCGGGGGCGCCGCCGGTCACCGGGCGGAGCGGGGGTTCCGCGGAGCGCGCCGAGCAGCCCTGTCCCCGCCTCCCGGTGTTCCAGACCGTTCTTGTGGCCCTGCTGGCGCCGAGCCTTCTCTTAGCGAAGCCCCGCGTCTGGTGGCCGGAGCTGTGGGGACAGGGAGCGGTTTCAGCAGCGAGTTGTGCTGGGGAGAGGACGGGTGGCGGCAGCGTGCCAGGGGGCGGGACGTGCAGCTGGTGGTCGGGATGGCTTTTGGCTTCCCACATAAACCCGGATCTCGGCACAGGCGTGCGGAGAGAGGGAGGGAAGCGGGGCGGCGTGCGGCGGGGGCACTGCCGGGGACGGCCGCCGGGGACGAGTCGGGCACCGCAAGCAGCGGGAGCAGCAAGGCCTGCGTCCTCGCCGAGGGGCCTGTGTGCCTCTGCCCTTCTAGAAGCAGCTTAGCTGGAGCTCAGCGTAGGGAGGGTGCTGGACCGATCCTTGTGAGAAAAACCCGGGCGCTGTGAGACGGGAGCAAGGGCTTGGTGTTACATCTTTTGGTCCTGCAGCAAGGCACAGGCAGCGAGGAGGAGGGAGAGCTCGGGTGATACGGCGCTGCTCTGCAGGCCTCCCTGGGTGCAGGTTGTCTCTAGGGTGACTATGTCTGGCTTATAAAAAAGCGTTCTCCAATCAAACCAGCACCCTGAACTGGTAAAGAGGAATTTTATGGGATGATTCAGTTGGAGCTGGACACAAAAATAGAATTTAATGTTTTCACGTTTTAAGAGGGGAAAGTGGCTTAATTTTTTTTCATCTCATGTTGGCTTTAAGCCTCTACTGAGAAGTTACGTTGAATTTTAAAGTCGCCAATGGTGTGAAGGACAGCAGAAGGAAGTCATCTGCAAGCAGGCAGTTTCAAATGGAGAGCTGGAGTGCACTTACTCCAGGTTTATGCTTCTAGTTGTCAAACTGTGGTACTGGGTGTTCTTGTAAGTGACTTTTGTGTTTTTCTCTAGCATGTACTCTGCTTCTGTTCATAAAAGTAATACGACTTCATTTATGCTAGTAGTTAAAGCACTACTCTTTATTTATGTGTTGCAGTGTGTTGGCTTGAGACCCTCCTACATAAAAAGCCAGACCCTTCTAGAGCACTTCCACACTGGCGTAATTGCACCCAGAGGCAAAGCTGTGCAGTTTTAACTGTTGAAAAGGACGCACACTTTTGTCTGTGCAAGTCTTCTGCTGTATGAAATTGTTTCTAGGTCTGTGGAGTGCCAGAGAGGATGAGGTTACTCTGAGGTTTTTCCAGGTAATTCCTGTAAAGAGATTGGCACTGTGATGAAAAGAAAGGTTTGTTCCACTGGAATTCAGAGGCCTATGTTGTTTTCCTATTGGTGAGCTCAAACACTCATTGAAAGGATTAGTGAACTTCTGGAGTCTTTGCTCCCAAACTCGGTTTGCATCCCCTGGCAGAGCCTTTGGAGTTTCTAGGTGACGAAATGTGTAAAAGTCACTACTGAAAATCAAAATAATAGGTCCCAGGCTAAATTAACTTCCACCTTGGCCTATAGACTTCTACGTACATCCAAGCTGTCCCTGTCTCCATAAGAGAGGGCTGCCAACATGCTGGCTGGGAGTCATGAAATTCTGCCACAGCCTTTTAACTGCTGTCTGTCATGTTAATCGTGACTGAATTCAGCACGTTTCTATTAGGCTCAGAGTATGTCTTTCTTCTTCCCTTGAACAAAGACAAATGCTACCCAATAGTTGAAATAGCCTTTTCAAAATTTTTCATTGAGAACCCAGTCGTTTATGGTAAAGAGATCTTCTACTATAAATCCCACAGTCTGTGGGCAAAAACTACCTCACCCTAATATTTATCATTTTCCTGCCTCTGACTGAAATTCTTATTCTTTCAGAGGTTTCATTGCTACAAAGCTATTTGCTCTAGCAACATCTTGTACTTGCCATGTGCACAGGAGGTGTGTCACTTCTTTGGAGACAGTATATAGGAAAAAATAAATGACGTGTTTTTTTACAGTCTTGCTGTTTCCTATTTACAGAAAAGCCTGTGCTTTTCTATCCTAATCTAGGACTGTGTTGTTTTCTAGTTGGTTCCCTCCAGCAGCCTTCACCAAGTGGCTTTTAGTAAACATACCACTGTCCACAGTATGATTTGTTCAGTCTACATTAATTATGCTACATATCAACATTTCTTACAGCATCTGTCAATGGATTTTAACATTAGGTTTTTTCTAGAAGTGTATCTTTAATAGTTTCATTGGCAGTCTGACAGCTACGGTTTCCTGCTCAGGGTCCTTGTGGGTTCAAATGCTTTTTAATACTATGCTGCTGGAGCGTACCATGCTGGAGCATAGCATGTTATTCTTACTCCTTCCATGTCTATCTTGTGTCTCATTTTTAAGGGAATTTGGTTCACTGTGGAAAACTAAAGTTTGACTGGTCTTGCACAGGTCTACGTTTTTTCATTGCTACCTAGTGAAAATTGTTTTGTTCATGGTACTGTAAGTTCAGCTCTTAAGTTCTCTCTGTTAAGGATGCTATGAGAGCCACTTACCCCAGTGGACTCTTGGATCCAGGGGTCCTCTTTCCTGGTTACTGAAAGCCAGTCCCATGTACTCTCAGACCCGAGAGGTTTCTCCATCCGGGTTGATGGATGCGTTTCTCTTTAGTTTCCCCCATGTTCACAGGTCACCTGGATATCAGCGTGGGCTCTAAGTCTGTTTAACACCCTTTCCTGAACTTTAGGCCCCTTACCCAGCCACTGGCTCGGACACCGAGTCTTTCCAGCTGAGGGTCTCCCGCTACTCACCAGCTGCTGTAGCTTGATATTGTCTACCTGATGCATAACCAAATCTCCTATTTCTGATGCTCTTATGTGAGCCATCTCAGCCTCACACAGTATCACTGATACAGTTACCTCAGCCCTGTGTGCCTTGCAAAATTTCACCCCCCAAAAGGTCCCAACACCACCACCCCCAAGCCTTTGTGAAGCCCAGATGCCTCTTGCATAACCCCCCTCTTAACTACCTGAAACCCAGCCCTTCCTCATTATCCTCTCAGAAACTTCTTCAAGCTTCTCACTTTTATTATTTATGTTCAGCCATTCCTCATGTCATGCCCAGTAGTTTCTCATGTTAGCTAAGCCTCAGTCCATGTCCCAGTCATTGTCCTGTCTATCTGAGCACCCTTTCTGCCCTGTGTCCAGTTTCAGCTCCGAGAAGCTGGGCTTGCTGTCTCATCGCTGTGCTCTCAGGGTAACCCCTCTGCTTCTCAGGCCTCCGTCAGCCTGAGGTTTTGGTGGATGTTTTAGCTTCCTGTTAATTTTCTTCATGATTTTCCCCATCAAGCAAAAAAAGGGGCTTGTCTCTTCACTTCTGCAACAACTCCTTCATGGCTCTCCAGCTTTTCATGCTGTCCTCTCATCTGCTTGGAGCCTGCTTTTCATTTCTCACTTGTTGCCTCTGTTCCTCAGCTGCCTCCTGCTTTTAGAAGGCTCCTCTGATGCTCTAGTGACAGTTCCTCAGCTGGTTACTCTCCAACATTAATTTGGTCCCTCCTGCCCTTGTTCTTTCCTATACCCAGCTCAGGTACTCCTTTGGTCCTGCCCCTTTCCCTTCCACAGCCTCCACTGCCTACAGCTCTTCCTTTGGTCCCACCGCTCCTGTCCCGCTGCCATATGTCTCAACAGCTGTTGCCCACAAACTGCTTCTAGATCCTGCTTTCACCCCCACTCTACATACTTTTTTTTTTTTCTTCTTTATGCTTTTCCACCTCTAACTCCACAGCACTCCTGGCTCTCCACCTGTGTGATCTGTCATCATAGTCCCTGCATCTTCTTCCCTGGTATTAAACTTCATTAGACCTGATGGAGTCACAACAGCACAGAAGGTTGTGAAGCAGAGCATCAAAGCATGACTGCTACATCAGGTGCCTGGCTCTCAGCAGCATCGTAATCTCTGCTCTAAGGCAGGAGCAAATTAGGAGTCACGGAAAGATTAAGTTTCTCTGCAGCTCTCCTACCTACTGAGCTGGGTAGCTAGAAGTCCACCCAAAAACTTTTGGGAGTGGGGGAAGTGAGGCATTTCTTGGGTCCCATGTCCTAAAACACAGGTGGGATTTGGCCTCCATGTTGCTGCTTCACTTCTGTCTTGGAACCTGGGAAGTAAGGAGGGGAGTGGACAAGTGTTTCCCTTTTTCTAGTCTTCAGTTACGTCCCCAGGTTATCAGTAACTCCTGAGGATAGCACTGTAGTGACAGCTGCCTTTGTGTTTGCCACTCCAAGCTATGGTTATGTTACAGGGTATGGTGCTGCAGGGCAGCTTACACAAAGCTCAAGCTTGCCCTGCTGAAGGAGTGATTAAAGCAGGTCCCCAGCAGTGGCCCCTGGCTGCCTATGGCTCATCAGCAATGGAAACTTCTCTTACTCCCTTTCTGACTCCCTTTCCCTGGCAGAGCTAGGCAGGGAGGGAAATGGCAACAGCAGTGATACATGTGGCTGTGCCCAGACCTAAAGCCAGTTCTCAAGATGTGGAAAGCTAAGGAGGGTGGTACTTTTGAGTCACATTTTGGTGCCAAAACTGACCGGGATTGAAGTGCACTAGTAAAAACACTGTAGACACTGAGCAGACACCCACACTGTCCAATTCAGAAGCACATGCACATTCATGGATCCCTTGAACATTACTGTGGCCTCTAAACCTGTCTGATATCTGTGCCTGGGCCCTCTTACCCAGAATGCAGGTTTCTTCCTGTTTGCTAGCAAATCCAACTTGGTGTTGGCTATCAAAATTGATATACAAGCTCACATTTATCTCACTCATCACGGATCCCTCAAATATCAGCAGCGTCTCCAAGTCTGTTGGCTGGACTGCCTTTGCCAGTCATCAGCTCCCAGGCCCCTTGCCCAGCCACTGACTCAGACCCTGAGTCTTTGCAGGTGCAGGTCCCCTTCTACTCACTGGCTACTGCAGTTTGAACCTTGCTAGCAAATTATGCATACGTACACATGCATACGGGGTTAAGTATAGAAAAACATGGACACACCATGATCCCTCCAGTTGTTGGTTCCTGGACCTCCAGACCTGGAGATCTGCAGCATCTTTTGCAGTTGCTGGCACTTAGACCTTGCAGCAGTATCACATGTAGGACAGAGGGTGAATTATACAAAAATGTAGTTAAGTAAAACATTTAGTAAGAAGAAAGGAAAGTCTGTGGTGATCAGGTGCAGGGTTTGATCAGAGAAACATACAATGCAACTGGCCCTTTTTATGCCCCCCCACTCCCTGCCTCCATTTTCTGGTGTTTGTTCCCCGTCATCCTTCCCTTTCTCTGCCTGTGACCTCTCCTCTAAATTTGGCATAAGACATGACATACGTAATCCCACAAGCCCCTTCTGATATCCCATAGCAAGTTCCATGTAGTTCCACAAACACCCTCAAATATACCGTAATACATATGATAATCATGTTTCCCTTTTCTTCTCAGTGATAAAGTTCAGGCTGAACTTGTTTAAGGCTGTGTCTGAGTAGCTCCTTTAACGGCATAACTTCATGTGGTGAATGACAATGACATTGTCTCTCTTATCACCTGCTCATAAGTATTTGTTTGTGTGTGATCTACCACTTTTCTTATTTGTTAATTCTTTTTTACTGAATAGTCCTTAACCAAATAAGGAACCAGATGCCCTCCTGTCCCACACATCCTTAACACAGCCCCTCCTATTCAGATCAGCCCCCAGTGAGTGGGTTGCCTCCTTCCCTTCAGATATCCACATGGCTGTGAATAAGGAGCTGCTGGCTGCGTGCTGCCATGGGTGAATACCCCAGCAAGGTGTTAGAGCAGCCATTACCCCAAGCATACAGCTGCCACTTCTTGGCTGCTCGTTTATCAGAGTTCCTCAGATGCTGGCCAGATGGGCTCACCCAGCCCACCCATATCTGCCTGTTTCTGTTTGATTGTTTTAGAGGTTGGTATGCTGCTCGGTACCCTTCCCTAAAACCTCGGCCAGTTCCAAACATTCACACTCGTGGTTGCATCCTCAGTTGTTACCCATGGGGTGCTTCCAAGCATCTAGAGTACCACCGGTGATCCGTTTCTTGGGTTAAATCTCTGTTCAGTGAAGGATTTCAAGACCTGAGGCTTCTGCCATACCATATTTTTTGGAGGAGAGAAAGCATTCCTTCTACCAGTAGGCATTATAAGCTCTGTAAAAGATCTTGGTTTGACACAGGTTAATCATTGTGAACTGAACAGCTAGCAATTATACCTGGAGGACAGGTTCACTAATTAATTCTGTCAAGTGCAACACATTATTTTAATATGATTACAAGAGTGAATCTCCTAACAGTATTCTTTTAAAATGTTTTAAGAGCATTTGTTGTGATTTTTAATTACAAATGCCATCTCATAGGCAGTTTAACCAGTTAACCAGTAAGAAAACGGATATTGTAGAGGACTGGAAATTACTAAGTTGTTATTTGTAAAGTCACCTTTTATGTGCTTCTGCGTTTGAAAATTAAAAAGGCAAAATCCTTTCATGTAACTGTTGCAATAAGATGTTAGTGGTTTTAGCCTTCACGGCACATTTCTTAAAAAACTGATGATGGGAGAATATACAAGTGAAACTAAGTATTTCATTAAATGAATAGTAATGGATTAATAAAATAAGTAAATGGATTGTATTGCTTAGTAATACAGATCTGAACTGCCTGTGATCCTGCTGTAATTTTACAAATAATTGTGTCATAAATATGCACTTCAGCTAAAGCTGAAGACAAAGGGGCATCCCCGCACCTTGGCACTAATATGTAACTCCCATTAGCACAAGGGATAGGTTATGTTATATTCACAAAAAAGTACCAAATAAAGGCTTGCTGTTTGGTTTTCTCTGAATTCAGACACCTGTCATAGCTTCAAAGCACAGATAGATGGCCCTTATCTTTGTTAGATACAATTTCTTTAACTGCCTACTAGTGGACATGCATGTGTATTTAATTCCAGTAATCTAAGCCAATTCTTGCCTGCTCAGTAGCAGGTAAAGGCTTTGGTACATCAACAAACTACCAACTATCAGCTGCTCTATATATTAACTGGAGTTCTTTAAGAAGTAAGCTGCTTCAGACTACCTGATATGAGCCATGTATGCAGTTTACACATTATAACTTGTTCTTACGTTAAAGCCTTTGAGTTAAGTTCTGTGAAATCTCTGCTCAGGCTTTCAGCAATAGTGAGTGGTGGTTCATCAGTCCAGAGATGGATGAAGACCTTTAAATTGTCTCAGTATTAGCAAATACCTGATTCTTGCCCAAAAAGTCTTTCTGAGATGTGGGCATGTTTTATTTAGATGCAGAGGTGTGGACTAGGAGGGTATTACAAGGTTTTTCAATGTTCGAAGTGTAACACAGATGCCAGGATAATTGGTTACACCTATTGAAACATGTTGTTCATTGTTTTATTTTGTTTTTACTGAGGAGTGCTGGTTTTCTGGAAGAGCACCAAAGTTGTGAATCCTTGTCACAAATGATGCCTGCCAAAAGCTGTTCCTGTCATATGAACAGGTGATAAGAGTTCTCCCCTTGAGACTTTGGCCAGCTTTCTTGATGAAGGGATGCAGGTTTCAAACTAGGGTACAGTTAGGATAAGAGTGAACAGTAGGAAAGGAAGAAAAGGACTTAAAAATAATGAAATTACAAGCGTTAGGTGTTTTACCTTCAGTATGGGTGAAATTCTTGTTTGTCCGAACAGCCTTCATAACCTTTCTGAACCCTGTGTGCTGCTTACTACCATGTCCTGTCTTGCAACCCCTGCTAGAACTCTGCATCTTTGTGTGAACATCTGCATCCTAAAACTACAGTTGCTCCCAGGCTCTCTCTGAGGCTTCTGCTTCACATTCTCATCCAAGAATTCCCAGCAGGCTGAAGCTGGGAGAAAAGCCTGAAGGCATTTGAATGTCTTTCTATGGACCTTTTAAAATACCTTTAAACATTGCCTCAGTAAAATCCCTGCACAATGTGGGAAAGACCATGGCATTGGAGAACTAGGAGGGAAATAATGGGGTAACTTTTGTGCTGCTTTAAAGCAGATCTGTGTTTGTGAGGAGTCAGGCACGTTACCCTGACCTGTGGTGTCTCACTGAAGTCAGGGGAATGCGTTTGTGAAAGTGTGGGTTCTTTGCAGAGTTGTTGTCTCGAGTCATCAGTAATTATTTACAGTCACTTGAGTGGAAAAAACTGGCATCCAGTGACCTGATAATTCTTGAATTAAATAACGTATTGGTCCGTACCATTAAAACCACATAACCAGACTGAAACCGTGCTGCTTAGCTTGTGATACAACATGCAAATTTTTGAAAGATGTCTAACTACTAAACAGTAGAGCTAGGTAATCTGGGGGTGCGCAAGCAGTTTTTCTCAGTAAGAATATGCCAGATACTACATACTACATAAGAGCACAAATGTAATGTGTGTGGCTGTTTTTGCAATACAGTTTTGTTAGGGAGCTTCTGTTGCCCCACTTGGTAGGGCAGTAGATTTATGCTCTGTAGTATAAACAATAACACTTCTTGCTGTACAAATGTGAAACGCTCAAACTACTTTGTAGAGAAATAGTACCCATATGTAATTCTTTGATTATGGTATGGAGCCAGGAGTGCTCAACTAGAGTCCTTACTGATTTTCCAAAACATGCTACATGTTTTGGCAGTCAAATTGTAATTATGAAGTAAATGAAAAGGGCATTGTGTTTTGCTTGAGTTTATTCTCTGATTATAAAGGACTTTAGGTCATCAGTGTACAGCAGTAACTGTCAACTTTTAATGTTTTGGCACTATAGGGAATGGCGTAGTTGAAAGTCTGATGTCTGATCATTGATATCAAGGCCTGGTTTTCCAGCAAGTAATTCCATGTTCATGCTTGTTTGGCACTCTGTCCTAGTATTTTGCTATAGGAGACCTGTAAATGAGAAATTGTAGTAGATGTTTTGTCAGTGGCTTCAGTGGTCCAAAACTCTGATACCTGTCTCTTCTTAGTAATATGTTTCAAATGGGTTTCTTGAACTTCCCTTTTGATCTTTTTTGTCCTGTGTTTTCACTGGACCATCTCTTCCAAATGGTCTTTTTTCCACTTACCTGTATTTTTCTCTAATTTTTATGACTGACAGACAGTGACCATGTGAAATGGCCCAGCTGCTTCTGTTTGATTCTTGCTTATTGAGATGTCATCCTCCCATTTTTCATCAGTGGCTCCATCCCCAAGGAGTAGCTACTTCTACTTCTTGCCCAGTGTAGTAGTAGCTTAAGAGCCTTCTCTTTATCCCTCTGGTATATAAGCTTTATAACTGGATACATCTGTACCTCACAAGCTGGTATGATGTGGTGTGGCTCTGTCCCCATGAGCAAATAATAAGGTGCAGTAGATAAAGACAATTGGTGCCACAGTCTCTAACTATGTTACATGATTTGTTGTTTTTGTTTTGGATTACCTGTAGTCAGTCTTCCCACACCAACCAACCTCAACGTGCAGATGTTCCAAAGCTGTCTGAAGAAAAGCCCCTTGGTTTAGACCCAGATGTCTCTGCTGGGAGGTTGGATGCATTTCCTAAGTACCTGGACTCCATATGAATCTGATTTACATGCGCCAAAACTGCTCTCTAAATGTAGCCAATGTGCAAAGCAGCTGGAGGATGGTTAGGGACTGCAGGAGTCCTTCGTGGGTCAGAACTGTGCTGAGATGCAAGAGGGACAGGGCTGGCGGCTTGCACAGGGAAGCATGGTACAGCATCCTGCGATTCAGGACCACTTTTAATGTGTGTAGTGTGTGCCCCAGGTCAGCCCTGGCAGTCCCATGATAGGAGTACACAAGACTCACAATGCAAAACCGGGAATGGTTATGGAACAAATGCATGTAGTAATAAGTGATACTGCTGTTACCAGAGCATTTTGCTAGCATTTGTCTTGACCAGTGTGCCAGCATTGAATTTTATTATGACTCAGTAATGCATGAATAAATGAGGTAGAGCTTTTTCTCTGCAGGCTGGTATGTAACAGAAAGCATCCTGCTTGAGGTTCTAATTTGATTTTGTCTTATATGGGATGAAAACATGCAGCCTGTGTTATTACCGTACTGATTTAATGTTCAGGAATCTGCGTGTATTTATACAGTTAGCAAAATGTTGCCTGAAAAACATGACTAACTTGTACCACAAATTCTAACATTCTAGTCCTGTTTCTTGAGGAAATTATTTTACCATTCATGTCCCTGAGCTACATCAGCAGTATCAGTTAGTAACTGTATATCATACTTAAGAAGTCAAAATCTGAGTCATATGTTTAATGAATGCATGAAAGACAAGAGAAATTACTCCAGTACCACAAAAATATTTATTTCAAACTCTGGTACCCAGTCAGAATATGCTCGTAGAAATTTGATACAGCCTGCTGTGAGATGTCCCTTTGATCTAAGACATCAGTATTTGAGCTCTGACTTGAAAATACTTTCATCTGAAATTAATTTTCAGAAATTTATTTATGAAGTATATAAATAGTGGATTATTTGAAATACAGTCAAAGCTTTGTTTTCCTGAGCTAAGATATCAATTAGGCTGAAGTATGTTGATCCGCATCACTGCATGCTATAATGAACTTTTCTTTTCAGCCATTGTTTTTTCCAGCTTGAATACCAATTTATGGAGTTTTGATTCTAAAAGTAGAAACAACTTATTTTGCTACTTTTCATCTGGAAAAGCTCCAGTTCACTGAGAAAGCAGCCACAGACCATGGAGCTTCTAACACCACAGTTAACAAACAAAATTTGGTTAAACAATTCAGCCTCGAAGGCTTTCTGAGTGTCAGAATACCTGCAGCAGATTGCAGCCTGTACTGTCGGTATGAAACCCACAGACATCAGAATCTCAGAAATGGAACCTCTCAGGGTGCGCTTTGAAGTTAATTCTAATTTATGTGAGTTTGAAAAAAATTAAAGTGACATTTTAAATGAAAATTTCACACTATTTTCCATTGTTTTTCTCAAATCGTTGCTTTTTTCAAAGAATGTCTAGCACTGGAAAAGAGTTATAAACCCTGTGATGCAAACATTTTAGTCAGGAGCATGGTAAAAATTCCTGTCATAATGACATGGGGGTGTATCATAGGAATGGCTAAAGCAGGCTTTAAGTTTTTAAATGAGAATCACACCGCCTTTCCTTTAGCTAGAGAATGTAGCTAAAGCAATCATTTAAAAAGACCACTAGGCAATCCTTTTAACATCAGCAGGATGAACCTGCTTGGGAATTAAATCCTGTTAGAGGAATAGGACAGGTGACAAGAGAAAAGATAAGGGAAATCCTTGTAATGAAGAATTAGTGATCTCTACTAAATAATGACAACAAGAAGTAAACCAATTAACATATTTTATGTAGCAATGTTGGTGTAAAAGTTACTAGGCTTAGTACAGTAGTTGTTAAAGGCACTGCAAAGATAAATTTTAGCAATGAAGAATTTTTACTATCAGTATTAAACACACTCTTAAGACCCCTCCTTTGTGGAAGAGCTAAGGTCACAATCACAGTGAATGGAAACTAAGATGTGCCTATTGCCAGCTTGCTAACGCTTACGGAGGAGTCAGCAGAACAGTGGTAGCATACACAAGTCCTAAATTCACATCCACGTTTACTTGTGATGCCTTCCAGTACATGTTTTTAAAAGTTTTAAAATTATAGTCCTGATCAGCTTGGCATGAAATTATCCTTTTTTTTTTTTCCTAAGTAGTTTTCATGTGAAAATAGCAGAAATGTAGTCTTTATACTTGAAGTTT
Organism: Falco naumanni; assembly: GCF_017639655.2. Classification (NCBI taxonomy): domain Eukaryota; kingdom Metazoa; phylum Chordata; class Aves; order Falconiformes; family Falconidae; genus Falco; species Falco naumanni. The sequence continues at coordinate 47,885,346 of NC_054058.1, read as the reverse complement.
AAAGCACCATTGTTTATGCTTTATTAAGATGCCTTTGATATGCTTTTCTATTAAATAGCAAGATAAAACACAGAAAAGCTACTAATTGTAATTAATTAGATTTGGATGATATGTACAAAAGAAGAACCTAGATGATAACTTTTGTCCTTCCATTTCAAATTCTTGTGCTGGGTATTTTCTTCCTCTTCTCTGCAACTAAACATTCTGAGTTTCTGGTTACATAATTATCTTGTTAATCTTTCCAGATAATAGAGTAAGGTTTAATCATTGCTTCTTAATCCCTGATTTTAGTATATAACATGGATCTCGGCTCTCCATGCCTACCATGTCACATAATCACATTGAACAAGGAAAGTTTGATATTATTTACTTCAAAAATATCCTTTTGTTGAAGTGTTCTATTATTCTAGATATCAGTATAAAAATTCATACAAGCCTAGGTAATTCATAAATATCAATTTTTAAAATCAACCATTTAATTACAGAGAAAATGTCAGGGAAGGCCACTGAGTATTGAGTACCACTTCAGAGTCTTCTTGATTTGCTTTTTTGGTTTTCTATTAAAAAACAAACAAAAAAACCAAAACCCAAAACAAACAAAAAACAAAACAAAAACAAAACAACAAAAGAAGGGGTTTAGATCTTTATGGATGTTCTTTAAGACAGCCTTCACATATTTATGATCAACAGTTCTCATCTTGAAAATACACTGAGGTGAGTAACAAGTCAAATAGCCTGCCAAACTGATTAAGATTGTTCACGTAAGTAAAATGTTTGCACAGGTAAATGTTTGTAGAACTGACCATGGAGATTGCAAGGAAAACTTCATCCAAAGCCAGAATTCAGGAAAGGAAAAGCTTTGGTGAGCTTGTGTGGCAAAGGTTAAGGTAAACAAGTGTTCTTGGAAGGAGGGAGCTGAGGCGTGAAGGGAGACTGATGGCTGGTGATGTAACTCATACGCGTGCCACCTCTGTGCTGCAGAGGTTTTGGGTAGTGGGCAGGAAACAGAGAATTAAGTTTTATGGAAAATTGTGTAAAGGAATTAAACTGACCTTGGTTTCCTGATTCCTGTCACACCCTTGAGGAGATTTGAGTGCTGAAGGTGTTCAGAGGAGGAAGACTCTGGTAAGGGCATCCTGCAGGAGCAGGCAGAGTGGGGTTAGAAGGGAAGCTATAGCAGAGGTGTGGGAGACTGGCAGGCTGAAACTTGAGAACATGTTTTGGCCATGAGAGTAATGAAAAACTGCATGCCAGTCACAGTGCAGCTCATATGGAATAGGCGTGTTCTGTCCTGCAAGCCCACAGCAGCACCCGTAGCTGAGGGAGGCCACACAAGTAAGTCCTACGGCACCTCCAAAGGAATCACTAAGAATTTATTGACTGGCAAAAGTGGATGAGAGTGGATGTGTTAGGACTTGACAGATATTTCAAAGATGTTGCTAAAATCAAGCAAATACCTGCTGTGAGTCCAAACTACAGCCTTCACTGTGCAGTGAAACTGCAAAGCAGAAGTTCTGCTATTAATCGTCACATGGGTGGTCACTTGTGGCGATTACTGTTGTTGTGCATTTTTTAATTCGAACTGTTGGACGGGGAAGGTGAGGAAAAAGGGGGGTAAACATACATTTGTTTAGTAATTAGGGCAAGGCATGTTTTCCTAGTTTGGCTAAGAGTAGGAACTGGGTTTGTATTTTGAGTATAACACAGATGCTCCTGCAGTACTACTTTCACCCTTCAGGTATTCTGTAAACAGAAGTGGTCCTAATTTTGCTTAACAACAGTCGTTAAAAATCAGAGTAGCTCTGAAGAATGTAATAAAATTATTCGAAATTTCATTCTGAAATAAATAAATAGTTTCATGTTTGTGACCAAGATATCAAAGCCTGCATTTAGTTACACTAATGCAGTTCCATGCCGTTTACATGGGAATGAGGTGTTATGTGGCTCTGAGCTTGCACAGAACCTGGCTGTAGTATGTTAAATATTTATAAATTGCATATTAACATCAGCACTTAAATATTGTTATGAATGTTTATTAGGGTCACTTTAATTCCTGTGTGTGCATGTGTGTCCCTCTCAATGTGAGAGCAGTGGCTTTGCTCTAGTCTTTATTTTTATTGATGCAGGGGATTGTCTGGGCTTAAGCAGAAAGACGACAAGCAGCGGCATGTATCTGCTGGTGAACTGGGCAATAATGTAGTCTATTAGTTAAACATGATCTTATTGGCAAGCACATTGGTTTTGTTTTATTAAAATTCCAACACTTCATATTTTTATTAATCACTTTCCCACTCCTTCTATTCACTTGTATTCTGATGCCTGTGCACCGGTACCCATAGCAACACTTGTTAATGCTAATGAAACTGCAACATCCTAAGCTCCCCGACAGAGCAGCCCTGTTAAATATGGCTATTAAGCACAGTTGTATTTCTGTTAGTTCCAGCTCCCAGCAGACACCTGCTCTATAGAAACTGTGTCCTGAGATATTAGGATTTGGTAACTCACAGCTTTTCTTAAAGCTGTCATTTGACTGGAGTAAAATTCTCATATTCCAGACAGTGGATGCTACAGAATATGTATGGTTTCAGTAAAACTGACAAGGTTTAGCTGTAGGATTAACTACTCTTTTGAAGTGCCCATTTGCATTCAATGAAAAACCGGGCAGGGTTGAGACTGACTGATCTTGGGGGCAGTTAGAGGATATGTTGTCTCCTAAAGCACATGGACATTTTAACTAAATATCAGTCTTAGCGTGTTAACAAGCAGAAGTAATAGCTAAATAATTCCTCATGAACTCAGACTCAATTCAACTTAATGGAAGTACTTCAGCGCTTTAATATATAGAGGCAGGAAATGGTAATGTACATTGATTCTTCTTTCACTGAGGAACATATTTGCATGTAGTATTGGTGAGAATGATGACAGCGTGTTTTATTTCTGTTATTCTGAGTTTTGTTTTTGAATACTGTTTATTTGGCAAGTCATTAGTCATCCATCTTTTATACTGTAGAAAACAAAGGAAAAATCCTGTAATCAGTATAAAATCTCTTCCAAGAATATGACCACAAATTAGGGAATGCTGCTGTGCCAACGAATAGATGCTGCAGTGCCAAGGCTGCAAAACTGGAAGCTGTCATGTGTGTATTTCAAGTGTCAAGCCAGTGCTTCTCAATACTCATTTTCGTTATAGCTCAAAAAACCTTGAATACTAGACAAAGCTTTAAAACTACTCATTTCCCAACTAATTTTAAACACAGCACTGTTTTGTGCAGAATTACCTGTAGGAATCCAGCTTGTTTCCCTAATGTTACAATAGCTGGGGGTCTGGTCATTTTGATAACTAAATGGTTTTGCCATCAGTGTGAGCTTGGGGGAGGGTGCTCAGCCTGTTTTCCAGTGAGCATCTGTTACGCTGTTAGTGTGGAGTGCCAGGTTTGCTAGGTGTCTTTTGTTTTCCTGTCATTCTTTCTCCCCTTTGTTCTTTACATGTCTGAAAACCTCCGTCTTTTACTCGTTGTTTGGGCTCCCTTATTTGCCTGCATATCTTTGTAGAGTTCGTTTTTGGTTTAGGATCATTTCAAGTTCCTGTGCTAATCTCCTCATAATATTAACCAGCTGTATTAATGAGATAATAAACCAGACTTGTTGGTAATGAATTGATTCATTCAACTACTGGACTTAATTAGAAAGACACTTAACATTCCAGCAGATGTTCTTATTTTGTGTCATTATCCTTGTGTTACCAATAGTGAGCTTATGTACTCTGCATGTCTATATTTACATAATACACTTTTCAACCTGAAGCTTTGTTGTTGTGCCATAAACTGCAAAAAATTACATGAAACCTGTAAAAATGTGTCTTAACCTGATTTGTATGAATTCCTCATTTCATTTCTCAGACTATGTACAGTTTTGAATTTTCAGAATATTCCTCATCTTATGCTAAATCTTTTTAAAATTAGTTAGAGTTCTTATTTCCTTGTTAAAAACCCTTGTCTTTGGACTTGTATCTCCTTTTTGTTCTAGTCTTGTGACTCTCATTACTTTTCACCTGGGGGCAAAGCTTCAAAAAGAAGGATGCGAGTGCCCCTCTCCTCATCATTCCCTGCAAACTAATTGAGGGAGTTCCTCCCTCGGCTCCCTAGTTGCCTGCTGGGGGGGTTTGCCTCCCCCAAAAGTCTGGTGCTTGAGTCACAGCTGCAGGTTGTACCCCAGGGCCAAGCCATGTGAGTTAGGAGCTCTAACAGTGAAGTTATTGATCTGAACCCCAGTACCTCCACTTTCCAGGTAGAGAATGTAATTTATGCAGCAGCGTTCAGTGTGTCCCCAGATCTAGTCAGAGCACAGTTAGATGTGCAACCAAGAAGAACTGAGCACGACAGCTCTTAATGCATTTAGTATGTTACATATGCCTACGCTGGCAATAATAGGTTTTGCAAACTGAAGTCCATGCTGGGTGTTCTTGTTAGGAAGCACAGTGATAAAATCTTAAGTGTTTTCTTTTCCTTTGTGTGTAATGCTTTTGAAGGAATGTTGCACACTTTGTTAAGGCATGCTTATGGTAAAGGCAGCTGAAGCTGTTAAGCTGAGAAGAGAGGAGGAAGTTGAGATAAGAGGAAGGTCCTGTTACATCTTGCTGCTTCTCGCCATGCACTTTTTAGTTTGCTCTTGTATGTGGTGGACTCTTCAGTGAGCATTTTCAACATTATTGAGCAAAAAGAAGGGAAGTGAGTAGTTCTGTCTGGTTAGAGTTGAATCGACTCCTCAAAGGATTTGCCCAGCCTAGGAGCCAGCACAAGCACAAGGGCAATAGCAGATAGTTTGCAGTGGTAGGGTAAGGTGGAGAAAGACAGGATAACAAGACATACCTTCTCTTTCTGGTGGCAGCAAGCTGTTATGCTGGCTAAACCATCTCTGAGAACTTTGCCTTTCACAATTCATCTTTAAATGCTGAATCTTACCTTCATTTTCACACATCTATTGAATTGGCCATAAAATTACACAGCATATTGCTCTGTGGTAGTTCCATGTGTGATTGTGCAGGTAGAGTACATTGCCTGTACTGCTGTACTCTGTATGAGAACTGTGTGGGTGTTAATGTTTACTTAATGTGCAAACTAACATTAGTTTTGAGTTGAGAACAATTGTGTTTTCAACTAAAAATGTTCCAGTAAGGAAAATTAATGCATTTTGACCCTGTTGCTTCATTAGCTGTGAAGATTAACTAGTCTATATTATAACAACAGTTAAAATAAAGCCGTATAATTACTGTAATAGGCAGCCTTTTATTTCATTTTCTTTCTATCACTGTTGTAACAGTGTATAGAATTCCTGTGCAGGGACCAGGACTGCATTGCATTAGGTATCCTATGGGTGCATATAAAGAAAAATAGTGCTCATTCTAGTTTCAAAAGTAATTTGTGTAATCCAAATCATTTTCTATACCATCTCATTGTCAGATGTCTTCAAAGGATTCATTTTATTTTCCTCTGAAGAGCTGGGTGTATTTCTTAGTCTTTGCTGTCAAAGAATATATTCCTCTAGTCTTTTCTTTCTACTATTCTACATTTTCTAGCTCTGAATTAGCTGTAAAAGACCACAATTTTAGCTGTCCTGTTAAAGGTTGGACAACATGGTGTGAACTGTCAATTCTGTGAATGAGAGAGGGATTTTCTTAGTTCCTAAGTTCGGTGGGCTTTCTGTGAAGACTTTGGAATATCTGTTTGCGTAACAGTCATGCTGTTTTTCCATTAGGCAGAGGAGGAAAATTCAGTGGTGACAGGATGATTTGGCAGAAATTTAATGGATGGATTTTATAAGGCTCTTCTCATAGGGAGCTAGGTCCTGTACTGTTCACCACAGACACAAATAGGAAGCTGATAAATTTTGCTGTTAATAGACTTTTTTTTTCTCACAAGTGGTAAGCTTGAGGGCCAAATGAAGCATTACAGAAGAATATCATGGTATTTGAGTGAACTGGACAAAAAAAAAAAGTGCTATTCAGTGTTAATAAATGCAGAGAAACACAGATGGGAGTGAACACAATATGTCCACTGTCTTGTACATTAACACCTGATTCACAGCTTCTCTGAGACTTTGAAGATAATTCAGTGGTTAATTCAATGATCCTAAAAGCAAGCAAATGCTAGGAATAAAAAAGAAATAAAGAAGAGATTGAGAAAAAACTGTGCTCATTTAGAAATCCATCTTCTTCCACTCGAGCATTTTGAAGTAACCCCTCACCCCAGCACATGAAGAAAGGTAGTGCAGAAGTAGCCAAGAGCTGAACAAGGACAACAAGGAATGAAGGACCATTAGGAGAACATGAAATGTTGCTGCAGGTTTTTGTAGGTGTTAAAAGACCAACAGTTTCAAACAGTGTAGAAAAAAATCCATGGAGAGGGAAAAAAACCAACCCAAACCAAAACACAAAAACCAACATAAAATGCTGTTAAACTGAGGTACTTGTATAGCCTGTGACTTAAAACTCTCAGCCCTCAGATTTCTAGAAGACTATGCTATTTGTGTGACTCCTATTTGTTTGCCCTATTTTTAGACACTTCCCCAGGTAATTGCTTCTTGCCATTGTCACCCAGGGCACTCGCACTAGAGGGATGTTTAATCTGACCCTGTGAAGTCATTCTTGTAGCAGTATATTTTAAGGGAAAAGTTCACTGCCTTCCCCTGATTTTCCAGTGTGTGTGAATGTGGGAGTCCTGGTGGAGTCTGAGAAGTTTATCTTGAGGGTTTTTTATTTCCATGTTAGCCCTTAGCTGTGCTTCAGTTAACAGCTTTTCTTCAGTACCTGTGGCCACTCTGCTCCATATACAGAATCAAAATTAGCTGGTTTTGCAGAGATTTCAATAATATGCTTAGCTTTATTTGTACCATTTGAGGCTTGTGCTATGTGTTAGTCCATTAAGTGCTGTGCTAAAGGCTGTGCATCTTTGTTCAGCTCTGTGCATTTATTCTCTTGTGCAGTGTTTTTTGCAGCAGATGAATACAAAGATATTTTCATGAATTCTTTTTTCCCCTCACCTCCTCCTTTAAGTGCCTTTGAAATAAATTGCATAAGCCTCTGCAGTTGCCACACTGGTCCAGTAGTCTATAGTTTATTCTCTTTTAGTATTAGCTACTCTCTTTGGGCAGCAAAAAAAAAACTTCACCCCAGTTTATTCCTTTCAGCTCCTCACCACTGCAATTAAAGATTAACAGCTCTGTTCTTCCAACCCAAACAGTTGCTGTTCCTGAGCACTCATGCTAAATAACTCTTATCAGCTCCTTGTGTATGTTGAGTAGCAGTTCCTGCCATACACACCTATCTTGAAAGTTGGTTTGTTGAAGCAGATGATAGGCACGTGTTTATTTGGACTTCTAAATGTTTAAATAGGTCATTGCAAGAGACCTAAACTGAAAATGAACAAAAAGCAGTGTAGCTGCTTACTGGGCACAGCTGAACTGGCTGACAGAGTATCTTCTTAGTTCTCCTGGCATCAGTGAGAGTCAGCAATTGCAAAGGAAATTAAGTTGCTCTACTTTTCTCAGTAAACATGTTTTAATTATTCTTTAGCCTAAAAACTAATACTGACTGTAAGAATACACAAAGCTAGATTCTTGCAGGTAACAGCAGTTTTACTTGGGAGAGCTGACCCTATCATGAGGACTGCTCTAGCACTTAGTGCAGCAGCTGCTATTCTTAAAGTAGGAAAAAAAGGAACAACTTGTACAATGCCAGTTTGATAAAGAAATGTCTAGGGAAAGGGAATGGGCTGAAGCTCAGGTAAAATTACAACAGGAAAAATGTTAGATTGTCAACAGCAGTTGTATTGCTCCAGGTAATGCCATGCTCTGCCTGCTGCCATCTCTCTGTGCTGCTTTTTATGGTATAAACTGAATTCAGTGTAACCCAGCCATCAGTCTTCAGCCAAGTCACTGACTTTCCAGGAAGTTTTATTTTTCAGACATCCTAAGTAGAAGCCTCAACAGTTGTACATGGCAGATACATTGTTCCAGGAGCAGCATGGAAATGATGAAGCTGTGTTTCCTGTGATTTTATACCCCTTCTCACTTGTGGCTCCCGGTAGCTCCAGCTTACTGACAGTTCCCTGGAGCAACCCCATCAGGCAGCCATCAGTACATGCTGTGGCTGCTCTGGAGCACCACATTTCCACGCTGGCTCGCCGGCCACTGCTGAACATGTGCAATGGATGGCAATCTCATTTCCCTCTCCGTGCCTCTTCCTTTACCTGAATGGAAATTTTTCACAGAACTTTTAGGAGCTTCCCAGGTCCATCTCTGTAACTGTAACACTTCTTTGGTTCTTTTTAAAGTCAGGGGTGGGGGGAGCACTGTTCCATTAGCTTATTTTCCTAGGGGGAAAAAAGCTAAACGGCTATGGGTTTTTTTTTAAATTATTTATCAAATTTTCCATGTGGACAAGTTACCAGGTTATCAGATTTAGTGTGGTTGCCAATGTATGATACATACACATGAATTTTGTAGGGTGAAAGTTGTCATACATTGATTCTTGTATCTGGTAAATATTGTTTATTAAAGTTCCTTTAAACATACCCATTTTAAAATTCCTGCATGACAAAATAATAGACTTGGAGAAGGCCTTTTTCTTAGTTCTTTAGAACCCAGGCGGTTCCCTCTGAACATCAGGAAACACAATTTCACTGGGAGGCTGGCTGAGCACTGGCACAGGTTGCCCAGGGAGGTGGAGTCTCCATCCTTGGAGATACTCAAAAGCCATCTGGACATGGTCCTGAGCAACTGGCTCTAGGTGGCCCCGCTTGAGCAGGAGGATTGGACCAGAGAGCCTGCAGAGGTCCCTTCCAACCTCAACCATTCTAGGATTTTGTGAAATTTCATTTTTCTACAAGAGGCATCATGTTGCTGCAGGAATCCATACAGTTTATTCTCCTTCTGCACAAGTTAATTTCATACCGCAAGAGTCAAGGAGACCCGTGATGGGGTTTTTTTTCAGTTTTCATCCTCAAAGCGTGGGAAATAATTGGGGAGCTTTTCCTGCGTGCTTTTACTCTCCTTTTGCTGTCCAAAACTGATGTAGCTAAAATCAAAGATACATACTGAAATTGGCATTTGCTTCAAAGATAAACTCTTAGCAAGGACTGAGGTATGATTTGTTTGGGAAATGAACCCCGTGGATTATTTCTGGACAACTGGAATTTGGTTAGGCTAGGGAGGTCAGCTGTTGAAATCTGTTGATCACACAGTGTTTCTTAATAAATTAAACTAATTTATACCGGTGGAAGAGCCTTACAAATTTACACTGCTACACACATATACCCTGGGTCAGTCTGCTTGTTTGCAATACTACTGCAGTACTGTGCAATCCACCCACTTCTTGAACTACAAATAGCAGCGAACCTGGAGAACATAAGCCATTGACTCACCAGTGTGTGCTTCTGCCGTTTGAGCAACCTGTTTGATTGGTGCAGTATAGTGCAAACACAGGCCATTGACCCTTTTACATCGCGCCCCTCCTCAACATCTGTGCAGTAAGAAGGTGTTTCAGTGGGCACAAGCTTCGATGTGGCAGTAATCTTTATCAAGAAGAGTCTTTTCCTTTGTCACAGAACAGTAAATGAGATACTCATGAGGAAAAAAAAGTCGAGAAACGCGTACAGACATTCAAGAGTCAATCAGAAAATTATAGAAGTATTGTGCAATAAATAAAAGTATAATTAGGAGAAATCAACATACAAAACAGTTTGTGCTATACAGTCTAAAGTCTTCCTGACAGTACGAAGAATGTGGCAAAGAGAGTAGCTTCATTCATACCGGCAGGTAGACTAGGTAGTGAGAGGAAGAAAAGTAGGTGTCTCATCATAAAACTTCCTTTGGTAATAAGCAGAGCTCTTGTGTCTGTTTGACTTCATGTCAGCTGGGAGTTTCAGTTGGCTCAGATACTTGAGAACTGTCCTGTGCTAACCTCCCACTGTCCTTCTTGAAAATAATGCAGTCATCTCACTTCCAAGCACTGTGTTGGAGTGATCCATGCAACAAAACTGGGACCCAGCAAAACAGGTTTTGCATGTACTGCCTAAAAGTACTCCTCCAAGTAATGTAGATTTATTCACTTAGTCAAAATTAATTAATTTTTTTATTTGTTTTAGATACGGAGTGTATTTTGGAGCCTCTGTCTCTGCCAGAAAGTCCAGGTGGTGTTGCTGCTGTAGAAGGCTCTCCGTATGTGCCTTGTATTTTCTGCAAAGAATGCTATCTCTTAGCAGAACAAAAACAGCTCCTGAAGCACATGATCATTGAACACAAACTTGTCATAGCAGATGTGAAACTGGTTGCAGATTTTAGAAGGTAAGGGTTATATTGTTTACAATGAGTGTGTGTGTGTGCAGATAGAAACCTTCAGAAAACTAGAGGTCATCATTTTAAAGTACTTTAAAAAGCGGTAGGATGTTGTGGGAGGATTTTTATTACTTTTTCAATGAGTTTTTGTTGCAGGATTGTAAGGCTGTTTTCTTTTACCCCTTCTACTGTCCAACCCCTAGATGTTCCTGGGACCAGGAGACTTGATATTGGAATACAGGGCAATTCCTGTGTTAGACATTCTTTGACATATCCTAGGGACTTTTCAGGTCCTGTCACTAATCAAGAAGTTGTGTACAAACAGAAAGCTGTTTATTTCGTAAAGCACATTCTAAACAATTAACTCTTCTAATCTGGGGTTTTATTCATATAGGACAAGGCTATTTCTACCACTGTACAATGTCCTAAAGCTGTGTATTGTATGCAGAAGTTGCTCAGTACAGGATCTTTTACATTCTGGAATGAAATTCATTTGCCCTATTTTAAGGACGCCAGTATTTCCCCATAGAAATCACATTTAACCCTTGACTATACTTTACAGCACTGTGATCTACATACAACTGTGACTCCTCCAGCTGTGTCATTGATCATCTCAGCAGGGACACATTTGGCTTTCTCTCTCTTAACTTCCTCCAGTAGCTGGCATGGTCCCAGCTGGCTTGTAACTTCAGGGACAAGGCACTTGCTTGGCATTTTGCTTTCACACGCAGCAATGTATGGGCCAGGTGGTAGATTAGATGGTACCTGCCAGTTTATAGATAGTTCTGTTACGGTGTTTAAATGTTAGCTGGATAATTTCTCAACTAAAAAGTTTTCTAGTAGGTCTTCTGTGCCAAAGTCAATAACTTCTGTCTATCAAGATGCCAAAGAAAGATGAAATATTAAGATGAAATTAAGGAAAAGAAATGTAAGTCATATAAATCCTTATTCAGATGTATGAGCTTAACATTGCTTAAAATTGAAAACTGATACTTGTTTTAGTTTGGTTTTATGCTGAAAGCAGGCAGTACAAGAATGCAATGTTCTTTGGAGATAATGCTAGCTTCTTCAGATAAATAAAAGGATTGGAGCTGCTCAGTCATGGACCACTAGTTTAAGAGTGCTCAGAGGATTATTCTGTGTTAATAGAAATGTATTTTAAAATCACCTTTTTGAGAAAATGCGCATTTAGATTCTTTTTGCTGCTAATGCAGTTGGAAGATAGCCAAATCTTATAGAATGTGGCCCCAGGATGTGAAATGGAGTTGCTACTCTGAAGTGTGCCTTCTCTTATTTGCTGTACTGAATACCAGTGAAACAGTCTAGTACTATGCTATACGTAGAATGATCTAATACTATACAGAAAAAGGAAGTATAATCTGTGTTAAACTGAAGTGTGGAAAATAACTATAAAAACAGTATTTTTTTTTTTATACTTAGCAGTGAGTTACAATCAGTCTTAGGAATACATTTCTTGACGGAACTACAAGTGGAGAATCCAGAGGAGAGCAATGCTAATGGAAAACTTTTTTTACTTTTTTTTTTTTTTTTTAATAATCTTCGAAGAATAAAGATAAGCTGGCATTAGGGCAAGGGGAACAGACAAGGGGAATAAGTTTCCATTGCATGACTGGACATGATCACTCATAGACGCTAATCACTTATTCTGTCTCCCTGGAAGTGTGACAAGGCATTTGCTTTATATGATCGTTGATTATTTGGGTTCAGTCTTATGATATGAAATCCCTTAACAGTAAGCTTCACAGCACAGATGATTATGGTTAGGTGAGTTTGTCTGAATGATGTTCATTAATTTCAGTGCAGGGGATAGACTAAATGACGTCTTGAAATCCCTTCATTTGCACATTCATGTCCTTAAAGATCAAGGATGGCTTATTCTGGAAGACTTGCTGTTCTATGTAGCAGCAAGACTGTTTTATTGTGCATTATCAACAGTGGAGTAGGCAGGGGACAACAAAATGCTTGCCTGTTTCTGACATATAATGATGCTTCTGAATGAGCTTCAGCCATGCATGCTGGCTTCACTGTGCTTAGCTGTCTGCTGTACTGGAGGTTAATCCTCTCCATGTCAGACTTAGCAGAAACAAGTACGTGCTGCAGCTGAAGTCCTTATCTATTGAGTTAGATGGCAAATAGAAGCAAATGCGAACCACTGTGGGATGTGATAGCTGTGGCAAGTACACTTTCAGATGGCACAGGTATTAAAAGCTACAACTATTTAGAAATGTCCTCATAGTAATGATATCTGATTTTTTTATGATTCGTTTCCTAGTATGCTAGCATGTCAATAGGAAGCTGTCATTGAACAGTTAGCCTTTATCTTATTGACTCTTGCATAATTCATATCATGCACATGAGACATAAGTATAAATATGTGCGCACTTAAGCATTTTCAGATTATTTTTTTTTTAGTAAGATTCTGAATAATTAGCACAAGGATTGCTTGAATCCTTAATCCATCGTATAATTGAAGGTGATGATATCTTCTTGGTTAGACAGTAGCTTTTAGTTCAGTAGAAACCTAATCTCAGTTGGGATCTGTTGATGGTGCTGTAATACAAACAATGATAGCAGAAGAATGTTTTTAAACAACTCTAGTTGATGGGTTAAACCTTCAATTTAGTTAGGTCTTTCCTTATGCTGTCTATTACCCCACCCCCAGGTGTTTGGGGACCTCATTTTTCTCTCTTTCTGGTTGTCTGCCAAGCTACAGCTTTCACTGTAACTCCACAGGAGACCTGCCAGAACCTCACTTTTGACAAGTTGATGTTTTTACCAGGTTTCAGATTCCTGCCTGCATTTTGTAGAACACAGAGCACAATATTTTGGGAATTTGAGAGTATTCTGTAGTATATCTTCTCAGTAAAGATGCATCTGAATGGCATTTATGTCTGACAGGATAGTTAAACCCAGTTTTAATGGAAGTTGAATGAATTTAATGAATTTGAAAATTAAATTAAAGGAAGGAAAAAGAGAGACAGGAATTTAAAAAAATCCACAAAGCACTTTGGAATTTAGAAGATGGAAAATACAAGAGCTGATCAACTATTTATTAAAGTTTTTTCAATGTTTCCTTTTTTACTAATCATGTCTCCCTTATTTTCAAAGGTACATCTTATACTGGAAGAGGAGGTTTGCAGAACAGCCCATCACAGACTTCTGTAGTGTGATAAGAACAAACTCAGAAGCTCCATTAGGTAAGTATGCTGCTTGCTTACTCTCTGTTGGCCAGATCATATGACAATTTGGCATATACTGCTGCTTTGATCAGCCAAGTGTGAAGTAATCTGACACAGGTCAGAAAACCACAGAAGTGATGTTTTAACTCTTAACCACATATTCAAACTTACCTTTTCCAAGGATCGCAATATGTGCTTCAGCACTGTGCTGCGTGAGGATGAGCTCAATACATGCTTAAATGCACTGCCCAACTGGGGCCGGTTGCAAATCGAGGCCTAAGAAGCAGTGCTGCTTACATCATGGCTGGGGAGGCTTTGGTACCCCCTGCGTAAATAATTGGTGACAGTTCTCCCAGAAATGTGGAGAAACATTTCCAGTGACTTGTCTTTTCTGACTTCACTCTGTCCACCACCCCTGCTGATGCCACTAACTCTTCATCACGGCCACAATCATCCTTCCTTTCCCCTGCCACAGTGCTTACTGTCCCGAGAGTATTAGGAGACAATATGTTCACAGCCGGGGTACAAAGACTGCCACTTTCTGGGCTCCAAGACTGCTGCTTTCTGGGCTCCAGCACAAGCCCAAAGGCCATACCATACTTCACAGTTCTGGTGTGTTGGCACAGTGGGGCATTCCATCGTAAGGACAGTGATGACTGTGCGAAGGAGGTGTTTTTCTCAGAAGTGGCTGATTCATTTCTTTGGCTTCCCCTTTTCTAACAGGGAAATAGAGTTTACCTGAAAGCAGATAAAAGAACATTAGGGCTTTCCTACATCTTTAATTCTCCATGGAGAGCTTTACAGAGAGGAAGAGATGCATGCTGCTGGTGTCAGAGATGAATGGAAGGTGGAAACTGGGTATAAAATGGATGAAAATAAATTGGTTTAATTATTCAAACTAATTTTAAGAAAAATAGTTCTATAAAACATGAAAATCAGTCCAAATATCATAATAGTGTTTCTCTTACATAAGTATGGGTTTGCTTCTGAAATGTTAACAATTAACACTCAGTTTGAAAGTTGCAAATCAAGCATCTGATGTCTGAGCTTGCCAGAATTACAAACAATCAATAGCTCTTCCAGAGGACAATGAACATACTTTTTTATTTGTTTGATAACAAATTTGTTAATTTTAATGGCTAGCTCCTTCAGATTTGATAGCTCAGGAATCAGGGGGTTTGTCTTACTTCACACAGGCTTCTGTTTGAAAAGATGGGAAAGGCTGAAATCTAGCAAGTTTAAAACTGTAAAAGACTTAATAATGGTGACTTCAGTTCACCAACCACATAACCCTTTGATTAATACATGAGTAACTTACAAAAATATTTTGCATTTGTGTTTTTGTTTTCTTATCTGCTGAGTATTTTTAAGGTAATTTATTTGAATAAGATTTGTTTTATTATTAAATTGGATATGAACATAAATAGTAAAAGGTTAGTACAAGTAAATTCTGGGTGAAGCACAGAAGTAGTGTTGCTAAACAGTTGTGCATATTGGCAGATGGAGCGAGATCTGATGGTAATGTGATCTGTCAGGGTAAGGGGAGGCTATACCAAATGATATTAACTACTGGAAACTGACCATTACTTAAGCAAATAACTGAAAATCCCACATGCAAGATGAAATTAAAGGTGCTTTCATGTTTCTTTCATGCTGACTTTATACTGTAAATGATGAAAATTGCTTTATGTCTCCCAAATAACCATCACAGAAAAGAGTAAAGCTGGTAGTGGAGAAAACCTATACAAGACTTTTGTCTTTGTGCTGCAAAATATATAATGTAAAAGTCTTGTAAATATGTATATACAAATTTTTAAGCATGTTTCATTAAATTATGAAATTAAAATAACTGACTTTTATGGATTTAAAAATGCTTTCTCACATTCTTAACACATACCAAAGGTTTAGCAAATTATATGCCAAAAACAGTCAAAGCAGCTGCAACTTCCCATTCTTTATACACACTTCCTAATCTCTTAACAGAAGAACAGGACAATTATTTTCTTCTATGTGATGTTTTACCAGAAGACAGATTACTTAGAGAACAGCTTCAACAGAAAAGACTGGTAAGAAATTACCCTTGTTTCATTTTTTGAGGTAAACAGTTCCGTAGTGTAATATATGGTAACTCAGTGGGCATTTTGAAGTGAAAGCATGTCCTGGGTTTTTTGCTAGACTGCAGAATTCTCATTTTTTTGTATATTTTTTAAGCTTTTACCCTGGCTGCTGCACAAACATAAACAAACGCCTTGTTTAAAGATTTTCCCCTGGAATAAATTTACAGGCTGTATGTCAGTGTTCCACATGAGTGGAAAATAAGCCCAGAGCACTGAAAAAGGCTGAGTGTGCTGAACAGTTTTTTTTCTTGCAAGAATCTGCAATGCATTGACACACTATCTTTTGTGTAATAATATACATGTAGGAAAATTAGCAAAATAAAACTCAGTGTGGGATGCTGTGAAAAGGGAAGGTGATACTTACTTACAAAATCTTCAAACATGTTGGTTTTTTGCATTCACACTCTCTTACCCAGATTTCATGAATTCACACTCGCATACTCACAGGCAGCACGGTGCATGAGCAGAGGAAGTCTGACCAGTATTGTTTCTGTGGGATGCAAAGGACAAGAAATGCCAGATGTTGAGTCCTCATGAACTGCTCTGGTTCTTCTTGCTCAGTGATGGCAACCTAGTACTTTGGACAGTTCTCTCATCTCTTTCAGGAGTTGTCAGTTCTGAATGGGTGGTCCTTCATGTTAAGCTCTTGCTGACTTCAGCTTCCACGAGTCTTAGTCCAGGTTGCTGACCACTGGGGGTTTTTTTGCTGTTTTCTTGTTTGAAATACATGTCTGTAGTCTGTTTTTGCTGTTGGACTAATTTAAAAATGAATGTTATGTGAGACGTAGCGGCCTTGTTGCCAGTCTCCTTATGTTAGGATGCAGGATCTTCTGCTGGCCAGTCATCTGTACTGTGAGGTGTCAGAGTGCAGGCCTTACAGTCTTTACATAAATATCTTCCTCAGTTTACGGCTGGCAGCTATGTCCTGGGAACTGTCAACACAGACCTTTTAACTCTTTGTTATGCTGTTTCTTCTGGTATGTTTCTAGTACAAGTCTGTATGTGCACAGCATGCAACTAAAGATACCTTAAATCATAAACATTCAGAATGAAGGAGGTTCTTACAAAAAAACAAATTTTAGTCCCCAGGAAAATTGGGATTGGCAGGCAAAATCCATCTGATTCAACTGCCCTGTGAGTGCTGTTTCAGTTTGCTGGCTAAAGTAATGTTCTGCAGCTCAAGGCTCATGACTAGCGAATCCCTAGAACCGGTTATGTGCAAGTTTTACACAGCTTTCCATAGAATCCCAGCTTCTGCAAAGGAGGATTGTGGTAGTTCTGCCACTGAGGATTTCCCACGGGTTTGGAGCTGGCTTAGCTGAAATCTTCATTCCTGTGTAGGTCCATTGGATTGGCATGGACTCAGAAAAAAGCAGTAGATACACTCATGCCTAGCATGCTTCTCTTCCAATTCATCATAAGAGAAGCCATCCTGGATCAATAAAAAAAGTTTGTCTAGATTAGTCTCTTATCCATGACAGCAGTGAAGTGTCTGTGGTATTTCCCCCCTTCTGACAGAGTGGTAATTCTTTCTCAAAGTATTCTCCTAGTCTCCAGCAACTGGCAGCCCAAGAATTTCCTAATTCAGCAACATTGTATCTGTGTTTATTCACACAATAGATTTCTCTTTCATGAACCTCCAATTCTTAATCCACACAAATTTCCAGTATCTACAGCTGTCTGCAGTATTGAGTTGCACAGCTTAACTACACACTGGGAGAGAGCCACCTCTTTGAGCTGTTTGAACCTGTCACCTCACACTTGACTGTTTTTTATATTAGAAGAGGTGGTGAACAATTAATCTTTAATCTTATCCAAACCATTCATGATTTGTTTCCTGATTTATCTACCTTACCCACCTTACTTTTTGTCTTTTGTTAGTCATGTGCTGAAGTACACGCTCATGGCAAAAGCGGCCAACAGCATCCTGGGCTGTATTAGGAAGAGCGTTGCCAGCAGGTCAAGGCGGGCAATCCTTCCCCTCTACTCAGCACTGGTGAGGCACATCTGGAGTTTTGGGTCCAGTGCTGGGCTCCCCCAGTACAAGAAAGATACAGACTTACTTACGGACAACTCCAGTGCAGGGTCACAAAGATGAGTAAGGGACTGCAACAACCTTCATACAAGGAGAGGCTGAGAGCTTGGACTGTTAAACCCGTAAGACAAGGCTCACAGAGGTATCTTATCAATATGTGTAAATACTTGATGGGAACGAAGGAGTCAAATTCTTCTCAGCAGTGCCCACCAACAGGACAAGAGGCAATGGGCATGAAATAAAAATCAGGAAATTCCCTCTGAAAACAGTAAGACACTTTTTTACTATGAATGCGGTCAAACACTGGAACAACTTGCCCAGAGAAGTTGTAGACTTTTCATCTGTGGAGACAGTCAAAACAAAACTAGACACAGTTCTGGGTAATCAGCTCCAGGTGACCCTGCTTTGGCATAGAGGTTGGACTAGTTACTCTCAAGAGGTCCTTTGCAACCTCAGTGATTCAGTGAATTGAGGTTGAGCAAGCTGTCTATTTGGTGGTTCTTCACTGTGCGTGATTGTCGGACTTTTCTGTACTTTTTCCGTTTCCTGTAAATCCCTTTGAGGTTATGAAAGGCACCTTGAGTATTGCATGCGGGCATGCAGTGTCATAATGATGTTAGTTTCCCAAGCACATATAATGTTGTTTGTGGCTTTGAGGAAGGAAAGAGGGTCATGACTGAGCATGCAGCTCATGTATTGTAATAGTAACTCCTGGCTGCTATACATTGGACTGTAGTTTTTCTTTTTTTAAAGGGTATTTGTTTCTGGGTTTGTGGGGTTTTGTGCTATGCAGTCCTTTTCCAGCTATGCTTTCTCTCTGCTACCAGTGTCAAGGGAGTGCAGAGACTGTTGGCAGGCGAGCCATCTCATCTCTGCAAGTACATATTTCCTTAAATTTAGAAAAGAGTGCAGGATTTAGCTCAAAGCAAGTGCTGGTTTTGTTTGCAGAGTAATTAAGTTAGAAAAGAAAGAGGTATGCACTCTTACTACGGTGTGAAATAGTCTTTGCTATTAATGCTGGTTTAAATATCAGAATTGTATCTTCAGTTTTAACAGAAGGATTTTATGAAATCAAGCTGCAACTGTAGTTGAGACTAATGGAGTCACCACTTTAGTTACAGCAATGAAGTCAGTTTATTTTTTCATTTCCTTTTGCTGCATTCTGAGTGTTGACTTGCAAGTTAAATAGTTATTTTGCTTTGCAAAGTCTTTTACCTCAAGACAAGTCCAGCAGTTAAGAGTGAGCTGGCAAATGGGCTCTTGTGAGTGGTGCAGAATAAAGACCAGGATTATACAACTTTTAGTGATTTTTCTGCAGCCTTTGAATCCTAACTGTCTCCAACAGCAAGCCCAAAGGACAAATGTTGTCTTTAAAATGCGCTAGCTGAAGCATTTCATTTTGCAGTTTTGAAACTCCAGTTTAGGGATATTTCAGGCTGTATTGCAGCAGGGGAGCTAGCCAAGGTGGATGGCATGCAGAGGCATTATGGTGACTGTGATGTATTGCGAGAAGCCAAGGAATGAGCCTGAACTAGGTTAGAGAGCACAGCTTGCTGTAATAGCTGACAAGGCTATGTAATACAGAACAGATACGGTCTTTTGGAAAAACAGTCTTGACAAAGAATTTGTAGTTGTGAAGCAGTACCAGACAATGAAGTCCTGGCAGCAAAACTTTAAGATACTAGGGGGGACAGTGTCAGTATAAGCCACTTGGGCGTAGCTTTAAGATTTTTCTAAAAAAGGTAAAAACCCCAAACATATTTTTTTGAAAATACACACTTCCTACTGCAGCATTGGCCTTGTCTTGCTGTGAGGTTTGCAGCTATTCTCCTGTCTTGTGACTGGTAGTTTTAGGTGAAGAGGCTATTCTTCCTCCCAGTAAATAGACCCTGAAGAGGAGTCTTCACCAAAACTGGAAGATGACTCAGCTATACCAGTTTCCCAGACGAGTTGCTTGTATGATCCCCAGTTTGTCACAAGCTTAAGCTGAGATGAGATTCAAGAAGTTGAAGCTACATACTGGAAGGGATCGAGACGCTAGCAACATCAGAAGTGCTGACAGAGCAGCTAATAATGTCAGCTTATTAATACCTATGTCTGAGATTCTATAGGTTCTTCTTTGCCTACATTCAGTATTTTATTGCTTTTATCAAGCGCTCTGGTACCTAGCCCGTATTCCATCGGTTTTTGGAGACTTGTCACCCTAATGATCAGAAATCATTTTATCTAATTCCATAATGACTCTTGGGTAAACTCTGTCAGATTTGAATACATATAATGTCCAACTTTTAACCCTTTCTTGCCTTTTTCTGGTCATGGTTCCGTTACTTTTGTTTTAAATGCTTTTAATTAATGGTTGTGACATAACTAACCTTTTCTGCAAAGACTGAAGCCCTGAATGTTACAAGCATTCCTCTTTTGTCTGTGTTCTGTCTCTTCATACATTAAGTAATGGATCTCTGCTTTTCTTTGCTCTTTATTTCTAATTGGGTGTGGGGGAAGTTGGTTTTTTGCTATTCCATTTGACTGTGTTAGCCTATTTCCATCTTCTTTTGATTGTCTTACTTCAGACAAACTTAATCTTTCTCCTGCTTCAGTTTGGCAGCCTGTGATACATGTCTACTGTAACTACAACACTCTTTTATACATCTTTGCAATTACTTAGTTTTCATCATATCATGAAATTCTTCCTTTCTTAATTGACTCAGCTTCCTGAACAAGGTGTAAGAGTGTCTTCTACATCAGCGTCACAGTACCCTTAAAAATAATTCTTGAGAGAACATTGGAGAGGACATGATAATGATTACAGAATCAGAAGTTTTGGGGGGTTTTATACTCAAGAGCCAATAGAGTACTGTTTGAAGTGGGAGAGCTGAATATAGCAATTAGTAAGGAGATAAGTTGATTATAGAAGTTAGGAGACAGGTTATTGATATACAGATAAGACTTCAGGTCTTTACAGAGACATGAAGTTTCTGATACCATGACGCTTTATAAATATTTTTCCTATTTAGCAGTATAAGCACAATCTAAAGCTCATCAGTCAGTCTTTGAGGAAACTGGACACAAAACCAAATGTAGTTGTCTTACTTCAAAAGTAGTTTATCCTAACAGTGTACATAGTTGTCAAATAATGTGCTTGGCAAGTTTTTAGAGGTGGTAGTGCATCTCAGGTGTCACCAATCCTATTCCTTGTCTCAGTGTACTTTGCTGGTTAGTTTTATTGCCAGAAAGTCTATAAGCAGCTTCTTGTGATCTGTAAGCACAATTTTTTCATTTTGTTTTGTACTTAAACCAGTATCTGTTTCACTTGCTTCCTTTGCCTACAGCAATAGCTAGTTTCTGTGAGCACTCAGCAGGGAAATGTAACTCTTACTTAAATTGGAAGGAACTACAACTTAAGATACATGCTGTGTGTTTGCGAGATCACCTAGGAGAGCTTGATAAAATACATATTCTTATTTTGAAGTCTCTAGCTTACTTTATTTAGATCCAAATTCATACTCACATTTCTGTCTCTGGTAATACCTCATTTCCCAGGCATACACTCTGATTTCAGTGGTATTGAGTCCGTTACCATAACAGAAGGAATGTGTCCTGTGATTACACACTCCTCACAACAGTGTGACTGAGCACTCAAAGTTTGAGTCTTTCATGCTGTAACTGTTGTGAAGTTTCCTGATCAAAGGAACATCTTTAGGCAGACTACCTTTCCAGAGGTTATAGCACCATTTATAAAAAGCTTTCCTTGGAACTTCTCTCAAGCGATCATTTGTATAATGTACTGTCTTTCTAATCTCTTTGCCTAGAGAGGATGAGAGCAAAGGACCAGAACTGGCAAGGTAGATGGCAACAAGAACACCAAACTACAAAATGCTGTTGCCCCAGTGCAGCCAGTACTGAAACACAGTACTTAAAGTTGAGAGCACTTGTATGCTTATGTCCTTGGAACAGAGGCTTTGGACTTTGCATTGTCAGGGCTTATGGCAGTAATTTTTTGTTTGGTTGGTTTTGGTCCTGAACATCTAAAAAAAGAATAAAGACATATACAGCTGTTAGCTCTGTTTTACAGACTGAGCTGCAGAATCTATCCTCCACTGCACAAGCAGGTTCCTGGAGTGAGGAATGATAAGTTCAGGTCTCACTACAGTCACAGATTCACTGTATGATCTTGTCCCCAACTGCAGAGTGCGATCTGCCTCTATCTTAACACTAGAGAATACTTTCTGTCTTAATTTCTTATCTGTCAGAAGTGCTGTGATTATAAAATAGGCCAGGTTTGGAGGGCGAAGTAATACTTTTTTTGTCAGACCAACTGACATAGTTGGAAAAAAACAGGCAAAATTTTGACCACCAATTCTTTCTTCAAGTTGGAAGCAGCAAAACTTGTGTTGAGTACTAGTTGTGAATGGTTGTTCTATGTCAGTGATCCAAGCCATGCTTTTAAATAGCTATGTAAATTATTTATGAGGGCCTCGTTTGTAAAGGGGTTTATGACAAAAAAAAAAAAAAAAAGTAATGGCCTGCCAGCAATAAAGATAGTTTAGCACCTGGGATACAGTGTCTGTTGGAGGGAAGGATAACAGGAATTACAGTATCAGAAAAATCTCATATGCCATAAAACCAACTGTCCTGAGTCCATGACTTTTTGACATTCAAGGAGTTAGTTTTTAGCCTTGCTTTTTGAAGGCATTTTTTATGTCTTGAATATCTCTTGAGCTATAGACCAGAGACAAAGTAATTGTTTAGAGAAAAGTGCTTACTAGCTGCAAGTATGCATTTTTCATCTTATACTGATTATCAGTGTGGATTCTTGCTGATGCATATTGCTTAAGCGCTTCTGGAAAAAAACAGGTAATTTATTCCAAAATATTGATTCCCAGGAGAGGAACAGGCACATTTTTTTCCAGGCACTTTTTAAATTACCACCTCCTAAGAGAAAGTCTGAACTCACAACCCCAAGCTGAGCATTGTGAATGTGTGGGACATTTTTCTAGACTCCAAGTTATAAATTGTCATGCAAATGATCAAATTTCTTTTGTATTATCAGTTTAGTGTGCTGGCATATTTAAAGATGATCATCCTAGTATAAACACTTTTTTATAGTGTTTTGGATTACCTTTTCTGTCTATGCTTAATTTTTTATTCATTATGGAAAAATAAAAATAATATACGTGCTTTTTCCTCAAGTGACTTTGCCTTCTCATTCTCTGACACTTCGATATGACACAGTATCCTAAAAGAGTTCTGGAAAATCTTCAGGGCTGAAATCCTTTCGGCATTTCTGTCTTAGTATTAACCACAAATTAATGGTAACATCCCCAGAAATTCAAAGGGCTTGGAAACTGGTGCAGGTACTAAAGTAAATTACTGATTTCCTGCCTCATAACATCAGCTGGAGCTTGACTTTCATTACCAGCTGAAAGCCTCCACCCAGAAAAATCTCTAAAGCTTTATACAAGTTATTGTAATTGCTGTTCTCCCTTCAGAGTCCCAGCAACAAAGCGGAGTGTTGGAAATGTCTGTAGGAAAGAACAGCCCCTCTTGGTCTTACTGTACTTGACTTGAACCAGTGCTTTCAGTTCCTCACCTGTGCAAGTGCTGGGTTTGCTTTCTGGCTTGGAGAGCTCCCTCTAGCAATGAAGGATGTCAACAGGTAAAAGGAGTGTCTACCTTGGAAAGTTTTTTTTTAAACTCTATTAAGTAAGTTGATAAAGCAACGATGCTACGTTAGTCAAAGCTTCCCAATTGCCAGGCATTCTGGTGTAGGGGGAAACGGGAAGGGTGAGAGAGCAGAGTAGCAGGAGCACCATCTGCGCGGGGGATACAGTGCACTTCTTCTTCCCCCTCAGGCATAAGTGGGAGCAGCAGCTCACCAGGGATACAGTAAACAGTTTGTGTGAGTTGGGAATCTGTGAGTTAGGCAGGCAAGTATCGCAGAACATTTTTTCCTCTCCAAGTAGAGTACAATTAGGAAGCTACGTTGGACTGTCATTAATGGAAGGGTGAGGGTGTTTACACCCTTGCTGTCTTAATGTTTGAATTGTACACAGTATCTTTTGATTGCCTTTTAGATAATTTCTAGGGTGTTTTAAAAAGCATATAAACTACACACAGATGCTTTCATATCCAAGGTTAGCCCAACAGGATCGGACATGCCGCTGAGTGGAGGGGGGTGGCAGCTGTGAGTACCAGAGCGCGCCCCAGCTCTTGCTGACGTGCTGTGGGATGTTCTCTGCCCGTGCGGAGCAGGCAGATATCCTTACTTAATTGCATCTCTGCTAAAGGGCTCTCACAAAATGTGTTATGCTCCATTATCTCTTTACAGAGTCATCCCTGAAAAATAGGAATCCATCTTTCTGTCAGTCTGTGTTTTGCATAACGCAGCAGGACGTGAGCGGATATGGTCTAAAATTTGAGTAGATGCTGCAGAGCATAATTTCAATATAAAGTACACATGCTGTAGTATAAAAACAAACAAAAAAGCCCCAGGATCTGCATTTTCAGGGTAACAGACTCTTAGCTGATGTGCAATGGCTACAGCTCCCAAATGGTGTGGTTAAATACGGTCCCTAGGATGGGCTGTGGCACGGCGCGCTGCCCCTCCCAGCAGCCCCTGGCCCTAGGCCCAGGTAATGCAGCTGTGGCACGCTGTGCTTGTGGAAGAGAAACCAACACATTTATATGCCCAGTATCAGCCTCCTGGCATCTCTCAGTGGGCAGCAGGATGTGGCATGGTGGGCCCACACCAGCCCATCCGTGCTGCAGGACACGCTTGAGCCTGTAGTGACAATAGCTGAAGCCTTCCTCCCCTCCCTGGGGTTTGGGAGGTGCAGTCATTTTTTCCTTTCTTTTTTCTCTTTCTGGGTTTTTTTCTTTCATTTTTTCTTTTCTTTTTCTTTCTACCTTCTGTGGAGCATGTTCAACAGATGTAGCTGAGTGTGAATTCAGGTATAGACTATGGGCAAATTTGGGCTTTAATCCACACAGAAGAGTTAACTAAAGAGGTAGGTGAGAAACACAAAGCTCCACCATTGCAGGTTCCAAGGAGATAAAGAGATTGAGAAATCCTTCAAGAAATTCAGTCAGGATCCCGAATGTCAGAAAGCAGGCATTGGCACCTCTACATTACACAGAAAATAAATCCTTTACCAGTTACCAGTACTCCAAACGCAAGTGTAAGACAGTGTACTGCTGGGCTGAAAATATGCTGGTTTAATCCAAACACCAATTCTCCCATGTCTCGGATCATTACAGCCTTTGCATCTGAAGTGCATAGTAACTCCACAGTATAACTACACTGCTGCTGTTACAGCACCAGAGAAAATCGCCTGCTGTGGGATTTTGTTGTTGTTAGGAAAATGGTGTCAGGCGTTGTAAAGTGCCTAGCCTAGCCTGTTGCTCTACGTTAAACAGGGCCAGCAATGAAGGCAATCAGCTTCTCCTTTTCTCTGGGTTTAGTATGTGCCATAGCACCTTGCAGAAACTGCCAGGGCTTTTGTCATCGGTCCCATATTATGAAGTCATCCTCTGGGTTGCCTGCAGTTAGCCGTGTAAAATTGAGTTTATCATTCCACTGGGCATTATGTGGTTACCCATAAACTTGCACACTAATACCAGAGTTAAATCTGAACCATAAGTAGAAACAATAAGCTGATATGTTATATATAGAATAACTTAAATAGCTACATAAAATCTCATTGTGGATTATATTTCTTTCCATGCATCTTGTATAATGTTAGGAGAATTTTACTGGAATTTGACTGGAGCACATACTACCTTTGAAAAAACTTGCAATTTTTCTAAGAACCCACCCTCAAAAAATACTAACACCTGGTTTGCGTCAGCAGCACATTTAAATTTATATGTTCGTTGTTACCAGTAAGGACAGAGGTATAATAAGCTTATGTGGTGGAATGATTCTTATTTTTCATCTGAATAACTGTATCTGTTTCTTTTCATAGAGAGAAGTTCTAGAACAGCAACAGCGAGAGAGATATGACACAAGTTTTCATAGTATGTGTATGTTCTGCGATCAAGAATTCACAGGAAACAGGTTTGTTTCTTGACCTGTTTGCTTTTGGTTTATTTTTTTCATATCTTTCATCTTTGTTCTTTCATATCATCATCTTTGTTTATGGTTTTAATGTCATTGAACCAGTTCCTAATGGTAGGACTCAGAAGATAGAAATAAGTCTAAGGTACAGTTTAAGTATTTCAACTGCAATGCCATTTTAAACAGACCCTGTCCTACTTCTCAATCCTTTATTTATTCCAGTACAACTTCTTATACTACACAGTAAGCTGGAGTTGGGAACTGACCCGTTTTAAAGAGAGTTTTTCAGCAGTTGTATTAGTGGCAAGGAGAGCTGTTTAAGCCAGTGTGGCTGTTAAAAAATATTTCTATTCAGTTACATATTTTCCTATTTAAAACTCACCAAACCAGTATGAATTTGAATATCAAATGAAAAAGAGGAGAGGAAAATTAGAGAATGGAGTGCTTTGCAGCATCAGTCAAGTGCGAGGAATTGCATTCAAGTGCTTGCTCCAAAGAAACTTTGTTTATACACAGAAGTGAGTTTCATCTGGAAAGACTGAGTCTTATCCCTGAATGTCTGTTTGCATGGATAGTTCTGGTGCTCTAGATAGGTAGAAGAACCCAGGGTCATGTGTCTCCAGGTCATCCCAATGCTGTGCACGTGCCCTTTCTCTTTACTGCCTAGTACAGTGAAGCTCACATCATTCAGCCCCCAAAAATTTCATCCTCTGCTTACTTTTGGGTCTGACAGGTAGAATACGTTGTTTGAAAATCAGCCTGAAGTGTGATGAAAGCAAGGCTTAGCAGTGTCAACACCTGCATATTATCTCTAGTCCGCAAAAGCAGAAGCTGAGGCATATAGAGGTGTTGGCTACCTAAGGAATTAACCAGTATATCTCTATTAGAAAAACTTCTTATTTGAATATCCATTTTGTTTGTCTGTGTGTACTTTTGAGTGCTGCTTGTGTTGCTAGTGCCATGTGAAGCAATATTGATGTAAAAGTGTATCACATCCAAGTATTTCTGCTTTGCTAACCAGCATAGAAAAAACTGCCAAATGACTTTTTAAAATGTTTCTCAAGATGATTGTTTGAAACATGATTTGCTTATTCAAGTTAATAAATGAACTTTGCTAACAGTGAGGATCAAAATAAACTATATTGTAATTTTTGTTTAAAATTGTATGTCATGCATGCGGATTAAGCAGTTGAAATGTTACTGAATATTCAGCAGAGCTAAAATTGAAAACTTCCTATAAAGTTGCATTCTTTCTTTCTAGCAGTGGAGCAACACTATTATTTTTTATTTAATGTTGGCTTTTATGCATTTTTAGAGCAGTTGGTGTACTTCAAGTCACCAATTGAGTAATTCTTACATGTATCCAAAATATGTAATGTTCTTTTTGAATGTGTTTTGTAGATCTGTCCTTCTCAATCATATGGCAAGAGAGCATGCTTTTAACATTGGGCTGCCAGATAACATTGTGAATTGCTATGAATTTTTGGCTGTGTTACAGGGGAAGCTCGACAAGTAAGTAGGTTTTTGTTTTAATCGACTTAGATCATATTTCTTTTAACCTTGGAAATAAGTTGGTTAAAATTAATTCAACATTCATGGTTAGTTAAGAAGAAACAAAGAGTCAATGTAAGTTTATTGTGAGTGCTCTTAGAAGGCTTTTCTTGACTTACTGAAAGGAGATTCATAACAATTTGCATGAATTTGCTGGAAAACTGGAGTCACATGCAGTGCTTCAGTTCTTATGCATGGCATGGTTTCCGTTGACTTCAATGACAACACTTCCCTTTTTCTCATAACTGTTAGAATTAATATTCTTCTTTCTCATCATAACAATCTTTTTGCTAAACATCTCTTTAATCACTGATTACAAAGTTCTTATGCCAATCTTTGTTTGTCCCTGTATATCAATAGCATGGGATGTTTGGTGTCTCCCTTCTCTACCACTTACAGAGTACATCCCAGAGTAGAAAGGGAAAGCCAATGTATATGCTGCCTCAGAAACACATAAACCTGAGATGACTGAAGAAGTTAAAAAGGGAATTTGGGAGAAGAAATTGGGTAGCAAAGAGCAGGAAACTCTTCACTTTGAGATTTCTTTGCAAGTATCTAAGTGCCCTTTATGGGTTTTTTAAATGGGACAATTTGAAGTATGCTGCAAATATAAATTTGGCTCTAACAGAAAATTAACTTAAGAGCAAAACTGTGGCTTTAACAAGTTTATTAGATTTTAGTACAATCTAGTAATAAAAAACTGTGGGAGTAATTTGCCTAAATCTTAGGCTTAGTTATGAAAAGCCACAGAACGCTGGGCTTTGTGAAAACTGCGGTATGGAAATTAGATTAAATATTCTTTCAAGTAAATTTAGGATCCATTGGTTTGTACATCTAAGGCAGGGGAGCAGGGAAGAGATTCAAAAGACACAAAAGGCAACAGCGCTCTCTAATTTAGTCTTTGTCCTGGCAAAGAATGTGCAGTCACAATAAATACATGTTAACTTTTTCCAAAAATGAAGATGTATTAAGAATGCCTTTCATGTTATCATTGGTGTTGCCTAGTGCACTGAGTTACCATCCTCACTGATAGATTGTAGCTTTACAATTTACAAGTAGGACCTGAGGCTTTCATTTAGATGGAGGCTTCACAGAGCCAGTCCTCTCTGTTGTTAATACGCATGCTGAAATTGCTTCCGAAGTAGTGAAAGGCCACTCCTCTTACTGCTAAGAACAGACTAAATAGATATGCTAGTAGAAAAGTACCCAAAAGTATTATTAAGAGGAGAAAAATCTTGCTTCAGTCAAATAGCGTGACTGTTGTGTATGGTGAGGGAAAGCGTTACGTGCTCTCCCTGGGAATGCTTTTCAGAAGTAGACCAAACACTTTGTTGTTAGCAGGTGGAGCAAAGCAGATATTAAAATTCATAGACATATTCTGCCATCGGACCTATAATTCACCAGCAGGGCAGTATTCAGATTTTGAGGCTGCAAGCACAAGGAGAATTCAAAACTTCCTTAATAGTAAGCATAAATGTTACAGCAGTTCTTGGAAATCAAAAAACTACTGAGAATCTTGCTCCACACACAAGAGCTAAGGGGAATCTGGATGCACCTTTGCTGAAGGAGTATGAGGGTTTACAGGGTGTAGTACAGACCTTGTAGGTACAATATTAATCTTTTTTATGGGGTCAGACGCTTGAATAAGAAAATAATTTTCTTCTTCAACATCTGTATCTTAAACCCCTGGGAAAGGGATGACCTAGACACTGCTAAAATTCCTTCTGACTGTACAATCAGGCATGTTTCTATTTGTAAGTAAAGGAAAAAAAAAGCTATAATTTTAATTCAAAACCACTGCATTTTTTTTTTATATCCCTGGGGTTTATGTCTTAAAGTGCGGTTGTTTATACCTCCCATCAAATCGTTCTTCCTGCTCACCGACACCTCCAATACAAAGATAATAATGCCACAGTTACAAAGTTTTTATTTCATGAGAAATTACTTTCTAGGGGGTTTCCCCACTGCCCCCCCACCCCTGTGGAGATAATTTTTTCAAACAGCCCAAGAAACTGTCTACATGTTGGTAAGATACCTAAGCCATCACTTAGAAGAAAAATATTTTAACACCTTGGCTAACTAGAGGGTCAAGACCTGCATCCATTAAACAAGGATGTTCCTGTAAGCTCCGGGCTCAGCTACCTCTCTGCCAGAAAAAAATGACCATCATCTATTTCAGGGAGAATTGTCTATTTAGGCTGAGATGCAGATTGCTGTCCTCATAGGCAGTCTGAGTCAAGAGACTTCATTTAATGCTTTATAAGCTCAACTTTCAGATGTCAGCTGAAACTTTAGTGGAGAGAACAATTGTTTTGTAGTACTTGTAATAGAGAATTTAAGACAGCGAGTATACTCAAGTAATGTGTATATATATAAGCACGTCTAGGTATATATGTATGTACATATATGTATGTATGTATATACATAAATGTGAAAAAAGATTAATATATATATACACACACGTGTATATATGAATTTATTTAATAGATTTTATTTCTCAGGATTTCAAAACCCATCGATCACCCTGGAAAACTTTCATTTAACCTCACTGTTGAGCTAGAAGTATAAAACTTTCAGTTTAGCTATTTTAAATTCTTTTTTAAGATATTTAGCACATTCAGAGTTCAGGGAGTTTCAGTCTAAATTACAAAGAAACAGTTACTGGTGGGTTACATGCCAGTATAAGTGCATGCTGAGTTAAGAGTTCACGTTGACCTTCCCATGCCCTGGTAGGTCAATTTTGGGCAATCAGACTTCTCTCCCACTTTGCATGTGGGGTGAACAGTAAACTTTTTTATTACCTGTATTTTCATTTTATGTCATTTTTTTCATCTCTGTGTTTGATTGACTCTACTGTGATCTAAGATTATCTTGGACTTTTTTTTTTAACTAAACTGTATTTCTCATTTAAATTGCTCTCACATGCTTGGGATTAATCTTAACTGTCTGTATCTCCAGCTTATTTAAGGAAATTACCTGTTACTATTTTCATTTTAATATGTTGACCTGTTTATCTTTCTATCTTAGTTTGCAGTGTTTATACTGTGAAAAAGTCTTCAGAGACAAAAACACGCTTAAAGATCACATGAGAAAGAAGCAGCATCGCAGAATCAATGCCAAAAACAAAGAATATGACAAATTTTATGTCATTAATTACTTGGTAAGTGGTTCCATGAATAACTAGTGAATTGACTAAAGAGATACAGACAATGTCTTGTTGAAAGTGAGTAATTCCAAACCAGCAATTAGTACAAAGGTCAAAAATCAAGTGAAGGACTCTTAAGAAATATGTTCATTTGTGGTCTGATATTCTGAATAATTTTTAAACTAAGGAATAGTAAATATTTGTTGTTGAGAATTGATTTTTAGAGATGCAAGAATGTAGCTTGAAGAGATACTAATCATCATGTCATTAGTGCTCAGTCTCTGCTTTAATAACCAGAAGGGAAAATGAGATAAAGTAACAGTAAATGGAGGTCTAACTTGAATGCTATTTGCTTTGAGCTTGTTTTCTACAAACCTTAAGCTGGAAGTGCTCTTCAGAGTATAAATTAAATGCGAAGAAGGGGGAATGAAAATTACATAGATGAAAGAAAAAGTGTTTGGTTTTGCCCTCCAGGTAGGTGTATGTTGCTAAGTATTAATATTTTTTATCTCATACCTTTGAGAGTGTGTATGCATGTGTGTGGAACAGATTTTCACTTAATGTCTTCAACTTACGAATGTAGGACGTGCTTCAAAAAGCTGCTACATTCTGTCCCAGAAATAACTATATTTCACCTGAACTAGTCTTTGTGCCTTCTATATGTGTTAATACCCAGGTTATAAATAAGCATCCCTGGCTGTTTTACTTACTGTTTCCCTTTGATTTCTCTCCCTAGGTTTTAATCTAATGGTAAGATCAAAAAGTTGTACATTTAATGCTCTGCCAAATCCCTTCTACCCAAGATGGAATGAATTCTCTCTGTTATCCTGTATACTTTCCTTCCAAAAATCAGTGATCTGAGACCTATATTCTCTTTTATAGATACTCAGATATCACTGCTTTAAAAACTGACCTGTACTTGCTGCACAGTGGAGAACAAGTTAAGTACTGCAGGGTAGATGTTCTCAGCTCCACAACAGAATTGAGCATTCTCTTCTTCCTTGCAAGTTAACAGACTTGAATTTAATGTTGTAGTTGTTTTAAGTGTTTTTAATAGTGTGTTCTTCTCTGCTAGTCTTGGAGATAATCTTGTTTTCAGAACTTGGCATCCCCTTTAAATTACCTTCTGTCTCTAATTTGCATTCATTGTTCAGATTTTAATCTGTCCCAGCTTTGATCAGGAAATTGAGCTAGATGACTGCCCAGAAGCACAGAGAAGCATGTGATACTCCTTCAGAAACCTGAGATACATGCAGGGAGGTCATACCATCAGTGCAGCCACAGTGGCTGTGTCATGTTAATAAGCAGAATATGCCAAAGTAAATATATCAGCAAGACTAATATTCATATACCTAACCTCTTTTCCCACTCTCTCCAGTGTCTCCAAAACTGGTGGCTTTGTCCACACTGACTAGTGAGAATGATCTGTGGCCTATGTGCTTCCCAAACAACATCCAGGCATTGTCTGGGTAGTGCAGAACATGCAAACTTTCACACAGTATGGGCAATCACAGGACAGTGCTCAAGTCAGGGACTTGGGCATCTCTAGACATCGCCAGTATTCTGGGCACAATGTTGCAGAGTAACTTCTTATGCCAGCCTGAACCAATTCAGGTATTGATCAATTAGCAGTATCATTTAAGAGGTGTATTTTTCAGGTCCTTGCTGTTACAGACAGAGTTTGGTAAATATCATTCAAGTAACATATGCCAAACCACCAAAAAGTTTAAAACTGGGCAGGAGGTCTACATGTGCAAAGTTTGTACCAGCGTGCTGCCAGTGCTGCTTCTGGGACATACTGTGAATGATCACAGTTCTTTGTCTGGCTTTGTGTGCTCTGCTACAGGCATATTTTCTTTCTACACATTTTCAGCTGTCTTTCACCACATTCCACGCAGTGGACTGTTTCTACTGTCTTTCTGACCCTTCAAACTGTAGCCATATCAGAATTGCTGACATTTCTTCTTTTAAAGAAAGGATTTGGGGGGGAATAAAAGATTAATAACAGACTAAAACTTCTGTCTTAAACACTTATGAAATACTTCACTATAAAATGTGCATTTGCACACTAATGTTGCATGAGATTATATTTTCATTAACATGAAATTTTTAGGATATTTCCTACATAGTAGAGTGTTTACTTTCCAAGTAGCCTTTGGAAAACCCTTTATTTTTGCACAAAGGAGAAAAAGATTAAAAGGAAGAACTTTATAATTTGATCACTGGAGGTTCAGTAGATTGGTCCTTACATGTAAGGAGAAATTACACTGTTATTCTCTACTGCACATATGTAGTTTACAGTAGATTATATTAATGTGATGGGATGCTTATTTTTCAAGCTGAGTCTATATTCTGTGAATTCTAGACGTTATGCAAGGTCTGCTCTCTGTAATGACTTGTAGTGATTTTAGATCCCCTCTCCTTAGCATCTTACAAGTTACTAGAGGTGTTTTTTTTAATGTGTACTGTCAGTCTGACTTCTCAATGAGTCTTAAAGATCTGTGCTTCACATTGCTCTAAATGTTCAGGGGAATTATATGATGTCACAGACACAGACATAGATTATGTATCTTTTCTGAAATGACAGAATTTACTACTTAATTCACTTTGACCTAAAGATGTAGGCATACAATGTATCTATTTTTTGTGTGTTTTCACAGAAGAGTTTGAATTTTGAGAGTGTAACAAAGATCTTTCTATATGCCAGTTTGATCAAGTTTGTTTTCATCATAAAAAGACTAAGACTAAGTAGGTCTCTAATGATAAACATCAATATTATCACAGTCTTACACACTTTACTTTTAGGATGTGCACCATAAAGCTTTTCTATCAGCAGCTGGATCTTACACTATTTAAATGGATAGTTCTTTATTACAACCATTTTACAGACATTACTGTCCTTTTCTTATATTTTTCTATAACATATTATATTTACCAAGCACTGTGTAAAATAGTCTTATTAAACTGGAACTGGTGGTTTCCTTCATTTTGTGCCTTTTGTACTGAGAGGTTTTAAGAGCTTTTTGTTCAGATGTCCTGAGAATGTCTGCTGAATTGCCTCATGATCTTCTGGCCAGTTCTTACTTGTGTTTTTAAGCTGATGGCAGAGATCCCATTGATTTCATTTAGAGCAGTAGGCTTGCCTGTCTTCTTCCTTTCCCTCCTTTCTGCCTTTGTCTTCACTTGTGTTTTTAGTACAGTTGTAAGAATCTGTTTTGGTAACGTAATTTACATTTTATGTATGTCTGTTAGTAATTCCCTTTCCTAAATTTTGAATTTGGCAAATTACAAATAAGTGCAAATTACTTCATAAGTAGTTTGGTATTCTGAGACTTTATATGACTTCTGTCATGACCTGCAAGCTGCTTTGATTTGTCATTGATTTCTGTTGTTCTGTTGCTCACAGGTTAGTGTTAAGATTACATGTGATCTTTAGTAAGAGTGGAAGCTTTTTTTTTGTCATGTGTGTGATAGATTTCTTTCACAAACAAGTATCAAAATTTATTATTAAATAGTTACATTAAATTAGAGTGGGAGTTTTGCAATAATGCAGATTACTTGAAAGGCAGTGGGGTCTCTTCCCTAGTGGATTTGGAGGTCTTTTGTTGGTATTGTGTAAGCATGGAAGATTATAGCAATCCTATTTGGAAGAGCTTGAAGTATAAGTTTAAAGAGACCAACTGATAGTAGGGGTTGAAGAACTGAGCCACAATGTATCCAAGATATATAGGTAGGCCACCTTATTTTTCTTTTTTCCAAAAACACTTCTAACCTGATTTGCTCATTTCTGTGCCTCATGACTCACTTTGCACAAAGAGCCAGTTAAAATGGGGAGGGAAGAACCTGTAGTCCGTGGTGCCTGCTGGAGGCCCTAGAAGAACAGAAGGCAGTATTAAAACTCTCTTATCCCAGCCCAAGGAACAGAGGCAGGCCGAGACTGACAGGGCCTTTCCTTCCATGTTCACCTGATTGTTACCAGCAGCACTTCATATAGAGTATCCTTCCTAGGAAGCACAGATGTTTATTTTGAAATTGACTAATGGCATGTATCTGTAGTAATGTAACATCACTATAATGAATGCACTTATGACTAAGCTAGACAGCTGAATAATGGCACCTATTACTTACTAGAAAACTTGCTTCATAAAGCCTTTACTTTTCTTCAAAGATAGAAAGATGTTTTCTCCTTATTGGCAAGCCCTATCAGGGGTCCTCAAACTTTTTAACCAGGGGGCCGGCGTGCAGATGCAGCGGCAGGCAGTCACCTGCGGCTGCTTGGTTCCCCCCCCAACCCCCGGCGGGGGGGGTCTGTAAATACCGGGGGCCGGATTGAGGACCCTGGGGGCCGTATCTGGCCCACGGGCCGTAGTTTGAGGACCCCTGCCCTAAGTCATCTTTATTATCTGTTGGGGGCAGGAGAAGAATGTTTTGTTATGGGGGTTACTATTTGTAAATAAACTGTTTTGACTTACACGTATTTTGTAAAATACTAAAGGGAAGCCCTTTATCCCCCACGTGGAGGAATGCGTCATATTAAAATTCATCCAATGTCAATTAACTAACGTTGGGATAAGACCATCTCTTCTATGTGATAAAGCATCTTGTGTTTTGCAGCAATATAAAACAATTCGGATGATCACAGTAAGGCAGGTGAGAAGAAGGGCGAGAGGAAATTTGTAGAGGAAAACAGCGTCTGTTTGGAGTTTTTGAGCTCCACAGGCCTGAAACTCTGTTTGCATCTAGTTCAGTAACCGCTCTTTTGGGAAAACTGCTTGAGATACCAGCTGCCGTTTCTAGTTTTTCCCATCTCCACACTTCTACCCAAGTTGGGGTATGTTGCCTCAGGGCAGCACACAGAACTTCTTCCTGTAGAACCTTTAAAACTGCGCTCAAGTTGAGAAGGTAAATTGGTGGTGGGGCAATTAATCTCTGTGCATTTGAACTTCATTTTGGAAGAGGAAATAATCAAACCACACTCATTTGCATGCTTTCCTCACTTTTCTATACGATCATCTTCTCTGTGAGGTACACAGCAAGTATTTAAAAAAGAAGTTGCTTTTCCTTGGATATATAGCAAGGCCTGCACGTTTTTTAATTATGTATTTTCTACTGTTTGAACTATTAACAATGTCAAATCTAGTTTTTTCTCTGGTTTTGTTAATAATTTCTTGGGAATCTCTAGAGATGATTGCTGGGAGCTCTTGCATCTTGTGTGAAAAGAGCAAGGGAAGCTGAATACTTAACCCTTGGGCACCCTTGGTCCCAGATGCCATCAAGCTGTAGAACTGAAGAAATGTCTTTAAAAAAAGAAAGCATAAAAAAATTTGAAAGGGCTTCAAGAATGTTTTGAAAAACTCTTTCCCACCCAGTTGGTCAGCTTCAGTCTCTTGGCACTTTGATCACAGTGTCCCTAGTTATCCATTCACTGTGTAATTTTCCAGTGATACAAGACCTGGTTAGCTTTTTCTTTTCCTTTTTTTTTCCCCCTCTGAATATAAATAGATGAGGGAAATGGAGACATCTTGCAAGATCCTTCTCTGCTTTCTCCACAGAAACACCATAAAGAAACAGCAACAGTAACAAAGCTTGTGTGTAGTTTTTCCCCTTCCACCTTTAATTGAAAGGTGAAGCTTAATATTGGCTGCGGTTTTGAGCATACTCTTTTGCACACATATACTTCAACCTGGTAAGGGGAAAAATTGTGAGCTAGATGGAATCATCTTCATTTTGCAGTGGTTGTGAGCTGCTAACCGCTCATTAAGGTGTTAACATTAGCAGCCACAGGAAACTAGTGTGCAGCTGGGAGAACATGTGGTGAGAGGTGTTAATGGCTTCATGTTATCTCACAGTAATGGTGACATTAATGAGTCTCCGCTGTAACTCAGAGAGTTTACACACTACCATGTAGCATCACTGAATTAATTGCTGAATTTTCATTCTGTAATATATGACGACATTATGTTTAGAGCTGTCTAGAGACATTTGTTTATCATTTACAGTAACAGATTTTAAAATTCTCATTAAATTGTTAAATGATGGATATCTTTTCCTTCTTTTACCAAACAACCATAAAGGCAATAATAAGACTTGTAAGTAAGGATGTTATTAAATATATTAGAGGGAATATTTGAATGAAGTAAATGAAAGAATGATCTTTTTATTAGCTCCCCTTTTTTAAATGGAGACAAGATTATCAACTATGATCTTTGTGAATCCTTCACAGCCATCAAAAGTATGAATTCAAAAATATGATTTTGATTACAAGTTAGTTTTTGCAGGTTTATTTTTAAAGGCAAGAAGAATCAGAGGAAAGAAAAACACCAGCTAAAGATCACTCCTGGTATTTCAGTAGAGTGCTTTTTATTGCCTGTTATTTATATTGCAGTCATGCTGAGAGTGCTTGCCATTGTGCTGAATGCTGCACAAACATACTGTGATACGCTTAGTGCTGAAGGTCTTTAAGATATAAACAACACAAAAAATAAAAGGAAGAACAGAACACCATGACTAAATGTGCTTACATTCACATCTGAGAAAAGCATGGAAGAGAAACTGGAGTCTAGCTTGGAGACCTATGCCCTGGCTCGTGCTGCCTTCTGGAGTACTCTAGCTAAGTTTACACCGTGCATTTTTACTGACATAACCTTGTACAAGGTATGAGCACTGACTGGTGTAACTATGCCAACTTAAGTCTCAGGTGTGATAGCTGCATTGTTTAAGCAGCGTATGCTGCATGAAGAGCAAGGTAAGCATTTTTGATTGAGCAAGTGTGATTGCAAACTAGAGACAGTGATAACATACCCACCTTGGGAACATCTTGGTAGTGTTGCAGCACTCTTAGTTTTACACAGAGCTTGGATGGTTTTCTTGAAAGCTCCAAATCATCTTCTTCCCAAACACAGGGTGGGGAATGCCCCACTAAAGGACAAAACAAATTGTGATTTTAAAATTATTACTAAACCAATGTTACATGATACCTTTAACTCAGAGAAATACCAAAGTGACCCAAAATAAGATGTTGATCATGACTTCTGAGATGTTCATTTAGTTGATATATAAAATGTGATGTGAATCAGGAAATATTTTTTTTTTCTTTTTTCTCCCCAGGAATTTGGAAAGTCCTGGGAGGAAGTGCAGTCAGAGGATGACCGGGAATTACTAGATAACCTAGAAGAGTAAGAGTTACTTATGTGCCCATTATAAACACTTGCAAGACCATTGTTATTGAAAGTAGTTACAGGGAAGATGCTATGCATAGTTAGTACACAGTTAAAATACATTTAAGCCAATAAAATCAAATTGTTCTCATTAAAGACACTTCACAACAAGAGCTGTAAATTTCATAACCAGAAGCCTATTTTTCATTTGCATAGAGCTTAAACAAGAGCCTTCTGGATTTGTAATGATGTAGGCAAAATCGGTTATTTTTTACTATTGTACCAAAAAACAGTTGAACGGGTTTTGCTCACATTTAAAAATCAAGACTAAGCATCAGAAATGTCAGCATGAGAAAGGAATGTTATGCAGAAGTCTGATAAAAAGGTTGCAACTAGAGATTAAAACAGGATTTTGAAGGAAACTTGTCAGCAGTGCTGACTGAGGGCAAATCCACCTCTCCTCTGCATTCTTCTGTGGTCCAGGCCCTCAGATTACTGCAGAGGTGACTTCCTTGGCCATAAAGAATTGAATCAGCAGAAAGTAATTTGTGGGTATCAGGGCCCCTGACCTTCCTGGTTCTGTCTGTGACTTGAACTTAATTTTACTTGATTATACCTGGTTGCAATAATATTTCTACTTCTCAGCAGTACTGGGATTTAAATGGACATGTTGGTGTGCATGCATTCTCTGTGTGCATGTCTAAATGTAGCATAAATCAGTGTCTCTTCCAGGAATAATAATATTTAATAAGTAAATAACACTTAGAGTGAACTCTGCCTGATGATTATGTCTTTGGCTGGCATATTGAATGATTAGAAAGGTAAAAAAGAATTTTAAAAGACCTTATAAAAATAAATACTGAATGCAATATTTGATGAGGCATGGTTTAGTGGTGGTCTTGGCAGTGCTAGGTTGACAGTTGAACTCATTGATATTAAAGGTCTTTTCCAAGCTAAATCATTCTATGATTTGCCAAACCAGTTAGAAACTGAAGTTAAGATCCTGTTTGTTAGTGCAGGCAAATTCAAGTAGGATTTACTACCTGTCTGCACAGGATTTACCCAAAAGTAACTGCTCAGTTATTCTTGAATCTGTAATTTTTGTTAGACTGTAAACCAGGTTCAAATTGTGTATCCAGTTATAAATCCACACTGTCTCTTCCACTCCTTTAAAGTATTCAGTTTCTCTGGATGTATTTCTAGTGCTGTGAATGCAGAATCTGAAGGGCCTTTTCACAAAATGTCTCTTCTCTTTTCCACATTTAAATGAATCTTTTTGACTCTTAATCATAAGAGACTGGTCTGACTGGGAAGAGCATCCTGTATGTGCAGTTTGCCTGTTCTGTGAACAACAAGCAGACACCACAGAAAAACTCTATCTTCACATGCAGGTAAGACTTGTTTCAAATAACAGTTCTTTCATCACTTTGGAATTGAAAAATAGAATTGTAGCATCTTTGTTAAGATCAAATCAGCTGCTGCATTAGAATGCCCTCTTTAGCACAGAACTAAAGTGCTACATGCGTGTTCAGCATCTGTTCTCTAAAACAGAGAGAGGAGTCAAGTTTTACATTGAGAGTATGACTAGCTATTACTTGCAAGTGTACAGATTGATACAGACAGTAAAGAGGTAGCATCTTTAATATTATAGTGGCTCGATGATTTAATACACCATTTAATATAGCAGCTTGATGATTTAATAACCATTAAACTTAACATCTGTGTTTTAGTTTTAATAAACTATTTAGCAGGAGCATTGCAGTTTAACACAATACAAAAGTCTGACAAAACAAAACTTTTGGGGGTTTGTTTCATGTATTAGTGTTTGCGTATGTCTGTGTCAGTCTATGAAAAGCTGAGCCTTTTTGACTTGGAGTAATAGAAATAGTGGAAATAAGGTATTTTTTTCTTTCCTTTTTTTCCCTTCAGAAATCACATGGATTTGACTTTCCTAAAATAAAGTCAGAGCATGGTGAGTAAGAGGTGCTGTAACTGTCAGCATTTGCCAGTAGTGTGGGGAAAACCACATCATAAGAACAGTGGAAAACAACTTTATCAATCTGATTTTTGCTTGGACATTTATATTTTCTGTTATGGAAACTGTTTCTGCCAGCTTAAAAAGAAAGCCAAGAACACTTCATTTTTCTGGAACTGTTGTTAGTGCCAATGATGTGTGCCATTTTCTTTAAAAACATCGGATTCTTTTGCAGACCCACTTTATGAGTCCCAGGTTTGGCTGCTGGAGCCCTGAAAATGTTGTGATTATGACTAGTTTTACTACTACTATTATGCCAGTTAATACTTGTTTGCAGGTTAGAATATTTTTTTTGTTTGCTAATTTTTATTTGGGCAATGTTTGCTTTCTGCTGTAGAATAGAGTCATTGAGGTTGCAAAGACCTTCAAGATCAAGTTCAACTGTAAACCTAATACTGCTAAGTTCACCACACCACTAGATCGTATCTCTAAGCACCACATCTACACATCTTTTAAATACTCCAGGGATGGTGACTCAACCACTTCTGAGGCAGCCTGTTCCAAGGCTTGACAACTCTTTCAGTAAAGAAACTTTTCTTAAACCTCAGCAACACCTCCATGCTAGATGAACCATCGTCCTTGTTATTGTTTGGTTCCACTTGCAGATCCCTGTACTTATTATGCAAGGGGGCCTGGGAAGGTGTGACAGTCGCAGGGGAGATGCTCCTGCTGTGCTGGGCAGGGGCTTGTCACCATTGCATCCTATCCCTTAAGTCATCATGTTCAGCCAGACAGAGAAAGGATAGGAAATCCTCCGTATCATGTGTCCTGTCTGCCTGTTAGGCCTGTCTCAGGGAAGATGTGATTCCAGTAGTATGTCTCTCTCACACTCCCTGATACTCCTCAGCCTACTCACCTCCTCCAGGAGCCCTGCCATTAAGCAGAGAGGTTTAGACTGAGAGAAAGCAAAGTGTTTGCAAATTTTACATTGAAAGAACGACTAGCTCCCCTGCAGCTGGGAAAAAGCATTTGTTCAGTTAATTTGCTGTTACAGCATTCAGGCAGTGCTGGTCTTCAGGAAAATCTTATCAATCTTTATGCTTAATCCAAGAAAGCATTTGTAAATTAAGTCTTATGTTTCCCAAGTGCCTGTTTGCTACCATCTCTCCCAGGTCTGAACTTCTATCGGCAAGTAAAGCTAGTGAATTTCATCAGAAGAGAAATCCATCATTGTCGTTGTTACAACTGCCAGGAGAAATTTCAGTCTAAAGAAGGATTGATAAGTCACATGGAAGAGACCAAGCACATTAGATTGCTGCCAGCCAGGTCTATGTGGGATCAACCACAGTGAGTGCAAACACGTTTCTTCCAGCATTTTATACTGTTACTTGATAATGTCTGTAAAACAGGTGAAAGTTCTAGGTTTTGCCAGTACAAAGGTACCCTGAGCTCCCCAGCTTTACTGGCTCAGATAAAATAAATGGTCTGAAAACTATTCAGAATTAGAGATCTCAGTACTATCTGAAGCTAAAATGAACATGGGATACTGCTGTTCTGGTTGCATCCAGGATGCACTGTCCCTGTAGGTTTTGTCTGCACTGTCAAGTCAACATACTAGAGAAGTTTGCAAAATGGTCTTTTGCCTGTATTTGCAGTTGTGCAGTACACAGTGAAAGGCATACATGGTGCAGACCACGTTCCCTCCTCGTGGAACCAAGATTGAGTCTGTACACCAGTGACATCTTTAATGTCCCTGTTGTAGGCGTGAAGTCTTCCAGCTGTTGGCTCTCCACACAGATGCAGTTTGTGCCTGGGATGGCCATCTAGCACATGTTTTGTTGCCAGTAAAGATATGCTGTGGACATATGGTTCTAGAACCAAATCAAACACCTTCTTTTGCTTGTCTAATATATGCATAATGTTTGCCTAACTTAAAGCATCAAAGCAAGTTGGTTGTTTACACTTAGTTTTCTCCACAGCAAATAAAGTGTAACATAACACTGGTTCAGATTGTAAGTAGGCTGAATAGGTCTGGGGGATGATGCTATAGCTGGTAGAACACAGGGAGTGTTCCAACTCAAACACCTCAGTTGAGCATTTGTTGTGGAACAAATCTATATCTGCAGCCTCAGTTGTGACAACATACAAGTGAAGAAATAGAGGCAAGGACTTGTCTGTAGCCAAGTCTTTTGTACGACTCTTCTAAG
Source organism: Falco naumanni (assembly GCF_017639655.2). Classification (NCBI taxonomy): domain Eukaryota; kingdom Metazoa; phylum Chordata; class Aves; order Falconiformes; family Falconidae; genus Falco; species Falco naumanni. The sequence continues at coordinate 47,843,571 of NC_054058.1, read as the reverse complement.
ATGTACATGCCAGTTTGTCACAGCACTATACAAACTAGCCAGCTGCAACAAGGCTGTTACTGCCCCATACCAGGTTAACTTCAATAAGTAGTTTCTGCACCTTGCCCCGGCATGGCCATCAATCCCCCACAAGGTTTCAAAAGGTCATCTACTGTCTGTGCTGTTTCTTCATCCTCTTCAGGCCAATCCACCCTGCTTCTTGCCTCTGCTGCATCCATGGTCTTCCTTCTCCAGGCTCCTCTTCCAGCCAGCCTCTCCTCAGCCAGGCCCCCTTCTGTCTCTTTCTCCTGGGACTGCTCCTTCATCCAGGGCACACTCTCTCTCCTCCCTCTGCTTCTTCCAGGTCTCTTCCTCCAGTGCTCCTTTTCCATACCCCTTAGACCTATTTAACTACTTAGCAGGAACCAGCCACAGCTGCTCATTATCCACATCAGCCAACCCACCACCCCTGAAGCCAGCCCACAGCTGTATGTTATCAATGATAATTAATCTGCTTTCATTCCTCTGTAATTCCTCTACACCAGTTGATTTTTTTTGGGTATGCTGTTCAGTGTCATTCTAGACAACCAGACTTTCTCATTTTTCCTTTTTAAAAATCAAATCTCATAAAATATGCTCAGCATGATCCAAACAAAATATGTGACTATCTAGTAATTATGCCTTGTTGCTTTCAGGTATTATTTTCCTACCTATGAAAATGATACACTCCTGTGTACGCTGTCGGACAGTGAAGATCTGATAACTGAAGATCAAAGTGAAGATGGCCCTGTTGTAAGTGAAGATATATCCAATCTAAAAGCTCTCAAACAGAGCAGTGTTTTAAACCAGCTCCTGTATAAAGAAGAAAAGAATCAGGAGAAATTTTGACCTTGAATTACAGTTGCTGACCTTTTAGTGTTTCTTCTGCAAGACAAAAAAATTTACATACTTTCACTAGTACCGGAATACAATTTAACTGATAGATGTTATCACTAGGCAAATATTATATATAAGTGAATGTTAAATAAAATGTAAGTGTAAACTTCTGTGGTTTGTCTTCCTTTTAATTTTAGCTTTGTTTTTATATGCTGGATTTTCTGCTTGGCTCTCCAAATACCTTTAGTATTATTTACAAATAGGATTTTTCACCATTTTTTAGGTTTTTGTTTATAAATCAGAATTGGAATTCTATTTTAAGGCCATCTTGTGAAAGGCACAAACAATTGAGACAATATATCTTGATATATGAGCCAATGAGTGAATCTTCTATGTGTCATTGCTGTTAGAGAGCACACAGAAAAGAGCTTGAATTTAATTCTTGTTCTGTTACATGAAACAAATTTTGCTATTTTTAACTTTAGACCTTCTTCAAAGTGAAAACAGATAGCTCTCTCTCTATTATTCAGCATTAGTATATAAGATATATGGTGCCTGTTCTGAAAACTTAGAAACACCGTTAGAGCTCTGTCTGTCCCCTGGATATCTGACTGTATGGAAAGCTGTCAATCCAAAGCCTAAAAAAAGCATAGGAATAATTGCAATCTTGGTTGCATCAAAGATCCGAAGAATTTAAAGTAGACTGCTTGTATGGTCATGAACTGAGATACACAAGAGTTACTTAAGGGATTGCAGATGCATAAATCTAGATTAAATCCTCAAAATCTCAATTCTACTCTCCAGTAAAGCTACTGTATTTCTTTTAATACTGAACATTTAAAGTTTCCAAAGTACCAGAAGGTGGTCAGCATGTCCAGAAAGCACCTCAGTCTTGATAGGGCAAAGCAGCCTAGAGCATAGGTCCTGCTAGGATAATCCAAACTAGGTATTCCTGCCTCTCTTTCTGCTATGGAATCTTAAGAAGTATATCCAGAGTTCAGGTTTTGCTTTCCCTGATATGTATAACTGCTTTCAAAACTGGCAGCATGGGGTTTTTTTCTTCTTTAGGTCAGTGTTAGAGCACTGGCTCAAAGTATAGGAGTCTCAGCTCAGTGCCCTTCCCTGCTGAGAAGATTTAAAGCCATGGCACTGCCTTTGCACAGCCTTCTTTACCTGAAATAGATTGCTGTCAGTAAGAGTTGTTGTTTGCCATTATACAGCGATTGAGAATGATATAGCAGCCCATGGGAGCAGGGGCTAAAGTTCAAATCTTTACCTGTGTTCTGCTAAGCTTCCACATCCAGCCTAATTCACCCTACAATATTTTTGCATCAGTTTCTTTTAATTTGCATTGAACTTGCTTTCTCCTGGCATTGCCCGTCACCCATTACTCCTGGCATTACTAGCACCTCTCTTTGCTTCCCCTTTCTTATTTTCTCTTGGGGCGTAGGTGCGCTGGAGGCAAGTTTGAACAAGATGTGGAAAATGTACTGAGGAAGACAGATCAGCCACTTAACTGCACAATGAAACAGAGCCAGAAGCAGCATCTGACTCTGTCAAGAGGAAATGGGATAGAAGTGGTTCAGCAGGTGCTGAGAATACAGACAAAAGACAAAAGAAGGGGGCAGGTGTAATCATATGTCTGCACTGGCTTTGATTAAACTGGTACAAAAATTTAGGAGGAGCAACTCCAATATTTTTGAACTAGAACATCTGACCATCTTAAATAAGCTAGAGTCTGTACTTCTTGCATTTGTAAATTTCTTAATTTCATACAGTAATTGCAATGGCTGTTGCTGTTGATTTTTTTTTTCTCTTTGAAGGGATTTTCTTCCAAAACAGTTAATTTCTTCCTAAATTAGAAATTAATTCCAGTCTGATTTTCAGTCAGATTCTTAGCTGAGGTGGGAGTAATAGTTGATGGGGTTTACATCTGTGTGTTGAGCAATAGAAAAAATCAGCAAGAGAACTATGGCTAAATTAGCAGCATGTTAATGTGTTTTATGGCAAGCCCATCTCAGAAGGGCACATTAAGGGAAAGATAATATTTTATTGATACATCATAAAGTGAAATTACAAAACATTTCCTAATCATGTGGAATGTGATGCTGAGTCACTCAAATCCCTACAAAATGGAAACAGGAATGTTAATATCAGCAATATGGCATAACTGGTATGGTATTTGAAATAGCAGTTTATCAGTGTAGGCTTATCAGTGTAGGATTAAGAGAATATCTTAAAAGAACTTGTATAAATAATGTTTTGGTTGTCTTCTTTGAGTAAAGAGAAGGAGGTACTTAGGAAAAAATTATCAGCAGTGTGTAACTGTTCTCTGAAAATATAAGGAACATGAGTCAGCAACAAAGTAGGTTTAAGTTTCAGAGAGTTGGGTACAGTTTCTAGAGTTAAAATTGAGCATCTTCATTTAGCACAATTATGCTTCTAATTGGCATTTTGCTGGAGCATACATATTTGTTCATATAATGGCCACAGTTTTCCCTAGGCATCCTTGTCCTCTATCTAAAGCAAAGCCAACATCATGTCTGTTTAAAAACTGAAGTTATTTTTTTGTCACGAGTAGAGGACACAGTTATGACTGCATGCAGTGTATAAGCTCAGCTGTTATATGAGCAAATATGTCCTTCTGAGAAAAGACCATTCTTGGAACATTACAACAAAAACAGTGTTGCCATAAATCATGGAATGACAGCTGGGGTAGGCACATGCTCTTGAGAGAGTCAGATCAGGAGGACGATAGGTGCTACACACTCACTTTGCTTTGTCTAAACCCATCCCCTTGTTTAGAAGGAGCTGGGTAAATGGAGGAAATAGGCTTGTGTCCTGGTGACTGGTAATTCCTCCTGCCCTTTTTACAAATACCTTAATTATTTCTTTGATGCTCCTCCACACACAATTAATTCTGATAATTCTGTGCAGACTTAATATGACTTAACGAGTTAATGGTTGTTGACTTTCATTTAAGGTGCTTACTGTTTTCAGTTTCTGTAATACATTGTCTGGCATGGTGTGAGAGAGCTGTCAGCGGTTGCACTTGGCTGGCTAAATGATAACCGATGTGCAAAGCACCGAAGTAAGTCTCTGAAAAGTCTCTCTGCTATTGTCACCTCTCAGTGCCATCACTGCTTCTGAATTGCAGTTAGATCTCTACAAGTGAGTGAGGTGTTTGGTACAGTGTCTGTCTTTCTCCCATTTTACAGTGTGGTTGACCTAAATTTGACACCAGAAACTGAACTGTGAACAGAAGTGCAGTCACTTCTAAGGTTACCGGTCTCCATGCTCAAATTCAAGTCCAGAGTGGACACTGGACATAGGTTCTGGCAGCATCTGCCATCCACTGCCATTGAACAGCAGCAAATTCCATGGCTTTGCTTATGACTTGGTGCTGCATTAAATGGTCTTGCACGATTGGCATTTTACTTATACAGCGGGAAAAGAGAATCAAAGATCCCTGGAGAAAAGCTGTATTTCACAGAAGCAACTTGAAAAATACTTTGTTTTCCCCAAGAGTTTTTGTTAAGTCGTGGTACTTTCAGGGCTTTAGTTACAATAGGACGACTTAAGTGTCTGTGGTCAAATTATGCTCTCATCTGTCTCTGCCAGGTACCTCAAACTTGGTTACATGGAACAGTTAATTTGTAACCCTAGAATGAATTACTTCATCCATGTAATAATAGTCGTTAGAATCAGCTGCTGTAGTAATACTACAGGCAACAGTGGCTGCATGAGGAAGCTATTTCATGTAAAATGCATTCTTTTTCTCCATGAGCATTGAATGTGCTGTTCTCCCCAGTGGTTAATGGGTTTTTTTCTACTGGAAGTTTTCTGCTACTCAGCCATGCTTAATTTACCTTCTTCCACCAGTGAAATCTTTAGTTGTTTCTTGAATTTGATTTTACAGCTTCTCCCAGACTCTTGCTCATGAAGCTAAGGTATGTATTTTAAGAAATTACCACATAACCCTGTAGTTGAACTCACATTCAGTATTTTACATCCCTGATAAATTCACTGTCTCCATAGGAAGAGCAGGGGAATTTAGGGTATTTACACCTAAAAGTACATCAGTTGTCTTTGCATAAATTTATATAGAAATAAAAATATTTTCCTTCTGCAAATGTTCCTTGGAACAGTTCTCTCCATCTGGTTTACCATCATGACACTGAGAAGCTGCCTATGTGTAGATTACATATGAGCCTCTTGTCTGAGCTGCCATTCTAATCAATAAATGTAGTCTGGATTCTAGAATAATTCAGGTCACCCTAAAGTAATCACCTCAAATTTTATTCAGTTTCTTTCCCACAGACATCTAGCGTCCATCTGAGATGCTTGAAAATACCATGGTCTCCAGCTGCTTCTCCTGAAAGATGCTAATCTATTACAGGTCTTGTGTCAGTTCTGTCAACCACATATGAGCATTTCAGATACCATGGAGCATCTCAGATGGCATTGAGGCATGCCTAAGTCAAAGCAGCTAAATCCAGCACCTTTGGCTGGGAAGTAAATACCTCCTTTGGGCTGCATCAGCTGTAATGGAAACTTATGCACCTAGGTCGCATGTGTTCCACTACATCTGAACTCCTAAATTTAGTTATATTAGTTTAGAGCTGAATTCTACCCTACTATTGTGCAATTCATTTAATCTGAATGTAGATATCTACATGGATCAGATGATTTGTCTTCCGGAAGGGAGAACAAGCTTCCATAGCTACCTTGGAAATACCTAAAACTAGTCATTTAGTTTCTGCTGCTCTAAGTGTTTCTGCTTCCACAACAGCTTTAGGGATAGGACAACAATTGGTTACCCTTTGGCACATAGGGTCACAGGTTAAATTATAATCATGGATCTAAGTGTAGAAACCACCAAGACATAGCAGAAGTAGCCCACAAAACATTCTTTATAGATATGCTTCCGTGACTCAAGGAATCTCGATTATAATCTGCTACCGAGTAGATGCATGTTAAACAGGAGTAGTCAAGAGGCTGAACAGTTTCTGCAGATACGTTGTGATGTCTTTGTTCTTCCTGCCCATGAACATTGTGGCTGTGATTTTGTCTTGGAAGTCCCTCCTGAGACTGTATGCAAGTGAAAAAGATGGTAATAGAAGTCCATAGACCTTACTGAAGAATACGGCTAAAACTTGACTCCCACTCATACCTTTCTAACCACATCCCAGGTTTTTCATTCATAATCTCTTTGTTTACAAGCATTTTGGGTCAAGAACTAGCTTTCTTTTTTTTAAGATGTTATTTCCAGCATTTGGCATGCATGGCTTAACCAGACTGAAACCAGCCAGGCACTAATACAATGCAAAGTAATGACATTGTAATGACATCTCAAAAAAAAGAGCTGTGGTTTATGGTGATTAATTTAACCTGGCTCTTGACAAATTGTAACAATCTTTGTACCAACTCATCACAGCAGAAAACATCAGGTAACACTTAAAATAACATATATCCCCTTGGGATGCCTTTGCAAAGGAAAGAGTTTGTAGTTTTGCACAAGACTAGGACTGAAAAGACCCCAACAAAATGTGTCCCTCCCTGTGGCAGTGCATGCCTTTCAGTACCAGCATAAACCAGTAAAGCGGAACACCACAAGGACTTTGGTGTGAATTCTAAGAAGAGCGGCTGCTGCTAGGTTTGAAACCTAAACCGGATATTAGTCAGTGCTAATTATGTTTTAAAATCTGCAGGCGAGCGGTTGTTTTTACAAACTGTCTATCTGACTATATTGCAAAGAGAGTACAAGGAGTATGAGGAGCCTTATCGCATCACAGGGAAGAAAAACATAATGCTCTTTATCTGCATTTACTATTCCGGCATACCCACGTGCAGTCAGACTCTTACTGCTCCTGCAGCGTTTCTTTCGGGAGTATACCCACTGGTATCGTTACTCAGATAAGAGACATTCCAGAAGCCCCTGCTCTTCCCTTTCGCACCACAAGGAGCCTTGAAGTGCCAGTGGCAGCTCCCTGGTATTAACTGCCAAGCAGCTGAACACTGATAAGTTGCAGATGTGTTTATTTGGTATAAACAAATGCTTCAAAATTCCAAACTCTGTGGAGGTCATGCAATGCATTTTTCTATCACATCACATGAGGATGTAGTGAGATCCCTCAGAGTAATTACAGGCAGACTTTTGGCATCACCTTCGGCCACAGTTTCACTGAGTGTGAGGAGACTTAATTTTTATTTCTATGCTCTCTGGAAATATCAGAACATTATAGAAATAAATAATGCAGGAATTGCTGATTGCTCATTAGAGAGTCTGCCATTATAAACTGCCTGCCACAGTTTGCAGAGAGAGTACTGCTTTAACCTTCAGGTGGCTTTAGCCTTAAACTTCCAATTGTATTTTGGTCAATTTGTCTGTCTTCACACCATTTACAGAAATATTGCTGTGTATCTTCACAAATATTGGACCTATTTTTGTAAATTGTCTGATATTTTGTTTGAATCTAGGTGAAATAAAGGGCAAATAAGTAAGGATGGAGCTTAGCGTTTTTGAAGAAGAATCATGATGCTAGCCTCCTGTATTTTTACACACAGTAACTTACCACGCATCCTTTGACAAGTATTGTTATTTCCCTGTGCCTCAGTTTCCTAAACAGCAAGATTGTGATTATATGATAATAACTACCAGGGGGAAAAAGGCACATATAAGATTGGATTCCAACGTATGCGTGCAGCTGATCTGCATTAGTCACGTTTTCATATTTAAAGTACTTGGTTTATGACTAGGTCACAGACAAAATAGTTGCTCATTGAAGAAGAAACTTAATGTTGTGAGTACATTCTTCCCATAAGGAAACAAAAATCAAACATTTTGAAAATGACATCTTTTAAAAAGAAGGGTCAACTTCTGAATCAGATTTTTCAGACTATGTCTGGTTTGCCATCACTTGAAGTTTTTAAGTAGAGAAATATAATATAAAAGATCCTCAGCTTTCAATCACATTATAGATCTTCCAAGTGTTTATTTAGTTGCATACTAAGGAAGACTGATTTTCTGTAAGAAAAAAAATCACTGCATAATGTAAAGTAGCTATGGTCCACACAGATTAGAGGTGTTCATGCTAGTCTCCTTTAGCCTTAAAAGCTATAAAACCCTGAGTTGGCCGAGATTAAAAAAAACAAACAAAAACATCCTTTAAATCATTTAATTGTTCCTTTGAATTGTAAACAGTCTCTGTTTAAAATCCTAGCTCTCTAAGAACTTTTCAAGTGCAGGTTTAATACTTACCTCATAGAGTATATACATGTGAGCTAGATAAGATTTCTCAGGGTTCCCTTAAGCTTGTCTTACCGCATGTACCTTGCCTTTGCTTCATCCCAGGACAGTTTCTGCATAAAACAGGACTTTGTTTCTCTAATAGAGCTGATACTTGGGTGAGATTCTCTTCTCAAAGGTTACTGCAATGGCACTTTTGTTCCTATTCTCATCTTAGCCGCAGGCCTGATTTTTCTAACTTGCTTTGAGTCAGTAGGCAAACAGGCTATGTTTCAGGTAAGCAATCTGTGAAAGGACTGATCGCTTAGTAATGCTGATACTGTTTCTGTAGACATGAAGTATGAAAAAAAAAATCTTAATTATTTTCTCTTCTTTTTGCACAGAAAGCAATGACGATCCATTAAAGAATCTTTACTAAAGAACTGCTGATATCCTCTGTATGACCTCTGTTCTATTTGGGCTGGCAAAAAATCTTTTGGAGATTTTCATCAGATGGCTGCTTATATCTGTGGCAGTCTCAGAGTGCTCTCAATGACCCTTCACTCTCTAAGTGTTGTAGCGAGGCAGCTGAAAGCAGCACCTCCAGCCTGCAGCAGGATGCTGGGATTCATGCTGTGGTGGAACAGCATGGACTATTTCTGCATTGACGCTGGACTGTCCCTGGTGACCTTTAAAGATCAAAGAGATGGAGTTCCTGCTGCTTCCTGGTAGAATCTGGTGCTACTGGGAAAGTTGTCTAATTGCCGTAATGACTGGTTTGAAACCAATTAGATAGGATTCCAATCAATATCTAAAATAAATGTCAGCATCCTGCCAAGCAAGGTTTTTCTGCTCTTTAGGGGTTTTTCCATTGAAAAAAGAACTCCTTAATGTGTTTGACAGTTTATCCACTAAATTTCTTTTGGGCTTTGTGCTGATTAAAAATAGTATGGTTTTAAACTCTGCCCTTTCTTTGGCACACTGTTTTATTCCTCATCTCTTCCTCTGCCACCATCCCTCCCATTACCCCTGGCCACCTCCCACTTCTCAGTCTGGTCTACCTTGCAGCCTCACAGGAGTCATCTGCACAGTAAGCTCAGATTCTGGTTCTCCTCCCATGAGATGACAAACTCCAATAAGGCTGTAACAGCCACAGAAAGCTGACCTGAAAAGAAATAAAGGGCTTTGGGACTAAGAGAAAGGAATTTGTAAAAATGATACCCCGAGCACTACCTTAAAAATAAGACTAAAATGAAAGAGAAAATTGGATAATTAGCTGTGGAGAAATCACAGGAGGGACAAGGAACCCTCCTGGAATGTGAAGTGGAAACTTGCACTGCCTTCCAGAGTGACTGCAAGGGCTGGAAGTAAAAAAATTAAGAAAGATAACAAGACAACCACCAAACATCTTCTATTAGAATAAACTATTAAGCTCAAAATGTCAGGGCAACATTAACCAAAAAGAGAGCTGAGAAAACCCAAAGCATCAAACTGTCACCTAAGTGGAAGTGGCAGTTGCAGATGAAGCCATGTAACTGAGATATCACTGTATCATCTGGGAACTAGACTAAATATTCTTCTAAGTAGCTAAGGGTCTAGCAGCATTTCGTACACGTGCAGGCTGCCTCCTATGCAGGCTAAGGACTTTGCAGAGGCAGGGGAAGCTAGTAAGACCTGTTAAATGTTGTTAGTGTGCTCTAGTCATGTAGGAAAAGGCAAGAACGTGTTTTCTACATGTACATGGGATGATCCACGTGTAAATCAATGGCTATGGGATCTTGCAAAAGGGCGTTTATAAATCACAATGATAATATGTACTAATCTATTGGATGTAGCAATGTTTGAGCATAATAGAAACAGATGATTGGTGTCATCTGTTGTGCGGGCTGTGAATTAATATTCTGGGGGCTACAAAATAGTAAAGGAAATCTGGAATTTTTTCTAATTTCAAAGAATCAGTTAGTATTTCGTCCTTTTATTTACTGAGTTTTTATGTCTGCCTGTGAGAATGCCATATCCATCCAACAGATTTGATCTTTTAGTCCAGGTGTTTTGAGTGGTCACTGCTTGCTCTTCTGTTTTGTAATATGTTTAACTCCTTGCCTTTCTGATTTTAAATAGAAATTGAAATGGTCTTAGCTAAGACACGTGGTGAGACGGCAGCCATCTGTTTAAAAAGTGATCCAATAAATCTCATTTTCAGTGACTGACTTAAAATACCCTTTAGCTTTAGCTCCTTTAATTCTATTAATTTTTTTCATTATTTTAATTGACTTTATTTTTGTCTCACATTATGTGGAAAATAGGATGCTTAGAGTCTGTAAGCTGAAATTAAAAAAAAAAGGCAGAAACCTTGTAATGGTGGTACAGCTTAAGATGCAAGATGTCCAAAAATGTCAAAGGCATGCCAATAAATGCGTATTTTCCCCAGAATAGTCAGAATTCTTGCAAAAATTGGAAATACATTAGTATTTCTTTTCTGAAATTAATCTTCATTTTTCAGGAACGGTAGACACTGAGATTACTTAGCACACAGAAGGTATTAGAAGGCATATCGACAAAGTAGATGTAACTTGTTTTCGCTTGAATACCGAAGAACAGCAGAGGTAAAACTACGTTGCCCTAATGAATCACTCCTAGAGGTTTTCCTTCCCTTCCCACCCTTTAATGAGTCCTGATGTCCCAAACCACCTGCAAGGTTTCAAGGGCCCTTGGTTCTCCCTGATGTCAATGGGAGTTGCCCGGAGCAGCTTACACATGCAGTCACCGAACATACCCACTCTCATGGCTGACTGCTGCAGCCAGTAACTGCAGTGTCACGCTATAATGTATTTTTCTAGTGAGCAGCACCTCTTTTTATGACAAAGATCTACTTAACTGCTTGCAAAGACAACAAGGAAGGGAAAGATACCTCTCCATTTTCGCCCCTTCCTTCTCCAGCAGCTCAGTAACACGACTTCTCCCATCCTCCAGCTGCTCTGCAGCCGACTGCCCTTTCATCTCATGGCACCTTGCCCTGTCTGAAATTCTCCTTCCCCTGTGGTGGTGGAAGGTTATGGCCTCCCCATCCTTAATAGCCAGAAGAGTGAGAAACCCTCCTGATGCCTTCTTCCAAGAGTACTTTGTTTACAGTCACCCTTCTCCACTTTGTGGCAGAGCACAAATTTATATCCCTGCTTCAGCAGGTTACGTAGGGGGTTACAGGCAGATGGGTCACTGTCAGGCCCCCATTTCTTTAATCTCTCCTTCCCCTTGAGGGAACTAGCTAATATGCCAGCTAAAAACACAACTAGAGCGCTGCTTACTGAATTTCCTGCTACGGTATTTCATACGTGTGAACAGATTAATTTTCAGTGAAATCTCTGAATTTCTTGGCTAAATCCAAGTAAGGACTTGGGTGCTTTAAAAATGAGTTAAGCAGAATGGTTCCCAGTTCCCATGACTGGTCTTTCCCCCCCGTGAGGGCTTGTCTGTGGATTGTGTGCTGTTCTCGGAGGCAGGGACTGCCCCCCCCGGGCTGCCTGCCCTCAGCACGGCTGCAGACCTGTGCCCGTTTTGGTGCCACGTTCTTGCATTGGCCTTTCTCTTCTGCGGCAAAACATCCGTGAGACTTAAAAATGCTTAAGATGGGGCTGCCCATACAGAAGATGCTTGAAACTGTTTTAGGTGACTGTACTAACTGGGCCCTTATGTGGCAATTCTGCCTGCAGCATTAAAGAAAGCAGTGAACACCTTTCCATAATTTAAAATCAGATGAAAACAACCTCCAGGGGAGACTGTGGGCTCCATACCTTACCTAGGTGAAATTTCTGCAGCCTTCATTCAGGCAATTAGATGCTAGCAAGCAAAGGGCTTTTGGATGCACACTTCTTTGTCCTTTTCTGCTGGCTCCCCAGTTCCTATGCTGACTGGTTTGGGCTTTGGTTTAGGATCGTGTGCCCATGGGCTAGGCAGGAAATGCAGATGAGCTGTGAAAACATGGCTGCATTTGTAAGCTTTTTAGGCAAACGTTTTTTCTGACTTGACCCATGTCTGCGTTGAGTTTAAGTTGGAAAACTTTCCAGCTCAAAAGCTCATGTCTCCGGCATGCGGTAATTCTGTAGAGAAACATCAAACTACCTCCAAATACGAGCTGTAGGATATGGTGTTACGCCTTGTAGACATTCCTCAAGCTGTGACAATTTTTGCATGGTGCTTACATGTTACAAATTTTGTGCATGTTATAACTGGGTTGGTCATTAAAAAGATTTCCATGTTAGTGAGAGCACAAGGTAAGGTCTGTTACAAGTTTGTGGCAACTAAATATCCTTGCTTTAAATCTTTGTTCACAGTAAGAGGATGTGCAAGGGCCATTCCAAAAATAACCCTTCTGCTCTCACTGCCTATGGACAGGGGAGGCAGAGATTAAACCTTAACTCGTCAAGTCCTTTTTAAGAATCAGTCATATGCTAATCCCATAGAGCAGCTTGCTATGGTTGGAGACATAAAATGATACACAGACATGAGAAAAAACCCTGACATCTGCCCGGGGCTGCACTCAGAAGTTCATGTACAACAGCAGGGCTTAGTTAAATGCTCCGTTACTGTGAATACCTTGAAAATCTGACATTTCCAGCAATCAGACATGCAAGTTAGGTGCTCTGCACAGCCTTTTACAGACTGCTGTGTTGCAAATGGGGCTCTACAAGGCTAGAAGCAAGTCAGGAAAACAAGTGAGGCAAGAGGCAGCCTGGATGACTGCTTGTGAAACCCTTCTGTTGGAAACAGGCTCTGTGCCAGCTTTTCCTTTTCTATGATGTTTTCCTTTCAGGTTTGGGTCCACTGTCTACCTCTGTCTCTTTTGAAGATTTTTTCCCTTTGAACATTGCATTCTTGCTTCACAGGGAAGCAGAGCCATGGGAGCACCAGTAAAAAAAAGCATTTGTAGCTCCAGCATCCAGAATTCTGGCCTCACACTTCATTTGCTTTGGGCTCATCGCACATATTCAAACCCCTCACAACCCCAGTCACTGCTGGCAGCAGTGGGTTTGCCAGTTCCCAGTTTCTTTGAGCATTAGAAGTATTATTAGGGGATCACCTGCTTCTGCAAGAGAAGGAAATTACTTGGAAACCTGTGTAGCAATTGGAACCTAATTTCCTTTAAAAGATGGAGAGGGTTTATTTTCTTTTTTCCTTAAAAAAATATGATCCCAGCTTGATAATACCTAAGAAACCTCTGAAATGCTTGCTGAGCTGGTTGAAATACATAAGCCTAAATTAGATTCTCTGCAGGCAGTTAACAGAAGATTGAATTTGGAATATTGATCAGGTAGGAAGCATAGCTGTTGAAAAAATGTGGTGGTGATAGCTGTGTTTCACAGCCTAACCTTGCCCATGCATGCTTCAGGTGACAGACCGGAGCAGTCAGGCACCTGCATTACTGTTAGAGGGAGGCACATTTTTTTTCTTGACCATAATTAAGCTTTTTACTGCAATCAGTGTGTCCATTTGGAGGGCTATGTCATAGGCAGCGCATCCACACTGGGAAAAGGGAATCAAAACCTTTCCTAAGTCAAATCCTCCTCTGGAGTGCATCAGGCCATCACGCCAGCAGTCCCCCCACCGTGCCCCTGGCCAGCTCAGCCAGGTCCACCCGGTGCTGCTGCCTGTCACCAGCAGCTTTCCTAGCCAGCTCTTGCCCCTCGCAGCACCAAAGGCTGGGCACCATCCTGGTCTCTGGCAAGGGCATCTCTACACAGAGCACAAGAAGCCTTGCCCAGGGCTGTCTCAAAGCCAAGCCTAACTTTAAGCTTTCCTTTTGTTTTCTCTGGGGGAAGGGGAGCCTGGTGCTTCCCAGCTAGCACAGTGGAAGATGCACCATCTGCTATGGGTTCCTCTGGAGCACTGGCTTCGTGCGAAGTTGCTTGTTTTTTCAAGCATCTGGTGTTTAAGGCTATACACCTTTAGTAGACTGTACGCCCCACAAAGTGTACTTCTTTGGGATGAGTACATTTATTTTCAGAAGCTCAAAACTGCATGGAAAGTGGAAGATACTGCAGTTGTCATGAATGGTGAGTGCAAAACCAAGGTCTCCCAAGAGAGTCAGCAGTCTCAGAAGAGTTTGCCAGAGTGCCACGGCTGTGTACTGGCAGCATGAGTATATGCTGCCAGGCAGAGTCCAGCAAGTCTGAGCTACTTCTCTGAAATTCCCAAATACGTCATAAACTCCTTGTGAAACGGAGAACTGCGACTTTTTTCACTTTCAGAGAGGGATCAAAGCACAGAGAACCCAAGGAAAGAATCAAAAGGGGTGGCTGAGTGTGCATTTGCTTTCTCGGTATATAAACTCATTACTCAAATCCTCAAACTCTGTAGCAAAACAAAAACTAGGTATAGGTTCTTGTTAGAGGATTCAGCAGGCAAACAAAAGCATGTTCATTTGATCATATTATATTTTATATAATAGTTTGTAGTAAACTTGCATGATATTCCCTCCATGTGTCTTCTCACCAACACAACACAAGTGCTAGATGCAAGCTGGTGATTTCAGCTTGTGGCAACTATGACATTATGCAAATTGGTTTGCTTGCATGGCAGAAAATGACAGATTTTTTAAAAAAATTGTTTTGGTCAGGTAGATAAATTTTGTTTTCATCTTTTTATCTTAAAGTTGGAGTTGAATAAATGACAATAAAAGAAACAGATAATTGGTTATTGAAAAATCTGCTTGCTGCCCATTTGAAAAATACTAGTGGGCCATTAATGGGCCAGTTTGCTTTCCAGTTGAGAACTGGTAACTGGTTCAAGTACTGAAATGTACTACTATTCAAAAGAGGAAGACAAAATATTCTATGGAAAATTAAGATGTTGTCAAAATAATACCTTCCCTAGGACATTTGGGTCTAAGCTAGTCTGCTTTTTCAGCAGAGGAATATGGGTGGAAAGTTTGTGAACAGCTCTTTTAAAATAGCGAAGGGCATGAGTCTAACAGAATGCATGCCTATCATGGGTTTTCTGATTAATACTGTAAAATGAGCAGAAGATTGACCAGCTCATCTACACATAGCCCAGGACCCCTCTGGGGGACAGGAGAGCTTGGTGAAAGCAAGGAGGGGAACGTGCTCCTTCGTGGCCACAGCAAAGACCGCTGCTCAGCAGCCCAGGCAATTAGAAGCTGAATCTTGAGGCTGAAGGCTGCACACACGAGGCAGTGCACACAGCAGCCCGCCCGAGGCAGCACGGCTGAGGTTGCTGCTATCTTCTCTGTACAACAGAAATCTCTGAAATTTGCCAGTGAAGTACAAACTGCTCGAATCCTAAAATAAACATGTCATAACTGCAGAGACTGAGAGGCAGTAGCTCTGCTTTACGTGTATTAAACCAATGGTCTTTCTCAGGCTGTGACAAGGGAGAGGCCAATTCTCATCTCCATTCGTTGGTACAAAGTTCTGAAGGCAGGACAGTTATAAAGGGTTTAAATCATGGTCGTGTATCTGCAGGGGTGGTTTCAAATAATTTTCTCTTCTGGTGAACAAATACAAAAATGATCTAATAATCTACTATAGTATCTTCAGTGATCTGGTTCCTGCCTGTTCTGCCCTTCCAGGCAGACCAGTTTCTTTGTAAAATGAGATATTTTTAACCCTTATCGTAGGCAGGGTCATACAGACAACTGATCGTAGTTACCATGTCTGCAGCATCATTTCATTACCACAGGCAGTGTTAATAAAATAAACAGAAAGATCATAATCTCTCCATTTCTCTGCTGACACAAATATTTGTCCCTGTGCTGGACAGGCCATTTGAGAAATCTTAAAATCAAAGGAAAAACTTAATCCTGTATGTAAACCACTGTCACTTGAATGCCTTTGCTGCACAAACCATAGTGCTGGTGGAAACCCAGGGCAGAATCCAGACCAGCTTTGAATACATGCACTTCTGCTCTGCCAAGTCACCGAAAGAGGAACACACAGACACACAGAATGATTCATGCAGGAAATCCAGAATGCAGACTTCATTCCTCTGCTGTGACAAACTCATTTTAGTCTCATGCATTTTATTTCTCATGCACGTAGCTTTCAAGAGAAGACACTGCTTCCATGTTTTATCCAGCTTACTTGGGATGTAGTGCGAGTGACAGGCACAGGCGAGAATTAGCAAATACAGTAGAGTGTTTCATGAATTCAGGGATTCTGCATTACAAACCTTCAGACTGGAGATGTCAGTACTGCAGACAGTGTTCGCACAGACATCAAGTTTAAGTCAAGGAAGCATCTCCCTGAAGGACTACTGGGCTGGAGTCAAAGCTTAAACAGTGCAAAAGGAAGAATTTCTTATAAGCATTCACAGAGGAAAATATATTAAAAAAAAAAAAAAAAAAAAAAAAAAGAAAGAGAAGAAGAAAAGAAAGCAGTAGAATATTTTTAAGCTTGGTACCTCACTTGTTTTCAGCCTGCCCTAATCATTTGTATTGCCCCTGCAGACACTCTGCTATTACTGAACTGAAAGTCCTCTGCATTTTTACAGGGTTTGAGTGAAATCCTGGAAACAGGGAGGGAGATCAGAGCGGTTTGCCACCAGCAATCAGATGCTGCAGGGCAGCCTGCAGCAGCGGGGAGCACCTGCCAGGGCTTCCCGGGGGTGCAGCACGAGTCAGGGCTGCCCTGGGTGTGCCAGCAGTGCAGTATCCTTCCTCCCTGCGGTAACAGAAAGCCAAATAACATGAGGCACAGCTGATCCTTTTGAGGTCACAGGCATCTTCCTGGCCTCTCATCGGTCTCACCATGTCAGTGTCTTCTGCATATTCCCTGCTTGTACACCCTGCTGAGGGGTCCCACGTGGCCCACCGGTGCGGGGCTGGCAGGCTCCACATTCTCGGAGCTGAATTCAGCTGAGCCAGCAGGGCAGGAACCACCAGTGCTGGCATAGCGCTCTGCTGCTGTCCTCCGCAGTCCCCTCTGTGAGCACAGCATGACCGGACTCACTGCTGCCTGGAAATGCTGCAAGGTATCTGTCAGTTCATCTGTTTCTCTCGGTTCATTAGCACCTCTATTTTCCATACCATCTATTCAGATCTCCAAACTTCCTCACTGAGCCCCAGTACAGATGCAGGCAGCCCAGCTCGCTGCTGTCTGGTCCAGGGAAGGACCAGGGAGTATCCAGACACCCTGTGGACAGAGCACGGTGAGGGTACATTAGCCCTGCTCTGAGGGGAAACAGTCACATCATGCAGCCAAGGAGCTTACAGGGCAAGGGATGGAGGGATCAAAGCCACCTCATGCTCCTTTTCCTTCCCTTCTCCATGTGCAGGGAGAGAAGCCACCCCCACTCCTGAAGGACACCAAAGGCAGGCGTCTTTTGCTGCTCTCTGAGCCCATGCTCGGCTGTACCCTTCTTTAAAACCTCAGTATCTGCTTGCAAGGCATTGAAAAGCAGCACAGGTAATGAAGAAAATGTAACTGCACCTTAAAACTGACATTTGCCATCATCTGTGTCCCATCTTGAAATTCAATGCACTGTTAGCAAGAAATGAGTAAGCTGCAAGGCACAGGTAGTCTTCCTGGCGGATACAGTTGTGTGTGCTGTGCTGGGTTGAAAGCTGAAGGAACGGAGGAAGCACTTGCTCACACAGGCACAGCAAACCTTGGTGCCAGCTCCCAGCTGCTGGCCTTCCCCCTCCCCCCTGCCAAAACGGGAGCTCAGCACCAACATAAGCACAAATGCGTCAGCATTACAGTAAAGGACAAGGTGACGTGAACTTCCACAGCTTTAACACAAGTTTCATAGTTTTCTGCTCATTTTCAAATATTGTAGCTCTTTGCGATGAAAAAAATTCCCCAGCAGCCTTCTGTTTTTTGTAAGGGTAACTCTACACTCGTTGTTGGCAAGAAAAGCATGAAAACATAACCTAGACACACCTGAATAAGACAGAAATTAGGCACATTAACAGAAAACAGAATGGATTTTAAGTAGCATTTTAATGCATTTCTACTCCACAACTACATCTTCTGAAGGGCTGGTTTGACAGTTCTGAAGATAAAAGGCACAACACTTTTTAGAAACAGTACAAAGGCTTTTAAAAGGCTTTCAGAGCCTTTTAATCCTACTTTTGTGTTCTGACAATCTTCCTCAATTAAATACTTCCCCAGCATCAAAGATGCCCTTGGTGCTGACGGGAGCTCTGGGTGGCACTTCCCAGAACCACTGTAGTCTTGCCTGCATCTTTAGGGGCTTTCTCTGCCAAATCCCGTGGGTTTGCTCAGCAGGGGACAGAGGTGTGAGCAACAGGCTTGGCTTTTGTTTTAGCTTTTTCAGGCATCAGAATACTCCACGGGTAATTTTTCCTGTAGATTTTGGCCTCCCCACTCCTTCACCCCTTTGCTATCTGTTTGGCTGATGTTCACTGGTGCCACCATCACTGCTACTTGCATCTGCACTACCCACAACTGATGTGATAAACTTCCTAATATTGCCAACACAGAAGTGCCTAATAGTTTCTTTCTAAAATACTTTTGTTTCCCTCTTTTAGTCCCACAGAAAGTGTTGCTGACTAGTCTGTGTTGCACAGTACTGCAAAAAGTGGTAGGAAAGGTCCGCGACCCCAGGAGACACTGCTTCAGGCAGTGCACAGCGACTGGGCAAACGGATAGCTGAAGGTAAGTTAGAGGAGAAAAGGAAGCCAGATCACAAAAATAAAGGCAGCTTCTCCTTGGGGATGATCTCATATCTGAAGAACTGAACTCTCACTTCCTTGTCCTTTGTCTTCTGCTTGTTGTTACCAGTGTTGTCACACAGAAGCCAGGAAGGAAACAGAACAAAATAGTTTTACAAAGAAAATGCTGTTTGCAAATATCAGGAGTGCTAGTAGGAGTCACCATTCTCCTTCTCTGTTAAGAGGTTTTTAACAATGTCTTCTTAGAATAATCAAAAATGAATGAAATATCTGAGGAAGGTTAGGTTTATTGTGGTTGTTTAGAAGTAGTAATAGAGACTCAGAGCAGCCATTTAACTAGGACTGACTTCACACAAAGGGGGTGCATTTCAGCTTCTGTCAAAACCAGCCCTAACACCACAGACTTAGGACTGTTTGCCCAAACTCAGTTCCTGCAGCTTGCTTTGTCTGCGGTGGTACCTGCACGGGCTGCACCCCGCTGCTGGCTGCCCGAGCCCCGCTGCGGGTATGAGCAGAGGCAGGAGTGGGCTCTGCAAGGGGAGGGCTGAACTTCAGCATCTGTGCACAGCCCAAACGCATCAGCTGCTGGCAAAACAGTGGAGGAAGTTCTCTTCCTCCAAAGGTAGAAACCCTTGTAGCAAAAAACCATCTCACAGTTGTGAGAGAAGCCTCAGGTACACATTCATCTACAACTCCTTGTGCATCACATCTGTCTGGCACGGAAGTGGTGCTTTATCAGAGCTTTCTACAGCGTCCTCCCTGCACGAAAATGGGGGAACCCACAGGAGCATCACCTCCAGCTGTGCAGCAGTACCACCCCGCCTTCAGGGACCGGCACCCGCAAGGGCTGCTGCGGCCGGGAGCCGTGGCCCGGGAGGCAGCGATGTGCGCAGGCCTTGCTGCCCTCACTGCCGTAGGGCTCTCCGCTTGCCTCAGAAATAACAAGTGTCCCCCTTAAGAATACAACCCCCAAATTCCTGGTATTTCTGCATATCCCTGCAGGGGATTTATAGGCAGTTTTAGCTTTCAGAGTCTGGAAGATGAATTAAAAAAAATAATGTTCATGGGAATTAGATTCTAGATAGCTCACACACAGGCTGTCTGGGCTGTTTGCTGTCATTGTCAAGGGAAACTGAAATACCTTTGGACTGAAAACTAAAGAATCCAGCCATCTCAAGCAGGTTATAGTGTGACTATAAAAATAGAGCAGTGCCTTGGTTTACAGAACAGGTTTTCTTTGCTTTTCAGTGGACCCGTGCCATTTCACAGCAGCCAAAGACCAGGGTCTTCGTCGCCAGCACCCTGTAATGCAAATGACAGACATGGGCTTGCAGCTCCTCTGATTTTTAGGCAGTTATATTAGCCAAGCTAGAGGATTGAAATGGCAAGCCATGAGTGAAATTGGTGTACTGTGTTAGAGGAAAAGCATTCAGGCTGACTGCAAGTGCCGTGCATAAGTAAGACACCATTCGATTTCTCCTGCTTAGCAGTTCTTTTTCTCTATACTCCATTTACGCTATATTAACTATTTATAAGAGATCACTTTAAATCCCCTTTGCAGTCAGCATGCGTACATCTCATCTGAAGACTCACAGCTATTTGTTGAGGCTCCATAGCCTTGAAAACACACTGTGGGTAATTGTTACTGTGAGGGTTTCAACTGAGCAGGTAAAAAGTGTTTGTTTTAAGTGGCTTTACAAAGAAAGCCGTTTCTCTATCTGCCCTCTCTTATTTATGCGCAATCTAAATTCATTTAGGTAAGAATGCTAACGTGCTTGCAAAATAGATGTTAAGTTGGGGAGAACCAACTGAATTTCATGTTTTGGAGCTGGAAAATTACTCTTTTCCCATATAAAGAGACAATGTGTGTGCTACGTCTGTGAGGAGCAACGTGCAGTGTGGTACTGCACCCTGTTGGTCTGCTGCATCATCGAAGCCCAAGTGCATTCTCAGCACAATGCAACACAATTTCTTTTATATTAAACCTTTCTTTCAGCCAAGCTGTCTCCAAATGCAATGTGGAGACAGGTGGGAAAGAAAGAGAAAGAAACATATGTCCTTGCAGAGAGTGTGACCTACAAAGTTGAGAAGAAAATGTTGGATTAGAAAAGCAGCTGAGAGAGAAATGTTCTCATTTGCTAGTTAGTGGGTGGAAGCAACAGAAAAAATAACGAGCAAGCAAGGAAAAGGAAAGAAAGTTCCCATGCCACTTGTATGGAAGCAAGATGAATGTTTTAAATCATTAGAAAAGAGTGACTCAAAAGCACGACTCACATGGTTAAGGCGTCTACAAAAGACAGTTCAGGAAAACCTGCAAAACATTTTGGGAACTTGATGCCAAAACTCAGTTCCAGAAAAGGTGATGTAGAAGGTGTCAGATGAAGACGGTGACTGATTCGGTCTTATTGCCCAAGTACATGGCCACTGAACTCATTTTAACTCAGAAAGATGACATCAGACTCCCAGCAAAGGGAGAAGAGCAGGCTTCCTGGAAGGGGGCCAAGGAGAAGGACGCAAGTGCCAAGGGGCTGGCAGGCTGCGGAAGCAAGTGTGTCTACAGGGTCAGAGTGCCATCGCAAAGTGGATAGCAGGATCAGAGAGATCACATGTCTTACCAACCAAACCAGGCAGAGAGGTTCAGAGGCAGATCCTCAGTTAGGGCACACATCTGCGGAGGAGCCTTGCCAGCACACCCCACTGATCGTTTGGTCATATGTTCCTATGCCATTAACACTGCTTTATAGCTGAGTCAGGAAACAGTGCATACTGATCGGGTAGCCTTTGCCCAAGCAATCTGTTAAAATAAGCTTATCCTGTTGAGCCACTGAATCAGAGATCACACAAGACTGTAACTTCACATACATCATTGGAATTAACAGCTCTTTCCCAATCCAGTCCTACTGCTTACCTGTGTTGTGCCACTGCCAGCTTGGTGGGGACTTCACAGTCATTACAGAGATCAGCCAGTGGCTGTTATGTCCTTGCTTGCTCCCATGCTGCCACACACCCACCCCACCTACAGAGAACTACCAGAGCTCCTGGTCCTGCCTGGCCTTTGCTTTAATCAGTCTTGGCCTGAATGACTTGGCTTACCCTAAATAGGATAGAAATAAATGCCAAAGACAAGCAGCTGGCTACAGCCGCTTCTGGACTAGCACCTTAGGGAAATGGCTTTTAGGATGTTCGTTTAGTGAAGCCACATTCTTTTAATAGTTGTTGACAGTGGTATTTTAAATCTGCTGCATTGCAACAATATCAGAAAGGGCCTGGAGACAGGATTGTTGGGTTTTTTTCTCCTTAAGACACAAGTTTCAGTGACTTTTTGTCTCATTACTTACTTGGAATTTAAAAGGGGATGCAATACAAGCTGTACACCCCTGAGCATCCAAGTGCTCACATCTCACATAAGCACATAATTTGTGATGATCTGCTGTGACTTAGTTCATGCATAAGACTAAACCAAAGATGAACTGCTAAAAAAAAAAAAAAAAAAAAAAAGGAGGGATGGGGTGGGTTGGAATGGGGTAGGATGGGATAAGGGAATATCAGTCATTCAAAATGCTTTGCCATTGATGCCTAAGCAGGGTTTTCAGGTATCCCACGGCAGCTTTTCCCACAGCTAATATTGTAAATCATTTTGGTTTCATGGGTGTTGGTCTCTTCTCCCAAGTAACAAGTGATAGGACAAGAGGAAACGGCCTCAAGTTGCACCAGGGGAGGTTTAGATGGGCTATTAGGAAAAACTTCTTCACTGAAAGGGTTGTCAAGCCTTGGAACAGGCTGCCCAAGGAAGTGGTGGAGTCACCATCCCTGGAGGTATTTAAAAGATGTGTAGATGTGGTGCTCGGGGACATGGTTTAGTGGTAGACTTGACAGTGCTAGGTTAAGGGTTAGACTCAATGATCTTAAAGGTCTTTTTCAGCCTGAATGATTGTATGATTTGGGGGTCATGGAAGTTGTCAATTGGTGGAGTCAGGAGCCCCTTTTAGGTTCCCTATTAATAACAGTCATTTTCTTGAGATTTGTTTTGCTTACAGCTCCAAACTCCTTTTTAACTCATACAGAAAAGCAGCTCCTGTGGCTTTCTGTTGCAGTCGCACTGCTCTTCTGTCTGTGGCCTTTCCTTCCTTCCTCCGCCACCACATGCTTGTCCCTGCATCAGTCATTGGTGCCTAGGGACACCCTGCTGGGGCTCAGGTCTTCCTTGGGTGTTTCATTTAGGGTAGGGCTCCTACTGATAAAACTCCTCTCCTGTCACAGACCTGGCTGCTTCTCTCCACACCTTTAATGCAAAGCAGCCCTCAGACTGAGCAGCTTCATGGTGTTAAGCCAGCCAGGCCGAGTGTTTTGTGTAAGTGGCTGTGATCTGCCCTTCTCCAAAGGCTGACAGAGCTCAGCACGTGCATACAGGCAGGAGCCGTGCCTCAAAGACTGTATGTTTAATTACTAATTTCTATGAAAAACCTCCACATTTTCTTGCGCTCATTTTCTCTGGCACTTGTGTGTAGCCCCCGGCAGGAGATGACTTTATCCCAGCAGCCGTTTGTCACACAGCAAAAGACAGAGCTGCCACTGTCTCAGACAAGAGGCGAGGAGGCGAGAGGCAAACACCCACCTGAGCCCTGGCTCCACGTACCCGGTGACAGCGACTTGCTTGAGAACATTGCAAGCACTACACAAAGAAAGCCAGCGTAGCAATAAGGTCACAGATGTCAGTGCAGCCTTCAGTATCCACCCATCTATTTCTGCAGAGGAAGGAAAGCAAAATCAGTGCAAGGTAGAGCAACCCACAGCAAGGTTGGCTGGTGCTGCTGGGCCAGGAGGGCACCAGGCACCCAGGGAAGCGGGAAGGCACAGGTCAAGCTGCAGCCCCAGAAATAAAGCACCTCAATAGCCCACCTGCCAAAACAGCGCTGGCCGAAAGCCGCTGGCTCCCACAGGGCTGGCCGAGTGCTGTGGGCAGAGACCAACAGGCAGATGGCTTACGAGGAGGGGAGCAGGTAGCTGGGTGGCCACAGCCCACCAGTGCCTCTGGGCAGCCCTGTGGGCTGCTGAGCTCTCACACCAGCCTGATACAAACCTACACCTCTTCCCCTCCCCAAGGGCATGGTCCGTTGCAAGTGACAGCAGCACAGAGTCTTCCTCCTAGTGATGCCCCAGGGGCCACGCTGGGACCCTCCTCCTACCTGAACCCAGCAGGCACCAGCTGGCCTCGCAGTTGGGTGCAGAAAGCAAGAGCACCTGTCACTGCCAGGCCCAACCCAGAGCAACCGGCACCACTTTCAAGCGTGCTCCCCTTTGCCTTCACAGCCCTCGCCTTCACGTCTCTCTGCTGCATACGACCCTGCGGGCTGGGGCAGGCAGGCTGCTGCACGCAGCCTGTATTGTGAAAGTTAAGGACACCCAGAAAGTCTCTTGAGAAGTTCCCCTTGTCCACAATCAGCAAAGAGCAAGACAGCTCTCCTCACCATCTGTAACTCAGAGCCAGATATGACTTTACATCTTCTAGCACTACGAGGTAGCTCAAGGCAGAGCATTTCCACCCTGCTGGGGTCACATGTAGGAGAGGGGACTTTCCTCAGGGGGTTCCAGATAAGCCTGGGGCAGCTTCAGCATTCAAAGTGCCTCGGCTCTGAGGGACAGCTTTACAAAGGGCCAGCACCAGCTAATGCCATGCAGTTAGACAGCCGAGCCCTTGGCCCCTTTCTTGTGTGATACCTGTTTCTGTCCCCTTGCCAAACACTGCCTTTACTGGGTTCAAACTAAGGGTAACAGCAGGTAACCAAAGTGTGTAAAAACAGAAACAGAGCTTCTGGGAAAATCCCCAGCTCCAGTTCACTTCTGCTTTAGCAGGTGCTAAACCTCAGCAATACTCTCCATCGCCTGGGGGCTGGATTACAGGCAGAGCCAAACAACAGTTGTGTGGATTTGAGGAGTGATTTAACATGCAAGGAGCAGGCAAGACCTTCAGCCCAGGAACACAAGAGTGGAAATGATAAACTGGCATCATAGCTCTTGTCTCCTCCTTTTGGAAAAGAGAAATTTTAATTTTCATTTGGCTGGCCACCTGAGACAGGCAAATTTGTTGTATCCTGCAGGACAATGGTCATAAATATTACCATATTTTCAACCTCTGAGAGCAGGCTTACTTCTATCTGTTTACAGTGGTTTTCACTTATTCATATTGGATAGATATTTAATATTGCTTCTTTTTCCTGCGTGAGCTAACCTCCATCTTTCTGGTCCCCTTGTAACATGCATGAATATCAATCACTTATCCTACTGTTCAAACTAACAAGGAAGAAAATTTAACTCTCTTAAGCTGATTCATTATTTTATGATGTCCCTCACCCCCTGCCTTCAGCACTGAATATCAAGGCAAAGTTTTGATCACTCCATCTCACTCCAGACCACCCTAGAGATGTTATTAGCACATCATGAACACAACCTCCCCTGCTTTATTATTTCGTTATGGCTCTCAATGCTGTGGCAGTGCAGCCAGCCAGCGGGTGACCTCCTGTGATTAGCCTGCAGATTTGCAAGGAAATCTGGACAAACCTTGGTGGTTTTAAGAATTCACAGTTTGTTTCCCTGCATTACATTCATCACGTGACACCCCAGCAAAGCCGGCAGACTTGACAAGCCGTGTGGCAGGCAGACCTTGCTGGGGACCACGCTCCTTCAGCTTGCAGTTTTGCTCAGGACTTGTCACTTGGATGGCTGAGAGGCACACTCTCCCCCAGGAGTGCTGGCCTAAATCTCCATGGCAACAGATTTGGGATGGAGACCTGGCATACCGAGTGTCAGGAGGTCACGGTGGCAAAAAGAAATGTATCGGGGAGGAAAGGAGCAGCTGGAGAAGAGGTCAAGAGGCAACTTGCGGCACCTTCAATCATACTGAAGTTTGAGTCCACTGGCCTCATGTGCTTTTATATAACTGTAATGGAGAATTACAGAGAGGAAAAATACATTTCCTGCCTCACGAACCTTGCAGTCTAAATTCAGAATGAGAGACAAGAAGAAGCCTGGTAGACAAACAAAAGGGGATGGTACTGAGTCCAGCGCCTTCGGATCCTTTGACGAATGTAATTCACTTTTAGCTTGGTTTTCTAAGGAATTGGAGCTGTGCAATCGCAGCAGCTGGCTGTCCTGTCTGCCACCCCACCCCGCAAAGAATCCTGAAGCTGTCAGTCTATTTTTACCAAATCTGCCAAAGAAGTAGAAGTCTCAAAGATGTTTAACTCCTACAAGGATCACAAAATAGCGGTGACTGGGCAGAGTAGAGAGTACTGAGGGAGTGCCCTGAAAGAGGAGAGGAAGGGGTCGCTCAGCCCTCCTCCGCTGCAAGAAGCATTGTGCCACTGCATGAACAGCATGTGCGTGCTGGCGAGCCAGGCAGCACACGTAGCTCTGAACCCACCGGAGCGTATGTTACCTCTTGAGCTGCCAAAAATATAGAGGCATGAGAGGAAGATGAAGCGCCGCAGTGAGGAATTAGTGAAAACATGATGTACAGCTGAAGGAAACAAGTGAAAGAGTAAGGGAGATGGAGATCTGAACAGTGTTACAGGAGAGCGGGTGCAGAGATGACGAGGAGGTGACTGAGACGATCATGTGTGGGAGGCTGTGGGGGGACATGTGAAATGATCTGTGATGAGCCAGATTTTGCCCACGGAACAGCTACTTGGAACTAACTGTTGTGCATGTAATGTAACTGTGCACCTGGGAAAGCTGCTTGGCTGGAAAACACGGCAGCCGCTGTCCCTGACTTAGGCAGAGAGGCACAGTCAACATCTGCCGCATTAATAAGAAATACCTTCAAGGAAAGGTGGGCCTGTTGTTCGCCATTCACCGAGCCTCTCACTCTCCAGTTTCCCTCCTGGGGTCAATGATAAAACTGCTGAGCAGTGTAACTGCAGTGGAAACATTTTGGAAGCTGCCCTGAGCCCCACCTGCAGCCCGAACACATGTGCTTGCAGCTTTCCTCTTGCTCACGCGCCCACAGCTTGCTGAAATGCTTCATTCAGGCTGCAATCTGCCTGCAAACGCTCCCGGGCATCTGCCAAAGATAAGGGGACTTTTCCCACAGGTATATCTGTCACATATAGCAGTTATGAAAAAACAAATAAACCATAAATATTTTATACTGTCTTCCATGCACCTTCATTCTCACCCGTTCTACGAGAGAGCATTAAGTCTGATGTTCATTGCTGTAAGCAGCCTTGAATCACACCAGACACCTGCCCACCACCACGGCTGTCACCATGCAGTCCCTGCTCATCCTGCTGTTCCCCGTGAATTCCTTATTAGACTGCACTTGTCTCTAGTAAGTGCTAATTGTTTTTCTTTTACACGCTTTCTTAACATGACACACGAACTAGGAAAGCCATAAGAACAACAAAGAGAAGTGCATATTTGGTTAGCTTACTCTGAACAGCAGTGATATCATACACACAGTAAGTCCAAATTCTGATCACGGTTATTCTTGTGCAATTTCATGAGAGCCAGTTGTATTTCACACAGGTAATAGATAGTGGGATTAAAACATAGAGAATGAGATATAAAAATTACTTGGTTCATTGCATGGGGTAGAGAACATTTTATTTGACACTATTACTTTACCCCACCATGCAAGAAAAATAGCTCTGCCTAAGGTTAGGTTTTACATTTCTGAGTTTTGCATTCATTTTTGTATGCAAAATATTTGTTGAGCATAAATGACTATGCTCCAGAGACTGCTATGCACTGCCAAATCATTTATTATCCCAAAATAATTTAATCTGATCATATGGAAACCATGTTGAACTCCAGAAACCTGGATGTCATATGGGCAGGCTGCCAGCCAGGGTAAACCAAAGACATTCTGTCCTTGGGGTGGGAAAGGTACACAGTTGGCACAAGCTCTAAAAAAAAAAAAAAAAAAAAAAAATCAGCATCAGGAAGTATCTTGGCCAAGAGGAACTTGGCAAAGCAGTATTTTAGCTTTGCTGAGGGACTGTGTATGCCCATTGAAATGGTAACATCTGTGGAGGAAGGGCAGAGCGCGCGGATACAATGCAGTTTTATGGCAGCACTGCTTAGTCAGGGAAAGGGACTCCAAAGGGAGGCGATGCAGCCAGCTGGCTGGCTGATGAATGGAGTAACGATTGTGGAAGAGATCAAAAAGCTAAAGAGTCCTCCATCGTCCCCCATAACGGCAGCAGTATGATATTCTGAGGATTAGTGAAGCTTGCAGTTGAAGTATATAGGTGTGATTTCAGTAAATATTGAGTGAATCCTGGATTCTTAAATAATTAAAAACTAATTTCAGATCACAAGCAAGCCAACACACTGACAAAACTCCAAAGAATTTGAAATTCAGCATGAATGAATGGAATACAGACAGAATACTGTACTTTTGTTCACAAAATGAGGGCAGAAATTCAATGTATTTTGTATCGGTATGATGGATTCCCGATGGATTCAGTTGTGCCCCTCATGGAGGTACTCTCCATGCAGAGCAGAACAAAGCCTATCTTTTGCCATGAAATGCGTTGTGGTATGCAGCAAAAATAGCTCCTAAATATATTTATTTATTTTTGCTCAGGTTACTGCATTTTATTATTTTGCCTTTACTGAACTCCAGGAAATTTATTCATTTTCCTTTCATTTACCACAGTTATCAAACCACAGTAACTACAGGGACATTGTCACCTGACCAGTTCCAAAAAGTAAATCAAAGTAATTTCTAACCCTGCACCCCTCATTGAACTTTCCTGGTTAATTTCCATTTTTCACATTTACCTGCTTAAAACCCAAAATGTTGTTCTCTTTTTTCCCACCCTGAAAGAGCCGTAGAAACAGCAGCAAAATGAGTTCAGCAAAGCCATAAAATTGATTGTGAAGCTGCTATACCAAACACATTCCAAAACACAGAGAAATATTTTTTTTCCCCCCTTATGTTTCCTAATATCATTGCGGGTGTTACATTGGTACTACAACAACAGGCAAGGCAGTTCCAGCGAGCATTGCAATTTTCAGCTGGCAATGGTCCTTCTGGTGTGTATTACCTTCTGAGGTGCTTTTTGGGCGTCTAGCAGCTGCCTTCAGGAAGAGTTATATGCTATCTGAGTTCCTTTAATTTCTCTCCACCGTTGATGTGCCTTTGTTATTGCCGTGGCGTGCAGCAACCGCACCAGAAGGTGGCAGCAATGGAAACCGCTTTCGCGCCCTCCGTTCATAAATGATATTTCATGCGGAGCGGCAAGCACCGATACGATGATGTTAATCAACGTGTAAAAATTGTTTTAAAGAAGCAAGAAGAGCAGTCTTCACAGCTGTAGATGCTGAAAGATGTTTAAAAAGTTGTGAAGCGTGGAAAGAACGACGTGCCCCCTTCCCAAGATTTAAAGGTCATTTTTTTCAACACGTAAGTTGCAAAGACCAGGGACAGAGTTGTCCATAAATAAAGATGTTGGAAGGAGTGACCTTCCCAGGCTGCCAGGACCAAATAAGTCTAAAGCAGCCTTAATTCATTAAATCTTCATGGCATGCAACAAAAAGCATTTGACTCTGGAGTGGAGGAGGACTGGGCAGTTTCTGCAGATGTAAAAATCAGAGATTAAGTTTTGGACTGCTGGACTTTGGCTCGTGTCACTGATTCAGTGAGGAGGGGCACTGGGAGGGACCTGTTTATGTAACTGTTTTTATAAAACATGTGGAGGAACACACAGAGCCAGGCAGAGTATTTCCTTAGGAGGAATGAGTGTTTACACAGGCAAATTAACATACATATTTCCCACAGGACATGAGCATTATTAGCCCTGATACCAGCTTTTTCAGCAAGCGCTAAGGAAAAGTAGAATCTTATTTACCCTTCTAAATACAGACCAGTCTTCAGGGCAATACAGTTGCTAAACTTATTGACATGAGTGCTTGTGTGACAGCCAGGATTTATCATGCATGATAAATGCGAAACTGTCTCAGCTTCAGTTGCAAGCTTTTGCTCCCAGTATATTATTTATTTTATTTATTTATTGCCCAAAATAAAGAGCACATGGGGGAAATGAACGTCCCCGCCAGGGGGTAGTGTTTGTGACCTGCTGAGCAGAAGGAGCAGTGAAGCTGAGGGCCACAGCAAAGCCCCAGTGCTGTACTGGGCTCTGCAGGGCAGTGATGGCAGCACCAGCACCAGGGCACTACGGCTGGCACAAACGCTCTGATATGCCCAGAGCTTTCAGCACAGCCGCGGCACCCTGTCCCCACGAAGTTTAGGAGGCAAGTGTTGCTGGTTATGTGCTCCCCTGAAAGGGAAATTGAGTGGTGAGAAAAGACACAGCCTCCCATCACGTTACTTGTTGGGTTTGGGGGTGTAAGTTGTGTGACTGCCTTTGTGGAAGAACAGGAACTCCTGTCCTGGAGGAACATCTGTTTTCATCATCAACATATCCTCACAGAAAAGTCTGTGCTACCTAAAGCTTTGGCTAATTGCTTGTTTTGATGAGATAGATACCAAAGTAAATCATGTTTATGGAAATAAATCTGTCCTGCATTGCACTCTTTTCATGAGTGGGAAATTAGTTGTGACTACTGGAAACAAACGATGTTAGGAGATTTTATGGGGCTTGCCTGAGTTAGGAAGGCTAATATTGCCAGCAGGAATACATGGGGTTTGTAGCTACAAGCCACTTCAATCATGGTAGAGACTTCCGAGCAATTTTGCATTCTGAAAATTAAAAATCCAGAGCCCTCAAGACATAATGAGCTCTATTGCAAGAAAGTCTCACTAATACTGCTTGGGGATGTCCCCTGTGCAAACTAGGTCAGTGATTATTTTGATGTAAAGCAACGTGATTTAAAAGAAGAGCAGATCAAAAGCAGCCTCTTTTAGTTATACAAAAACCCTGTTATTATGAGGTTAGTTAATTTGCAGAACAAAAGATTGCAACCTCTGGGTTTGTTCATAGTTTAATATATTCTGTGAGAGCACATGAGGAAAATGGACTTTTGCACCTCTAATTGTTCCGGTGATTAGTCTGTATTCTCTAAAACACCTCGAACATAATTATGTCCTATTACTACCTGAGTCAAAAATTTTATTACAAGCTACAGTGAGTACACATCCTACCTGGGTCTATAATACTCTAATATGTATATCTGTCTCTCTTCCTTATTCTAGCTACTCAACTGCAACAAAAGGCAGCCAGATTCTAATGTTCAGCATGTTATTTTACTGCCTCTGAAATGTTTTCAAATAAAAAAATGGAAGAGATAGTACATGCAGCACTACTGGCATATTGTTGATCTATAGGGTATGCCTCATTCCTCCAGCCCTATTTATATAGCAAACAAATAGATCAGAGAGATTTAAAGACATTTCAATAATCCTAGGTACAATTACGAATAGATAAATTCTGTGATGCAGGAAGAGGGAAACAACGTTTAACTGTCCTCTGAGCAGATTTTCTTAATGCTTGCAAAAAAGGCATGCAGCGGTGTGGTATCACTCAGAAGCGTGGAGGTCCTGGGCAGCAGCATCCAAGAGCGTCCTGCTCTGGTTCTTTTGCTCCATAGGCTTTGCCCTGCAGGAGGAGGAAAGGCGCTTGGAGGCCTGTGAGCTCCATCCCTCTCCCTGCTGCAGGCTGGGTGCTGGCTGCTTTTTCAAGTTGCAGTACAGAGCTTTACAGTTAGATTCCTTTAAAGCCAAGATGCCCTCTGAAATGCCTGAATTTAGATGCAGATTTATTATGCAGGCTAGAATAGCCATCAGCTCTCACCAGTGTCGCCAGACAAAAGGGAGATTTTTCTAGATTTAGTAGTGGAATCTCAAAAAAAACCAAACCCCAAAACAAAACCAAAAAAACCCCAAAGCCAAACACCAAAACGCAGATAAATAGAAAGCAACTTGAAAGAGTTACCTTGCCCTTCCCTGTCGCTTGATCAACCTAGAGCTCTCATAACCACAGCAGCAACATCTTACACAATACAACACTGCATTGTATTGTATTATATCTTGCGACACGTATTGTATTATATCTTGCGACATCTTATCTCTTCCATTATGGCTTGCTCATACTGATCTCTGTCCTCAGTCCACTGACTGTCCTAGAAACAGCAGGGAGACTAGTGGAGCGGAGCTGCCAGATGTCAGGAGATCCCTCACAGGGCCTGATCCTGACCCTCACCCACATTCCCAACCTGGCCTTGGCCTGTCCCCACCCCACAGAGGTGCCGGATGGCTGAGGCTGCCGAAAAGGCAGTAAAGGACTGAAGAGGGCTTTGGTACTGACTTCTTGGAGATGAGGATTTGGCTTTTAATAACATTATTGGCAGGTGTGGTGAGGTGCTGTCATCAGTCTGACTGGTTTGGAATGCTGACCTCAAGGCAGAGGAATGCTGCCTGCGCTATACGTTGTGATTATTGCCTCCAACAAGCCAGCTCATGAGGACACGAGTCTGGATATTTTCACTGCGTCTCTCCTACAATATTCACGACAGCTGTCATTAGGGGCATGTCAAACCCCCTGGGGGAGGCAATGCCTCCGTGCTGCTGCCTGCAGGGACAGCCATCAGAGGTGGCGGCAGAGGCCACAGGGGAATCCCTGGGTCTGCAGACACGCTGCCCAAGTTCCACTGTCCAAGTTCCTCAGTGCATGATGAGCACCCAGCAGTATTTTCAGTATTTTTTCTCTTGTATGAGAAAGCAAGCTGCTGGAGGCAGGAGGTCTCCCATGTGGAGTTTTACACATCCAAGCACTCAATGTGAAACCCATGCAGTGTCACAAATTTCCCTCACTTTTTTTTTTTTTTTAACATAGTTTCTTCTTCCTCTTTCTTAAGGTCCTTTTCCCGGGAATACTCAAATATCAGGAAGACAGCATGGTTTTACCCACAGACCTCACTCCAAATGGCACGCATACGTCTATTTTCCAACAGTTTCTCTTGGGGATGGGTATTTACACAACAATTATCTTGACAAAATTCTTCTTTTCTTAAACAACCTCCAAAAATTGCTTGTATACCATAGGAAAACCTTGAGAGGATGGGGAGAGCAGGTGCCCAATAAAACTATGAGTTTGTACTGCCATGTCGTCAGGGCTGAAACACTCTTGAGAGCAGATGAGAGTCATGTGGCAGCTGGGCAGGTTAGTGTGATGGGGGTGCCAAACATGGACCCAGATGAAGGTGACAGAGCTGTGACAGGCAGCGTAGGCTACTGATGTGGCAAAAGTATTGTGGCTTGTCACATGTCACTGAGTAGCTGGTTGTGAAAGACACTGTTTAAACAAACTGCTGTGTACATTTCCATTCCAGTACCTGTCTGCCCAGATTCTTATTTTCAAAGTGCAGCTCTTAAGCATATTTGAATGAGTCATTATTTCTGGCCAGCGTTGACAACAACTGGAAAATCTAAACATTGTTGCCCTGTACATCCCCTACACTCCATAGATTGCACAGGAATTTTCTACATGTGTTACATCCTATTTCTGCTCCCTTCATATGCTCTTTTCTCTGTTTTCATCTGAGAACATACTTGTTCTGACAGGAAGGGCTTTCTGCTTCCTGCCAGGCATGTACATTTCTCCCCTTGGTACAAAAGCACCTCCGTATAGTTGCTTATTGAGCAAATGGTGAATACTTACCACTAGCAATTTGATTCTGTTAATTTTATACATCACTGCCTGAACCGGTAATGCAGCTTTTGCATCCAAGAGTGAGTCCTCACCTCTGGGAGTTGAAGCCAGGGCCTGCAGACACCTTCATACCCATGTCTGATTATTTATGTTTGCTGTAATAGGATAACTATACAACATTGTGTTCAATCATTTCCAGAACATTGGAGTAATGTTAAAGACATCCCTGGGCAGAAGCTGTCTGATTTTGAGGCCAATCAACCAGACAGCAGTGGTCGGAACCTCTAGTTAGCATGTCCAGTACTTCCAACAACAGGTGGAACTGCCCACCTTTCAGAAAGTAAGTTCATAGAATCTTCCAGCATTGCAAAGTTCTCACCTCTTCTCAGTGCAAGTCCGAAGTGTTTGATCAAGTCTGTGAAGGAGAATGGGAGAAGGATGAGAGAGAAGGAAATCATGGTGTTGGGGGGAGTGAAAAAGAATCAAGGGATGTTGAACTCCTTAGGGAAGGAAAAATGTACCTAGATACGGGTGACATAGAAGCCAGTGAAGGACTTGGAGATGGTGAATAGAGAGAGGCAGGAAGCACACAGCCATCCTGTGGGGAAGAGGAAGGCAGGAATGCAGAAGTATCGGGGGTGCACCAGGACTTGGACCTTGAGGCACCACAAGGTGTACAGCCTGGTACTTGCTTTGACTTCGGCAGAATAAAAGCCATCTAGCTATCAGCTCTCTTGGTAAGACAGAGAAAGACCAACTCTCCCTTCTTTGGAAACGACCTCTGCCACTCCTCCCCCTATCTTGCTCAACCAGCTCCCTATATGCCAGCAGCTGAAACAATCTTTCTCCTTCAACAATGAACCACTCCTCACATTTCCAGCTTTTGCTGTAAAGAGAAGTACAAAGTCAGTATATTATACAGACTGGAGCGCTCAGGCTTTGGCAGGTCCCAGCAGCTTCAGTGCAACTTGCAGTGAGAAATCACCTTTCTAATAAGCAGCAATCAAGCAGCAATCAAATAATCTTCTTCCAAATAAGTAGCAGTTTCCACTGATGGAATGGAAACAGGGCTGCAATTACACAATAGCTGAAAACAGCTTTATTGTTACATTCCCCTCCATTTCAAGAACATATTTATAAAGAAATTACACCCTCCAATATTCCCTTTTTGGGCAGCCCGGAAAATGTATAAGCAACAAGTGGATGACAATTCAACACAAAATGTGGACTTCCAACAGGATTTTCTTGTTCTTGGGAGCAAGCAACCTAATGCTGCTACTAATTACCAGGACACCAGAAACAAGGGGGTGTTAATGAAATTTAAAATTGGCACGTAAAGTGGGAGGTCATGTCTTTATAAAGGAATTTTTACATATTGCCTAGGAAGAACTGACCATGAGGTCTAGGCTACAGAAGTAAAATTTAATAATCCATGGTGAAAGATCACGGACTTCAGGACTAACATGAATTTCAGGTCTCAGCTAAGGAGTAAATGAACTATAAATCATGGGGAGGAAGGAAATACCGTACAGAATTCAGACCTGTTTGAAGTAAACATGATGGCAAACTATTTCAGACAGGGTATTTCCAATTGACAGAGAAGCAGGAAAGCTATCAATGACTGGTGAAACTTCCCCTGGAATACCGGTCATCTATTTTCAAGAAAAATAAATTCCCATGGGAATCAGTGCAGAGAAGGACTTCAAGACTGGTCAGGAAATAAAAACCAACAGCATCAAAGCCCACATTCACACTGCCCAACTTCACATACTTCACAAAGACACATGAATTAGGAGCACAGTCACCAGGGACTCCTGTAGTCAACGGAAAGTGATGGGCATCTCCAGTCATTCAGCCTACCTAAGTTCTGACTTGGCTCCTAAATTAGAAGTTTTATTTAAATACTTTAAGCTACATAGGAAGAATATTGTCCCAAGGAATTTGCATGGCACCCTCAAAAACAAACGCTGAGAAAGGAACCAGCTGTTCCCAGAAGTGTAAACACCACAGAAGAGGTGAAGGTCAAGTTTATCAGCAGGACAAACTGATAAATGGTGAGCACAAATAAATTGCTCTGATAAACAGAAGGTTGATCCTTGGAAACAGCCTTCTGTATATCAATGATGGAAGAAGAAACTTGGCTAGTGTTAAATTGTAGCTGAATGAGTTTGTGTGAGATGTTATGTGATAAATGTACCTGGAAGAGCAAATATTTGAACTGGCAGATACAAAAAGGTCCCTTACGATCCTTTGTGCTATGCTGGTTTATTTGGGAGGTTTTGTTACTGAACACAAATGGAGCTAATCCTTTATATCTGCATCAAAAGGGATGTCTTGCAAAATGACGTGTGTTTTGGTGAAGAATTATTGGAGGGTGCTTCTGCCTTGTCATTGTCCATCTGCATCAAGGGGAAGGACAGCAAAATCCACTTCCTGGGACCAGAACTGCTAGAGAGAAAAACAAAGAACAGCTACAGCGCTGGCTGTCTGAGTTAGCCTTGTGTTGTAAGTCCCAGCAAACTGAGCAAAATGCTTGTGTTGCCCAAGGCAAGGGAGGGACATGCTCCAAAGCGATGGGCAAGTGCATGGCAAGGTGCTGTCCAGAAGGAACTGAAACGCTATGAGCATGCTTCAAGTTGTCACTGGCCTATGTGATGTGTGCACAGGGTATACAAGTAGAGCCAGTTGGGCAAAGTTAGCATCCTTCCACTTCATGACTGTTGCGGTAATGGAAAATCATTGCCCACTGGCCAGCACCACGTGCAAGCCTGAAATGCTTGGGACACGCAGTTAAAAGTGTCCCAGCAAATACAAACATGGCCTATCGACTGCAGCTATGTATTGCTGTATGAGGCATCAGGGC
Source organism: Falco naumanni (assembly GCF_017639655.2). Classification (NCBI taxonomy): domain Eukaryota; kingdom Metazoa; phylum Chordata; class Aves; order Falconiformes; family Falconidae; genus Falco; species Falco naumanni. Next base: position 47,807,362 of record NC_054058.1, on the reverse strand, counting down.
ACAGCCAAGTTCCTGGCAAACAGCTACAACAGGACACGGGAGTGCGAGCACGGGGGGTGTGGGGTTGGCTAAAGCATTGGCAGAAATGAGATTTAGGGTACTGTCTCCTGCTGTTTCATCCTTCCTAATTTTCAGTGGAATGAGCTTCTATACACATTGTCCCAAAATAATGGGGCAGAAACAGAGAATTATCTGATTCTCCTACAAGTGACACTGAATATTGGGTAACCAGTTGGGTCAACAACATTATAATGCAATAGAAACATGTTTGCTAAGGGGAACAAGATGTGTGCTCTTTATTATTGTATCACATGCTAGGGGAAACATGACTGTGTCACAGTCCCCTAATTCTATCTAACCCTGATATTTTGAAATTAATTTGGGGGATGGAAGTCATTAAGAATTTTATGTTTAAACTTAAAATTGGATCTGAAAGAAAAAAACTTAAAAAAAAAATTAATTTCAAAATAGCAGAAAATCACACTTTCCTCTGGAATACTTAGCATGAACTTAGTGGCTGACATTAGGAAACCCACAATTTTGCAAAACAGGCAGAGAAACAAGTGAAGCAAGACACAAAGTGACAACATACAAAGCCTTAAGAGGCATGAAATACATGCTTTTACAACACAGTTTTACAACAGCACCAATGCTCATTACTCAAAGTTGTTTGTTCACTAAAGCCCCACAAGAAAAAATGAACTACAGACAAATCTAGACTTCCATATGTTTTTTGTCAAAAAAGTTGTTCACCATTATTCTAGCAAAATCTTATTATCTGTTGCAAAAAGTTTGCAAGGGCTTTACATCTGACAAAGAGATTTACGCTTCTCTTTCCATGGGGGCACAGTTGCTCTGTAATGCTGTTATTGTTAGGGATAATGTTTGTGGTCAGTTGCCATTGACAGTGACAGTTGAAGTTCAGGCAGCCAAATTTAGACATGAAATTAAGAATGGCATATGTACCAGAGAGCTTAAGTATGCGTTGTTTCTTCATGACTTACCAGGAAAAATTCTTACTGAGAGCCAATAAAGTTTGGCATGAATGAGTCCTAAATATGGAGCAAAGGATCTGACTCAAGAAAAGGAGGTACGTATCAGTAGAATATGGATAAAACTGGCCAAAATACCTGGGGTATGAATGCAGCTGAACCCCCCTGCCATGGAAAGTCAGGGTAGTGTGTGACTGAGGATGTGCTCAGCCACATAAAATACATGGTGTTTGATAAAGTCCACATGTATTGTACTGTAGAAATTGTTAATATAAAGAAGATTGTATTTTGAAAGAACAGAAGCCACCTTTCTTTTTATGGGTGGAGTGCAATATATGCCTCTAGCACTGTATATATAGTATAAACACCGTGAGGGCTGTGTGAGGATGGTATCTGTGACCATTAACCACTTAGCTGATTTGCACGGTCATGTCTGCCTCAGCAGGCAGGCTTGCTAAATCCATCCACTCACCAGAAATAAATGAACTTTTCTGCTGATTGCTTTCTTTTCCCTTCAAAATGTCCTCTGCATGTCCATACACACAGGGCTGCTGAAATCAGGGAAGAGTATGGGCTAGTTTTGCAACTTCTTACAGCTCTGGACTTCAGGCAGCTGTAGACATCAGGAGTTTCCCTCAATGTCTGAGTGTACTCCTTCAGCTAAGACCAAAATTCTGTCAGGCTCTAATAATAGTGACTCCAATAGCAAGCCTGCCATCATATTTAATTTTATTCTGGACTTGGGGTTCTTGGATGTACTTGGACCACAGTTGGTCAGGCTTCCAAAATATAAATCAGAAGACGGGAGGTAAATCATGTAAGAAACTGAAAGGACCTCCAACCTGGATGTTACACAACTTTTGCTGCAGTGTAATACCCCTGAAATACAGTGGGAACTGTTTAGCCCTCCAATGTGCTCCAGCATTCAAAGGGAAAAAAAGCTGCAGCTCTTGGCTCTCCTTCATTGTATTTTTATTTAAAGTTTCTATCTTACTGTTGTCCATTAAAAATTCACATCACTTGCAATTGCTATCTCAGAAACATCATTAAGGACTCTGTAAGAACTGATCAGCTACATCTTGCACATACGTCTGGAAGCACATCTGAGCACTTTCCCAGTAAAGATCTGACATGAGCTTCCCCTTCCAAGTCTTAGTCTTTCTCCCCAGACACAAGACCAGGTGCCCTACCTACGTGAAGGAAATGAGTGAATTACCTTTGCCTACAGAGCCGAGTAAGTCCCCAGCCAAGCGTACCACTGCAGCCGTAACAGAGGGGGGCTGTGGCTGTGATTTGTGATGGGCAGATTTATTTTGGGCAGTGAGGCTACACGTTGATGTTGATAGCATTTGAAGCATTAAGTGCTCCAGAGTGAGGACCGTGGCACTGCTAACAGGTTCATGCTCTGAAGGCCTGTCAGTCCTAGTAGGTCACTAGAAACACAGGCATTTTTGAGTATTTGTCCAGGGATGGCCCATCTTCCAGCTTTGGACCCTTTTTCTTGGTACTTAAGTCTTTTATGATTGTGAGAAAGTCGATTGTGCAACACAAGGCAACCAGGACAAGTCTTGGATTCTCTTCTGTGTCTGAAGAGAGTCATATCCTAAGGAATGGCAGAAAGAAAAAAAGAAAATTCAAAGGATTTTGTCTGCAAAGATAGCAGAAGCATCGTGTCAAAAGAGGAAGAAAACACCCATATGAATCAATCCATGTGACTCCTTAATTTCTGACTTCTTTACAACATTTAATAGTGTAAACAGAGTATGTCTGGCCATGCCACCAATTGTTCACAATGATGATAGTTTACATGTCTTTAGAATAAACTCTGGCACACAAACACTTATTAAACCACATACGCTGAGTCAGTCACATACATATGTCCCTCAGATTGGCTGCATTTCTTCATTAGACATTTTCTTGGGGCCTTTGTCAGCATTAAGCTGCCTGTGCTTGAAGGCAGCTCTGCCATGGTGCAGTGCAATGGCTTTGGATCAGACCGCTGCATGAGAAAAAGCTGTGAGAAGCTCAGGAGCTTTGCTAACGCTGAAGCACTCTCCCTCAGTCCTTGCCTGAGCTATGTTACAGATATGCCTGTGGCTGGCCATGCACAGGCTGGTCCAAACCCTGAGCCACCTTGAATGATCTCAGATCCTTCCCACCACTGCAGGCCTGTCTGATGCTGACCAGACTGGTGGCTGGCTGGCCCTGGTTATTGTCACTGAACCCAATTCTGATCCAGACTCACTGACGGTGCTTTCTGCCTTGATCTCAGACCTCCTTGTCATTTGATCACTTGGATTGTCACTGGCAACCTATACTCTTAGCTGAAACTCGTAACTGCCACCAGACCTGCTTTGGTCTTCTTGTTTGGGTGCTGTGGGGCTGCTCCAGCTTGGTAGCGAAGCCACTGCCATGCCTGCCTTGCTGGCACCCTCTGCCCCCTGCTCACCTTGCCTCTTCATAAAATGCATTTCTCCAAAGGATGTCACCTCTCACCTACCGCTGGTATCATCGGTGCCAATGGGACTGTGACACCCCTGACACCAGTAGCTCTAGCACCAGCCAGACTAGAGTATAGGTATACAGATTGCTGAAACCATGTGACTCTCCTTTTAGCCAGATTTTTTGTTAGAAAGTTGTCTTGAGCCAGCTTACTGGCGCCACACATTCCTGCCAATAGGATAAATCAGGATAGCGGGCAAGAAGTCAGAAATCGAGACAAAGAGTCTGTTCTGCCACAGACGGCAGCACTAAGCAGTGATACACAACTTGTGCGATCTCACTGAACTGCTGGCCACAGTACCAGGGAAACTTGGTAACCTGGAGTCTGTGTATTTCAGAAGCCCAAGTAAAATTCAAAGTGGTCACATATCCAAAGTAGTCACAAATTCTTTGGCTTTGTCACCTTTTGTAATTTACTGTGGTTGTCCCATTCTGGCTACACTTTTTTGTACCTTAGCAGTTGCTTTTCCCACCTCAGCTGCAACATTCTTTCTTCTGCCTGTCCTGCTGAGACCACTTTCAAACACACAAGGGCTCTGACATTTCATTCTTTCACTTCCACCATAAGGTACTACCGCTGCTGTGCCTGCCTGCTACAGGACTACCATGTGTGTGCGCACAGTCCTGCACGTTGTTCTGTAGGTATGACTCTCTGTCATACCTGCAAGGAGTTCAGCATTAAACCTCAACCTTGCCAGCAGCATTCCTGTGGAACGGGGCTGCGTGCACGAAGGCAATGATTTTAGTTAAGTCTAGGCCAGTCAGCCTGCACCTCTGAGATTAATTTATGTATTAAGAAGGCCAGCACAAAGGAAATTGTTAGGACATGGCTGACCTTAATAAAATGCTATTGCCATCTTGCATCTCAAATACTCCCACTGTACAAGTTTGCTTGGCTGCTATCAGGTGTTGTAGCTTATCCAGCACTGCTCCCTTGTTCTAAAATTAACTCTCGTGTATCCAAGGGTACAGTTATGCCTTCTGTATTTAATTGCAGCTCCTCCGCCTACTTACCTGGAAGGCTGTCCTTTGCTCTAACATTTCAACCTGAAGGAGAAAAACTGTTGCCCCTGGGACACTCATACGTTGTCCTCTACGCATGCAGTATGTACTGACTTTTGTCTCCTTTCTTGAATAGGATGCTGAAAGAACTTGCTAGACCTTTTCAGAAATTTGTCTCTCCCATGCTCAAGCAATTGTTCACCAGGAGGCTCAAACTGCACAGCAATGCAAAACATCAGGCTCTACCAGCGCCCACAGGTATCACAACTGACACCTACCATTTTCTGGAGACAGACGATACTAGCATTTCGTTGCTCAACATGCACAAATGGGTCAGTAAACCCCATTTACTTTATTTTTCATGTAACATTTATCTAGAATTATGGAAGTTTACCTTGCCAGAAGTCAGAGTAAATATATTTCACATGCAAAGGAACTCAAACAGTGTAATTGCTATCATGTCTTATGCAACTCAGCATGTTCTGCAAAATTGTCTTCCCTCCCTCAAATCCTGTTACAGCCCATTGGTGATCACACAGAAACATTCACATTTCAGAAATATTATAAACCAATCTCTTTGTGGTGGACAGGAATGCTATCCTATTTTTTTTTCATTTGAAGTTCAGCAGAAAACAGGAAAAAAATCAGCTTGGGATTACAAATAAAACCGCGTGAAGTGCAAGTCTCTAAACTGGAAGATGTAACTGACAAAAATGTGACGACAAAAAACATTTTTGTGTGTGGAAGAAGATCTGTCGCGAGGAAGCAAGCTAGCTATCCCGCACGTCTGTCTTTAAAGGAGAGGCACAGGGTCGCGCCCTTCCGGCATCTCCCGCCAGCTGTAGGCTACGGCCGGGGACGGAGCCGCCCCGCAGGCCGACAGCACTTCCCATGGCGGAGCCGAGCCCACACCTTCCCCCGCCAGCCACGAACGCGGCACAGGACCCGATATAAAAGCCCAGCACGGGCCAGCCCGCACGGGCACCTCAGCAGCGTAGCTTCGCCGGGCCCGCTGGGGCCGCCCGGGGCTTCCCCCCGCCCTTCGCGGCCTTAGGTGCCCCCTGCGCGGCGCCGGCAGCTCCGCTTCCAGCGGCGGGGGCCGCGATGGGCGGCTGGGTGCGCTCTGGGCGGCCGGGCCGCGCCGCGCCGCCGCCCGCCCCGCGGAGGCCCTGCCGGTGAGGGGGCGCGGGTGGCCCGCCAGCCCGCAGCCCCTCGCTCGACCCCGCGCCCGCCCCCGGCGGCGCTGAGCACCGTGCGGGCTCAGGCGGCCGCTGCCAGCCCCAGCCGGAGGCTCAGAGCCGCGGGCCGGCACCGGCGGGGCGGGTGAGGCCGGGCCACCGCCCGCCTGCTCCCCCCGCTCCCCGCCCTTCCCCGCCCCCGCCGGCTGCCGGGCGAGCCCGCCGCGCCCCAGCGTACACCGCGGCGTGGCGCGCGCGAAGCGCCGGTGACGTCCCAGCCCCACCACTGGGTAGCGGCGCGGCCGCGTCACGGGCTCACGCGACTGAGTCACCCGCTCGCCGTCGTAGCGCCCGGCCATTGGCAGCGGCAACGGCGCGTCGCGTGGCCCCGCCCCCGCAGCCCGGCGCGGCTATAAAACCGGCGCCGGCGCCGCCTCCGCGCCTTTAGCCCCGGGTGTCTGAGAGGAGAAAGATGCATCGACTCCGCTCACGGGCCTCCACGGGGATTTCTGCCTTCGCCGCCGGTTCGTCCTCCGCCTGCTTCCGCCAATCACCTCCGCTGCCCCGGTTCGGGAAGTCGGCCTCGCAGAGGCGTTGGAGTAAAAAGCGATCCTGCTCATCCATCGGCTGATTGTCGCTGAGTCCCGGGCGGGGGGGAGCAGAGAGACCGAGACCCGGAGAGGGGCCGCGGGAGCCGAGCCGAGCGCCGCTGCGACCATGCCCAAGCCTAAGAAGCGGGGCAGCAACCACCAGCGCGGAGCAGGTGAGCGCGGCCGGACGGGCGGCCGAGGGCTGGGGGCCGGGCGGCCTCGCGGAGCGCGGAGTTCCCCCAGCGTTTCCCGTGGCCGTCCGAGCCCCTGGAGGGCGGCCTTGGCCGGCGAGACCGCGGCTGGGCGGGCCGGCTGCGCCGTGGCTGGCTGCGGGGCTGGTGGGAAAGCGGCAGGGCGGACTGGCGTGCCCGCGGAGCTCTGCGCTCGGCGGGACGGAGCCGGGCCCGGGTCGGGCGGCGCCGCCAGGCTGGCAGGAGCCGGCCGCGAAACCGCCACCTCATGCCGCTTGCGCGCATGCGCCCGGCGGCGCGGGCGGCCCCGGGGAGGCGGCGGGCGGCGGCCGTGCCTGGCGCCGCCGGCGGTGAGCAGCGCCCGAAGGGCAGCGGCCGGGGCCGGCCCCGCCGAGGGCCTCCTGGCCGCCGCGGTCGCAGGTGCCGGCCGGACGCCCTCGGGCAGCTCGGGAAGCCGGGCTGCGGCGGGGGAGGCGGCGCCCGCGGGGTGCTGGGGCGCGTCCCTGGCCCTCATGGCCTCCGGTGTCCGCGCTGCGGCACCGCCGCCGGCGTGGGCCCTTCCGGGGCGGGGGGGCGGCTGCTGCTGTCACTCCGGTGGCTGGTGTGGCCGTATGCCAGCGCGCTGTGCTCCCACAGGCAGCAGTCTCTTTAAAATAATCTTCTTAGCCTAAAAGAGGATGCTATAAAATAATCTTAACGCGGATCCGGAATGTGTGTGGCTGAGGTGCTGATGCCTGGGCAGAACGGAGGTTTTGTGGGATGGTGAGGAATTTCACTTCAGGCGGCTGTGGCTGTGAGCGGCATCTGTCTCTAGTATCAAATGTTCAGGAGCTGAGCAGTTCACTGGGTCGTTCTGCAGCTGCTTTTATTTTAATTTGTGAAGGAACTGCCTGTCATTCTTTCCCATGAACTTCCCTGACGCAAATGAAGAAACTTCCCACGAAGCAAAACCTCTGGAGTGTGAGTTTAACTTCAGTGGAAAGTACTTGGACAGTGATGACCTCGAGGTTGATTCTGCCCAGATCAGTATGCTTTTGGGGGATCTTGGTAGTCAGGAAGCCAGCCTAAAGCTGGCAAGAGCTGTGCACTGCCGCGTTAAATAATTTAGAATCAATTGTACCACAAAAAATGAGTCGAAGAGCAGAATTATGAGTGCTGTTGTCATGATTTAACCCCAGACAGCAACTAAGCACCACACAGCTGCTTGCTTGCTCTCCTCTGGTGGGTTGGGGGAGAGACTCAGAAAGGTAATAGAAAACTTGTGAGCTGAAATAGAGTGTAATAGGTAAAGCAAGAGCCACACGTGCAGGCAAAGCAAAAGAAGGAATCCGTTCACTGCTTCCCGTGGGCAGGAAGGTGTTCAGCCATATTCAGCTCCATCATGTGTAAGACACTTGAAAAGACAAAAAACATCACTGCAAATGTCCCCCTGTCCTTCTCTCCCCCCGGCTTTATATGGCTGAGCACGATGTTATATGGTACAGAATATCCCTTTGGACAGTTGAGGTCAGCTGTCCTGGCTGTGCCCCCTCCCAGTTTCTTGCGTGCCCCCAGCCTACTTGCTGGTGGGGTGGGATGAGGCACAGAAGAGGCCCTGACTCTGCCTAAGCACTGGCCAGCTACAGCTAAAACATCCCTGAAGTAGCAACACTGTTTCCAGCACAAGTCCAAACATAGTAGCCTGGTACTAGCTACTATGAAGAGAACTAACTCTAGCCTGGCCAAAACCAGCACATCTGTAAATCACATCTGGGAGCTGGTGGAGAAATAACAGAGATACTATTCTTTATTCAACTTTTTTTATTCTTCTGTAATTAACTTTAGTAGATGCAAATAAAGGGCTAGGATAGGACAGTGATAGATCGCAGTATTATCAGGTGAAACTCCTCCAACTCTTAATGCTCTAACAATGAGATACAGGTATAAAATAATGATGCTTTCTTCAAAAAGACTGAAGTTACTGAGCCCTGAGGCCTTCTTGGTCCTGAGAGGGAAAATAATTTTCCCCTGTTGAAGCATTTGATGTTCTGGCTTGTATTTGTAATTCAGTGTTAAAACAGGGTTGGACATTGCTGATGCTGCACATACTACACTTAATCCCATAAATCCTGCATTGAACTGGGTAACGTATGTTTGTCTAAATGTATAACTTATCCTGGCCTGAAGTCCCTCAAAACTGAAAAATAAAGTTTGTATGGCAGTCTATTTTAGGTATTTTGTCCTAAGTTAAATTAATATAAAACTATTTTTAAAACACAGTCACAGGAATTTGCCTTAACCTGAAGTTGATTGTAGAAAGATCCTAAACCTAGAGTTAGGAATTTTACCAATACTTTGAAAACTTAGGCAGGTTCTTCCCCACTATTCACAAATAATCCTCCAGAACAAAGCCAACTAAGTCTTCAGAACAGATGGGAGTAAAGGAACCAGCAGAGGAAGAAAATATGCTTTCTGGGTCAAGGAAAGTGAATCTGTTGGGGCGGTTGAATTCTACTTTTGGTGTTCTGATCTTCCTTTTCTGTATGAAAAATGACCAAACTATTGTTTTTGTCTTTCCTTAAGGTGGTCAGCCCAGAAATGTGCAGCCTTTTAGTGATGAAGATGCTTCAATTGAAACTATGAGCCACTGCAGTGGCTTCAGTGATCCTGCTAGCTTCACTGAGGATGGTATATTCTTTCACTTGTATCTGTTCATCTTTTTAAAAACTTAAAACCTGAGTTGACTTAGGTGTTTAAGTACTAGACTGTAAGTAGCAGTAGCAAAATTATGACATCCTGGTAAACACTGTGTGATTGTTAATCTATTGGCTATTGTTTTTGTTTGGTAAGAATATATTCCTGGTTTCATGAGCCTCTCATGAAACTATTAGGCTTTTTTCTATTAAAATTATACAATGCTAACTTTTGGAGACAATAAGAATTTTAAGATTATTATTAAGACATTGATTTTCATAACATATAGTTGAGGTGGTAAGAACTGCAGAAGAATTTGAGATGGAAAGAATCACATTTTTGCCTGTTTTGAACTGGATTTGTACTTTGTCTCCTCTACCATCTCTGCAACTTGGGCTGCTCTAATGTCATTTTTTTGGGAGTAGGGGACCTGAAAGCCTGCTACAGGGGGATAAGGCAGAGAACCTTCCCTATGAATACTTGTTACTCTTAACTGAACTGCTGTTGCAGAGGCATCTGAAGTGATGCCAGATAGGACAGGCTGCTTAGACAGAACTTGCTGCATCAGTAGTGAACACTCCAGTGTACTCCAGGGATAGAATGCAGTGGACTGGATGAAAATGTGTTGCTGACAGGATTGGCTGATGGGTGTCAGTTGTAGCAAGTTTACGTAAGATCTGATGAGTTCACTCGTTTGTTCTTGGCACATGTAAGAAGCAGGTGTAGAAACAGCTCAGATGTATGAATAGATCAGTTTTTGCTGAAGTATTTTAAGGGGCAGTTTGATGTAGTAGTCTTGACACCATTCTGTTGCTGTAATACTGAACAATTCTGTAGCTATTGTCTGTGTTAAACTGCTTTCTTATTAGTATTGGAAACATTAAGTGTTGGGTACTACTGTGACTGCTAATAAAATGCATATCAGGACTAAATTATTTCCTCTGGATTAGGGCCTGAAGTTGATGAAGAAGCCACTCAAGAAGACTTAGAATACAAATTGAAGGGATTTATTGATCTTACGTTGGATAAGAGGTATAGTATGCTTTGAAGAAATGCATTCATATGTTGTGTACTAGCTTCCTCTGACATAATAAAGGAAATATGCATCAAACTTTTTTATATGTTTACTGAAATTACAATGTTTTCATGCTGGGGAGGGACTGGCTTTTCTTCTGGATCTGAGCAGAACTTTTTCCCTCCATTGAGTTTTTGGATAAGTGAGAGTCAGACTTTCCTAATAGCTTGCAGTAAAATGGCTTTATTTCTAGTCTAGTGCACTGTTGTGAGCTCCATCTGCAATGAAAATTTCTTTGTCCTTGAAGAAGGAGAAAATTTGTTGCATTTCATACTGCATGGTACTTCTGTGGGTTACTTTTCTGTTGGGTGCAGGCAAATACAAACTACATATAAAAATAAAGGCTGAGCTTTAACTGGTATGTGCTTATTCTAAGAGGTCTTCCTTCTGTCTTCCAACAGTGCAAAGACAAGACAAGCAGCTCTTGAAAGTCTGAAAAGTGCTTTTTCTTCTAAAATACTATATGAATTTGTCATGGAAAGGAGAATGACACTAGCTGATAGCATTGAACGCTGCATAAAGAAAGGTAATTAATATGCTCGCTATTAGAAAGCAATAATCCCAATGAAATAGCTCACTGTTCAAAAGGAATTAAGACTGTGAGACTTCTCTAGTACTTCATAGAGTGCTTAATAATTTAGTTATGTTAATATAACATTCCTTTTTTTACTTTAGATGTCATATTTTAACTGACCTAGAAAATTAACTGAAATGACATTCTGTATTGGTTTCTGAATTTCCATTTGCAAGTTTTCAGACTATTATCTTCAAAGGGTTAAAGGAAGGAGGCAGTGCACAAGGTGATTACTCATCATAATGTGTTAATCTCTAGGTAAGAGCGATGAACAGTGTGCAGCTGCCGGACTGGCATGTCTTCTGTGTGTGCAGATGGGGTCAGGAATTGAAAGTGAAGAGATTTTTAAGACCCTTGGTCCAGTTCTGAAGAAGATTGTCTGTGATGGAACAGCCAGTATCCAAGCCAGACAGGCTGTAAGTATAAAATGTTTATTTGCCAGACAAGGACAGAGTTTTGACCAGCTCACTGTTGTGTAATCCAGAACTAAAGGTTACTTCACTAGTGTAAACTCAGAGTATTGACATATGCTCTAAATGATGCATAGTACTTTTCACTGGCTTAAAAAGTTCTACCTAGAGGTTGAAGTTCACTTTCTTCTTCAAGCTAGAAACTACCTTGTCAAGTCTCTTAACTCACTATGTTGCAGTCTCTGTACTGCAGTTCTGAGTGCTGATGTTGAAGTCCTATATAAAAAAATGAAGGTTTTCCCCCTGACTTATGTATCCTTACTGTATTAATTTTAACTTCTTTAACAGCATTTAACAAGAGGAATGTTGCTTATGCAAATGTGTTTATATATGATAAAATTGCATATAGCAGATTTAGAACTACATATTCGATACATTCACACTACCAAAAGTATAAGTTTTTCGCCCAGTCATCTTGTCTATATGTCAGTGATATATTTTAAATACTGACTGAAGACAGTCTAAAGCTCTTACCAAGACTTTTTAAAAAAAAATCAGTTTTAACTAATATTCTCCAACTTGCCTTTATCATTGCATCGCTGGCTGCTTCTCTGTTGTGCTCAAGCTGTGTTACAATAGATAGTGTCAGCTGGAAGAAGAGTTAGTGTTGGTTCAACAGCAGCCATTTCTACAAACGCTATTAAAGCTTGTCCTGCTTAAGTGTTATTTTGAGTCTCCTCTTTGTAAGAGAAGATGGAGTAGAATATGGGGAACAGGGAACAGATATGTAGGACCTCACAGCAAAAACCGGGAAGTTCTAGGAAAAGCTCCTGAAGGTTCAGTGTTTTCATGACATTTAGTTGGAACAGATGGCAGAGAAGGGAAAATACTTCCTGTAGCTGTGAAGAAATATATGTCCATTACTGTTTAGCAGCATGATTTCTCCTAGTGAATCCTAGTGAGATTTAAAATAATTGGGTGAGAGGGGTGCTACATGTAGCTTTTTTGGAAGGGCTTTGTAAGCTATATTAAATAATACAGTGTGAAAAGTGAAGGCTTGTGGGTAGTCTGTGTTGTAAAATGATCCTGACATTGGATGGAATCTGAGAGCTAACTATTAGACAGTGGCTGAATTAAAAAGTGTCGAAGACTTGTAGTCTGTTAAGGTCTTAATCTCAAGTTTCCATTATTCCTGATGTTAAATTTCAAAGGTCAGAGTTTGAAGGTTTTTGTCAACAGTAACTTTAATGTAAAATACTGATGTTTTTTTTTCTGTTGTCTAGTGTGCAACCTGCTTAGGGATTTGCTGTTTCATCATCACTGATGACATTACGGTGAGGATAAATATTTTTTTAATCTATAAATGGACATTATGAAAATGTGTGGATCTTAAGCCACTTGCGTTATCTTTTTTTCCCCTGTTCAGGAGCTGCACTCTACTATGGAATGCCTGGAAAACATCTTCACAAAGGCCTATCAGCGAGACAGAGACACTAATGGTGTATCAAGTACCCATAACACTGTACTTCACATTAGCGCTCTTTTAGCCTGGACACTGTTGTTGACTATTTGTCCAATGAATGAAGTGAAGAAGAAAATTGAAATGTGAGTATCTTTCTTGGAAAACAAAATTTGTAATGTCCAGTTTTATATGCAATGAAACAGTGTTCACAGAATTTACGTCTTAATGAAATGTGACTTATTCCTTAGGCACTTACATAAACTTCCAAGTCTGCTGTCTTGTGATGATCTCAACATGAGAATAGCTGCTGGAGAAACACTAGCGCTTCTGTTTGAACTGGCACGTGAGACAGATGCTGTAAGTAGATGACTGCAGCTAAATTTTCTTGCATTGGGGATGATAACAAGGCATATTATTTACTGCGTTGTGTAGCACCCCAGATCTCAGCAAGTGGCAGATAATTCACTGGGTTATGTTCTTTGTAGTGAGTCTGCCCCAGTCTAAGTGGGTATAGCAATGGTTGACAGCAATTTAATTATCATTTTTACACTGTTTTCCATACTAGTAAATAATAAAATGCATCAGACAGTACTGAGGAGCAACTAGAAATGTCGTGTGCAGGCTTTAAAATCTAAATCCAACACACTGTAGGTGTTGCTGATTGGAAAAAAAACCCTATATAGATTCCAAGGTAAAACATTATTGTTTACTGTAGTGGGAACACTCATTAGATACTTTGGCAGATAAGTTCCAGTGATTCCTAACCTGCACGATTCTGCTTCCATAGCTAAAAATCTATCCTTTAGTAGAAACCATTTTGACCTGTAGTATTGTTTTTCCAGTATCCTTATTTAGGTACCTTGAGAAGAGTAACTAGTTACTGCGTGATGGTTTCACAGCATTTGTGACTATTTTAGTCAGTTGGTGACTAGTCAGTTTAGAAGGGGAGATTTTGAAAGGACTTGCACAGATATCAGTATTACTACATTTGGTGAGATTCCGTGGGGTTTGTTTTTGAGTTGGATTAGGTGCAAGCTTCTCAGTAGCACCTCATACACACTTAAACCTGTCTTTACATTCTTCAAAATGCCTTATTAATTTTTGAGCTGTTTTTCTGACAGCACTGAAGGAAATAGTCTCCACTTACCCATGGCACAGTCTGCAAGAGTTACCTGAATGGATCCTAGCTTGATCAAGGCTGTTGTGCTTTGCCAGAACACTGTTGAAGTTGAAAAGATAATTCCAATTCAGTCAGGATGCATCACACACTAACACTGCATAATCTGAAACAATACGCTGAGACTTATATACAATTGCAGACAGTAGGAATTCTTTCCTATGGAATTCAACTTTGAAAGAAAAAAAAAGGGAACTTGATCCATTATTGGGTCGAACTGACTGCAAGTAACTAAAATCTTAAAATACGTGAACAAGTAATACTATATTTGCTAAAAAATCACTCCATTCCATTGAGGTAATGCCCCTTTAATCATTATTTGGATCCTTAACAATCAGCACAGATTAAAAATGATTGTTGTGTTTTACCTTTGACCAGTTTCTTGCAAAAAGCATCAAGTAAACTCAGCCCATTTAGTTGACATGACAAAACATCCAGATTGGACACACCCCCACCCCCCAAAAAACCCAAAAAAAACAACACAAGCAAAAAACCCTGCTTTTACATAAGTTTACATACATTCTTACTAATCAAGGTAAACTACTTCAGAATTTGTAAATGGAGGGGAGAACATACTTCCTGCTAAAGGATGATACATTGAAGTTTACTTGGAGTGTTTTGTTGAGGATTTTTTTAAAACTGCTTTCTAATTTTTCACCCGATGCAAGACTTATGACTAAATATTCATACTGTCAGTCTAATGGTGTCTCCCCGTCCATCTCCAGCAGTGTGAATTCTGTGCTAATAGCCTGAAAGTTCCCTCAGCTCGTTGACCAGAGTGGCAGCCAGGTTCAGCTTATCAGTTAAGCATTTTGAGTCCCTTGGAATTATGGAGCAAAACAGATTGACAGGTATATAGACACACTGAAGGAGCTGTACTGTTTCATGTGGCTCAGACTACCAGAACAGAGTTTGATAGTATCCTGCTTGGTAAACTGGATGCTGTGACTGTTTTTGCTAGTTTAAACATTGCAAATGGAAGTACAAGAAGTTAGTGCCATCTGTGTCTTCATTAAGTAACAAAGTAACAGTTTGTTTTAAATAACAAAGTAACAGTTTGTGTAGAGGTCTACCCAGAAGTCAGATCTATTTTCCTATTTGCATGGATCTTGAGGCCAGAAACTAAAAAAAAAAAAACCAAAACCAAACAAACAAAAGAAAATTATTCTTTTTTTCTGGGGTGGGGTGCATTAGGATTTTTTTTATGAAGATATGGAACTTCTAACAGAGAAACTAAGAGCTCTGGCTACTGATGGAAACAAGCACCGAGCCAAAGTAGATAAAAGAAAGCAGCGATCTGTCTTCAGAGATGTCCTACGAGCTGTTGAGGTGATTCTTTTCTTACTTTGAATGTCTGGATTGTTAACTGTGTAGTGTACAATTTAATGAAAATGGCTTTTCTATTAAATAGAATTACTGTTTCAGTGAAAGCAACAGGAAAAAACTATTTCAAATGAGATTGGAAATTCTGATCACTTATACAAAATATAGCTGCTTTTTTAGGAGTGTAGGACAAAGTAAGTCAAACTTGGTTTATTTTGTTCCAAACTTGACTTTCATATTGAAGAATATTTTTTTTCTTTAAAGAAGGCTAAACATTGCACTTGTAAATACTAAATTCTTTTTTATTTTATACCATGAGCAGATTTTTTTTTTCATAGCAAGCTTTGTAGGACATCTAAATTAGTGTCCTGAATTCTGTGCAATATTATTGTACTGTCTCTTACTGAACTTCGGTCCATAATAAACAAAGAGCAAGTTAATAGTAAGATACATTTCCAAATGGAACCTCTGTTGGGGGCCAAAGAAATGTTTGTGTATGAGGAGGGGTGTCGTCCTAATTGTTGGGCGGTAATCTTCTGGTTTTCTGTATCCAGATTAAGAGAACAATACACAAAGCAGGACTGAAAATACCTGGTTAGTGACATAACTTCTGAGTAAAGCCTCTAAGGCAAATGTTAAACTTCTGTCACTTTAAATACATTGTTATCTTGTACCTCTCAAACTAGATTATTTATTTGTTGGATAATTTTTATGTTGGTGTGCAGGTAAGACGAACTAAATATTAGTTGACATTCAGAACAGTTAAACATCTAGGAAACAGGAGAAGACTTTGAAGTGATTTGAAGTCACCTTTAAAATTCTGCCTGTAGAAGAATCTGAGTCCTTAGTAGCATTTGTTACGTTCCATTGTCACATATGTAGCTTGCTGCACTTGAAAGGTGAGAGGACTAAATGAAGCTTACAAACTGATTTATAGGTGACTCCTGCACTCAGAACTGTTTTTTCTGGAGAGAAGTCTAATTCTTAAAGTAATTTTAAAGATGAAAGTTAAGTGTTCTTTTTTTAAAATGCTTTCTGACTTGAAGAATGTCAGCTTCAAGTCTCATATGAGATTTAACTTCAGGTGTGCATCAGTTTATGAACAAATCTTCAGTGTATGCATATTATATCATTTGGAAGGTTTTTGTGGGCCAAATTTATTAATGAAAATAAAGTTCATTGATATATATAAAATTCCTAATACAAAAGACTTTGAATTAAAATCATATTTGTTGTTTCCTTTAATTTTGGATAGGAACGTGACTTTCCTACAGAGATGGTAAAGTTTGGACCTGAGCGCATGTATATTGACTGCTGGGTTAAGAAACAAACTTATGATACCTTCAAGGAGATTCTGGGGTCGGGGATGCAATATCATTTGCAGGTGAGCTGCTGTTTGGTACTTGCTCAGACTGTTGTTCCCCATCTGGCTTCTTCATAGTAATTCAGTCTGAATTACAAAATCATGAGTAGAACTTGGTAGAATGATGGGCTTTGCATTAGAAGGGTTAAAAGACAGCACTTGCAAAATGAACTACAGTGGGTTGGAACTGTTGGGGTGAGCTCCTTTGGAGCTGTAGCCTGAGTATACTGGCTTATTAATAAGAAGACTTCTCCAAGAAGTAGGAGATTCAAGCTGAATTATCTTAGCTTCAGGGTTTTGTCCTGAATCCTTATGCTGTCTTTCAGCAGAGTAGTGTAGCCATCTGGCTGCAATAAAGCCATAAACACTTCCTATTCAAGCCTGTAAAAAGGTACGCAAAGTTTTAGTCAAAAATTATGAACACAACTTGTAGCTCGATGATGACAGCATTCTAGAAGTGAAGGGTTGAGTCCTCATCTCTGTTGTAGGAACTGCTGTTCACTAGTCATCTGTTTAGATATGAAGCAGAAGCAGGAATTGTAGCATAGGAGCATGTGCTTCCAAATTGCTATAATAATCATGGTGTTAAAATCTTCAGTCCAGTGTCAATTGTATTTTTATATGACTGAGGGAGCCCAGGCATATGTAGCATTTTTTCAGATTTTCCAATATACGGTCAGATGCTTTAAAATTGGTGTGCTGTGAAAACATATGGGTCTGTTTCCAGCTGCCTGATCTTGTCTAGAGGATGTAACAGAACAGTGTCTAAGTTGTTGGGACAAAAAAAAAATATCAAGGTCGTGGGGAAGCTGTCTCTTTCTTCTCAGGAGGACATTTTTAGTTCTTAGCCTTACTCTGGTCAAAGGAGGAAGCATTCCCTGGCTTAATTGCATAATAAGATCTAAGATTTATGTCTAATTGCTGCTGTTTCTTACTGGAGATTTAATAATCAGGAGAAGAAACTGATCATTTGGTGTGCTTCTTGTTTAGTCAAATGACTTTCTCCGGAATGTTTTTGAGCTTGGTCCACCAGTAATGCTAGATGCTGCAACTCTTAAAACAATGAAGATATCTCGGTTTGAAAGGGTATGTTACTGTATTTTCTTTACTTTACACACTAATATATTTCTCCTGAATTTAATAGTATTCCAAACACCCACTTGACAAGCCATCATCTTTAAACTTGTCACTTTAATTCTAACAGTGCCCCATATTCATCTGAATGAAACCAAACCTTGCTTGTATGTGTTTTGGAAAATCTAAAATAAGAGCTCAACTAGGCACATGTCTGCTGCTGCTTTTCTCCCAAGGGGGTCTGAAGGTTGACTTGATTGCTGATTGGTACTTAGTTCATGCTCCATACATGTGAAACTTTGGACTCTTACAAGAACTGTAGGTTTTGGGGTAGGGACCTATAGGAAACCATAGAAACGGAGTCTTTTTATAAAGACAGTATCCCGAACTCCCTAGTTGAAAATGGACACGAGGGGGGTGACTTTGTTCTGTTGGCTGTGAATGTACTTATCTCGTATACAAACAGCTTGTGGAATGGTGTTACCAAGTTTAATCTGGGGGCAAACTTAAATCTGCATTGTGTCTGTATGATGTTTAAGATAGACTGGCTTCCAGAATTGCTTCTAGCTCAGCCTTTATACAGTCCAAGTTTCTTTTAAATGTATACATAATAAAATGAATCATTGTTTTGGTGCAAATATATACTATTGATTTAAGAACGTCTACCAATTTACTTCATGGATTAATAAAAAAGATACTTTCAGTTGTTTCTTAACATAAAAGTTTAAAGGACATAACCCTTGTGAACATCTGTGATTAATTTTTCTTTTTCTTTTGTAGCACTTGTACAACTCTGCAGCATTCAAGGCCCGGACAAAGGCTAGAAGTAAATGTCGTGACAAAAGAGCAGACGTGGGGGAATTTTTCTAGATCTTTTCCATGGGGTTCAATTTCCATATTTAAAATAGTTTTGTAACCTTTAAAGGTATTTTTTAATTTCCGTAGTCACAGCTTGCACTTACGCACTGGGATGTTGTATAAAATCTGTAAATATAATGCATGTTGTTGCTTAGTTGTGTATACACTGTATATAGATCCATAGAAGATTGGGTGCGGGGATACATTATAGCGCTTGCATTAGGTGCAACTTGCTCAAAGGCTGAATACATTGTAACTGAACTGTTAAATGGGGTGGGTCACTAGTCAAATGCCATGTATAAGATTGGATTCCTCACTTTATATAAAGGTAAATTAAATTAATTCATTGGCCAAGTGTTTTGGTAAGAATATGCTAATATGAAGAGATGAACTTGTTTATGTGAAGTTATTTTAGTAATTTTTTTAAACTTTTCAATGGCAGATGGACAAAAATTTCTACATAGTCTGACTTTAACCTGAAGGAGACTATAAAGTTCAATTACCTTCACTTACAGTGAAGTAGTGAATGACAAATACTCGCCTCAGTGTAAGATAAAAACAAGCTTCTCATGGTCTGAAATCGGGTGTTTAATTTTTGGAATAAAGATGTTTCTCACTGCTTGCTCTCTGTGTAAAAGTGATTACTACATGAATGGAAAGCTGGAATGCTAGTAAAACCTACAGGCTGGAACAGATGGGTTTGTGTATTTGCCCATTCAGACTTGTGGGGTTGGGTTAGTCTTGATGATTTAGTAGATGCAATGTGAAACTCTACCTGGCTGTGTTTTGAAGGTATATCTTCTTTATGTATGGTCTGCTCAACAGCCTACTGTTGATTTGTAATCATGTGTGTCATGGTCAAAATATTCTGGTACTGCAAAACACCTTGTCCCTTATCTTCGAGGAGCCGTTCCAGCTGCCCTGTTTTGGTCATGTTGAAAACTACTCCTCTGCCCTCAGTTTCTGGCTCTAGAGGACTGAAAGTGCCAGTAACTGAGAACTGTTTGTCTTAAGGAAGGTGTGGTGCGGGAGGGTTAGGTAATAAAGACACTAAAACAGGTATCTGGAGTTTCTGAACCAGAAGATCTATAAATACAAGCACTTCTTGCAATAAACATCCTTAAAACTGCAGGTCGAGTTACTAGCAAAGGAAGTAAACCTTACACCCCCGTTAAAAACCACCCCCACGCCCTGAAAACTACTGCTTGTTCTGATAAGGAAAGTCTGGTTTCGTGGTGGTTGTTTTTTGGTTGTTTTTGTTTTGGTTTTTTTTTTTAGTTTCAGGTTATAGCAGAACCTGTTCCAGAAAATCCATATGTGCTAATCTATTTTGTACCTTTGAACTTTTTTTTCTCAAACAATTTTCTAAGAACTTGTTTGGCTTATGAAACTTAGACTTCAACAGGGCCTTCAACTGAAATTTGTGCTATAATTTACATGTTTTGTCAGTGTTTGTCACACAAATGAAGAAGAAACTTCTGATCCTAGAACTAGGTGAAGTTGTCTGCCTGTGTTTGCCCAGCCCTGGATTATACCTGCTTTGAGTTAAACCGTTCCCCTGAGACTGCTGGTCTGTCTCACAGCTCCTGGGTAGTCACTTTTGGTGTGCTTTGCTAGTGTAAAGTGCTTTTGATGGCTTCCTGTTCTGCCAGTTTTATGCCAAATGGCTTTCTACAGCACCTCCTGGCTGGTGGCCAAGCATGTGGTGCCCTTTCCCCTGTTACACTGCAGCTGTCAACCACACAGAGGAGGACGGCTTCCAAGGCTGTTTGAGGGGGAGGTGGGGTGGGCTGTCCTGCAGCCCTGCAGAGGTCTGATGGGTTTGTAGACCTTTTCAAGCTTACAGCTGGAGAGGGCTGGGTGTTGGGAATCTTTTGGGGATGGAGGTGAGATTCTTTTCCTGGTTTGCATATCTTTGTTTGGAGGGAGGACTTTCAGGAGAGACCCCTGTGGAAAGGGAGCAAGCTTGTGACGTCTGCTTTACTGGCCCAGCTGCTCAGACTGGGCAGCAGCAGAGCTTGTCAGCTTGGGGTGGGAACTATGAGTCAGAAGATGTATTCTCTCTGTTGTTTCCTGAAAGACAAATACATTTAATGTCAGTTTGAAGGGGTTGAAAATTTTAGACATAGAATGGCCTCAGAAAGGATTTGTTATTCTAAGCTGTGGTCCCTTCGTTTACACGAAGCATTAGCTGCCTGTCGTTACAGTGTGCTGTAGCATTATGTTCTGCCACATCAGCAAGAAAAAAAAAATTATCAAAAGAACTATATGTGAAGGAGCAATTACCAGTACTCACAAACAGTTCCTCAGAATTTATTCTTTGAACAACTAAGGATGCCGTACAAATTAGTCCATCCCATAATACTGTCCTGCTTGAATTTGTAAGGTGTGTGTGGGAGGAGGAAAATACCCTGGTTTTTCTAGTCTATGCCCTTGAAGTATCCATGACCGTAATACTGTAGATATGACTCTTCTGCATAGCAAACTGGTTACTCATAGCTACAGTGTTGTAGAGATGACTCTTCTGCATATCAGATGAGTTTTAAAAAGCCATCATAAACCAAAAGGTTAGTGAAATATTGATCATCAGTAACAAACCTCCTCATTCTTCATGACAGGGTATTATCATAACAATTCCAGTGTAATAAAAAGGAGCTGTATATGTGCCAATTTCTTTTTAAACAGTTCAATATTGTGAAGCCAGTATACTAAGCCAAGATGAACTCTAAATATAGATTGAAAGAGGCAGTCTGTTTCATAGCTGCCTTCATGGGTCCTGCAAGAGTTGACAGGTTCCTATGGGTCTAAAAGTAGAGAGAGGAACAGCAGAACAAGATTTCTCCGGGTGATTTTCACTGGCTGATTTCTTCCATACCGGCACATTACCTGAACATAGTTTTGTTGTAAGTAACATTTCATTCTCCCAGTTTTTAATTCCTTTTAGACTTGATTTCCTTTTTCCTGTGAAGAATTTTTAGTGTGTTCTCATTCTAAGTTTTACCATGAAAGCTTAAGAAGAAATTTAAAAGTTGAGTGGGGAAAAATGACTTTAAGCAAGGTTAAAGTACAAGATAGAGCAAGTTCAAAACCCCCAATGTTTAGATTAGTTTGTTGGGACAATAATCAATGACTGCTTTTTGGCCAGTGACACTGATGTCTGTATCCTCTCTGCTTTGTTTGGCATGTCAGTGGAATCAAACAAATGTAATATAGCCTTTGTTGAATTAACGGTGGTTATCTTCATTGCAGTTACATGCACAGTGGGGAAATCGTTTTAAATAATTAATGATGACTGCAGAAACATATCATTTATAATATTAATGAACCAAAGGTACTCACATTTATTACAGCTCAAGTTGTTAAGAATAGCCTTCCCTGAAGTTTCACGGAGGTACTAATCAAAATACCCAAGAGAAACTACTGCTATTAGGAAGCTAAAAATAACCAAAAGCCTGTGTGCATGAGGCGGTAACTTCCAGCGCGCCGTTGTTGAAACGCAGGGCTCTGTCATGATTGTGGCTGACCACAATGTGCTTGTGTGGAGAGAGCAGAGCGGCGCTGGTGGGGATGCAGCTGGCAGATGTGCTGCTGGCACCACGGGCATGCTATAGGGGAAGGGCAGTGGACACAGCCGTCCGTCCTGACATTATTGCTGCATGCCTAAAAATCATACACTAGGTAAGCATAACCACGACTATGCCAGCTGTTCTACCTTATCTTTGTGCCTTGCAGCAACAATTCTGAACAGAGGAAAAAATAAGCTGTAATCTTTCCTTATACCCTATTAAACTGTACATGTAGGCCTGTCAACCTCCACTACCAGGAGAACGAGCCCCATTGTCAGGAGCAATTTAAGCACTTGGTCTTCAAACTTACTGAGGCTCAGTGAGTGTTTATTTGGCTGTGTGCTCAAATTTGGGGGAATTATGACAATCTTCGGCATTTGGTTTGATGAGGGAAGGAGTGGGTCTTTTCTGTAAACACTCAGGGCTATATTCCTCAGACTTTAGGTTTTTAATTTATGTGCTATGTTAGGAATCTGGCCACACTGCGTTCTCTGTTACTTGGAGAGGGAAGGAGGGCTCAGAGGCACATCAAGAGTGCTGTTCAAGCCATCGAGGATGCAGAAACCACCCTTAGGTGCTTAACACCCTCCATCAACAGGAGATTTGCATCCCATGAAGTGCTGAGTTACGTTTGGCAGGTAAAACTGAATTTTGATAAAGGACAAAATGGGTAAGATGTATTCAACTCCAAGTCTCAACTAGTCTCTGTGAGCTCCCTCCTCACATTCACTAGCAAGGGAAAGGTACATTTAGACTGTGAATGTAAGGTCAAAAAGATTTATCTTAGAATAAAAGGAATACTACCTGGAGGTACGTATATTTCTTCAATAATTACAGAGGGAGTTTTCAGTGAGCAGTGTAGCTGAAGATGCCTAGTTAGATCATCTGCATGTCCTTATGGCTAGAACTGTATTTTGTTTCTAGAAGATGTTTTCGGAGTCAGGCAGGGTAGCATAAAGAAAACCAAGACTGTTAAGAAATAATGTGCAATTCATAGAGGAGCCTGCTTAGGTATTGCTTCTTTTCTATATATAATCTTCCTTCCTAACTGTATTTACACAAACAATCATTCAATAGTTCATGCACCCAGACTCTGCAGAGAAGCTGTTTTTGCTGACTGAGCCCCATCCAGTACTTTTTTCAAAGGAAGAAGTATTAGTCTGAAGAAAAGACTTTGTCATCAGCTTTAATTTGTCCAGAACTAGCATCTATGTGGAGTAGAACCACATCAGAAGACTGTTTTTTGCTCCATTTTTCACAAATAATAACTTCACAGTGGTATTTTAAGATGTATAAGCAGACCCATATTCTTACCACTTATCTGCTACATCTGTACCTGCTTTCTCTGTCTTATCTCTGAATTATTTGATGCTGAAAGCAGAGGACCTGAGTGCCATCCTTCCTGGCAGTGCCAGTGAAGGTTTGGCTGTCACTGTGATCAGGATATCACCCTACATCTTACCAAGTATGCACCAAACCAGAAGGGTTATACAACTAAATAACTAACATTCACATCAATGCTGGAGCCAGTCAAACAGATTTTTCCCATTCTCCACACACCTACATATGCATACACAATGTAGAAATGAAATCTTGTACTCATCAAAGATCTCCAAAAATAAACAAGTGCTATGTGCTGAGCTGCCCTTGCCTTCAAGGGCTAATAAGTGTGCTGGTCCTTTAAATGCCTGTATTTTAAGGGCTGTTAAGGCTGCTCAGCATTTCCTTAGAACAGGAAGCCAACTGTTAGCAGTTATTTCCCATATACATGTTTTAATTTACCTTTTTAATTATTATTTATTTTAGATACAATGGAGAGGCCTTCCTTGGAAATTAACCTGCCTGATGCTCATGAAGAAGGAAAACTTTATGTAGTTGATTCCTTAAACAACCTAAACAAACTAAATGTTTGTCCAGATGGGTCCCAACATGTGCCAGGTATGTATGATAGCTGATGCTGTGTGGGTTTCTATACATAGATTAGGCCATCAAAAAAGAATTATGTATAATGTTTGAAAAGGCTGCCCATATTGTGTATCACTGATGTCAACAGCCCAATAGGTCAATATATGTATGTGTAAAGCTCTGTAATGAAAAATATAAGAAAAAGTTTGAAAATGGCATAATTTAGACAGATCAGCTTAATAGTTTAGCTACTCCTGCTGAGTATTTCAGTAATTAGGTTCTTAAAAATCCTTGCATTTGGCTAGGGATTCACTGTCAAGCCTGAGCTTATCTTCAATTTCCATTGGGATTCATGAGGTGATTCCATGCAGGATAATGTCTCTAATAATGCTCAATATACACCTACTACCTAAATAGCACCGTAACTCTTCACAAGCACTAAAATTCACATGCAGTAATAGAAACACCAGAGAATTTATATTCGTTCTTTTAAGACACATCTCCTAAGGACTCAAACCAGTTATCTGAAATGTCCCATGAGACTTTTAAGCATTTTAATTCACAGACTCTCTTTACTTACAACTTCAGATATGGGCTGTCACACTTCTACTGGTTTTATATGGCTTTTATCTTTGATTTCTCATGGCAACCAAAAATATTTTCACGCAGTGACAGCTACAGCATATTTGAGTTCTTTGTGACCTGAAAACATTTTAGCACCTGGAGTTCTTCAGCAGCATTCCACATAACAATATTTGAATCTGCTTTTATTTCCCTTACTGTAAGGGCAAATTTGACTGAGAAAAACTATAGAACAACAGCTACGTTTAAATGAGTTTCAGATGGCCACAATTTGATCATTCTACTTCTACTTATAGGACTTACATGTCTTTCCATTACTTCTGTTTTTGAGTCCTCTAACTTTTTCTAATGCAACTAACTAGAGTGGTGCTGGTTTCTGTATTTAACACAAAGATGATAGACATAAGCTACTTAACTTTCATATGTAGATCATCTTGGTATTGTCACTTCTGGGATAGATCAGTTTTAATGTCAAAGAAACCCTTTGCAGTGTGACTGTCTTGCTTTCTTTTGTAATTTTTATCAGACAGTATTGTTTACTTTCCAGGTAAATATAGAGGGTTCTGTGGAATCATATATTGTTCTGTGGAATAATCATGGGCATGCTTTTCCTCACACTTCAGCAGTAAATGAAGGTAGCCTAATACATACTTTATGCATCAATTTGTAAAGTGTTTTGGCTCCTTCTAGGTTTATTCTTTTTAACATACTTTTTAGAAAAAAAACTTGGGAGATTTTGTGGATATATTACCCCATCAGTTAAATACATGAAAAAAAATTTTTCACAGTCCTTAGCTGCCTTATTCAGCAGCATAAAATTCCCTTGCCAGAAAATCAGTGAAATCTGTGGGGTATTTTTCAGTTTCTGATAAATACTAAAATATTGTGAACAATCTATTTTTAGTATAGCAGATGCCCAATCTGGTTTAAAACCAGGGTTTCAGGAGTGTTGCAGTAGACAGCAATCCTTTTGTTCAGTAGCTTAATGTGACCTGGCATAATCACACTAGCAATCATGTTAAAAGTGATTTAAAATGTATATACCTTTTGATTGCCTTGGTAGCAGACATGCAGTAATTTCTTTATGTTTTAGATCAGAAAATGGTCCCGCTGTTTGCAGTTTGGCAAGAATGTGTGCTCACTGATTCCTCACAACACCACAGTCTGGCATATTCAGCCAGCTGAAATAGTAAGAAGCATTCATTATGCAGAGCAAGCACAAACCACTTTTGAGACCTCTACTGATAGCTTAGTATGCTTGAGAGACGGCAGTAGCAGGCCCTCCCCATCCTTATTATTCTGATTGGAAATCAGTATTGGTGCAGGCACTTAGAATATGATGCATTTGTTATGAATGCTAAGGGAATAAAAATAAAAACCCAAACCCCAAATATTAAAAGATTTCAACTTACCCGCAGGCAGGAGCTTGCTAAACGCAATAAAGAAAAGCTGAGACATTCCCAGAGATCTCCTACTAGTTCAGTGAATTGCTCAGCCCCAGGTTGGCTCATTATTAAATGCTGTAATGGCATATGCTGCCTTCCCTCAGCTTTATCACTGCAGGCTCAGTTTCAAAGACCTCTGAGATTTCTACCAGCTAAACCAAGAACATGATCTAGAAGTATATTTTTCACAGATGCACATGCAACTCTTCCTTTCAGAATGGCAAGCCAGCAATTACAGGAGAAGAAATTGCAGTAATTTGCCTGTAATTTTAGGATGTATGAGACTGACACCAACATGAAATTACATTAGCTCCCTGGTCCCCCAAAAACATAAAATAAAGCCAAACCTTAGTAAGTAGTTATAGTAGTGCACAAAACTTGGCATTAAACAAATCTGGCTCAACTATAAATTTCTTTTATGTTCACATGAATTTCCTCACGGTGTTCATTTGACTTTGCCTGTTATCTTTAGGGCTTATTGCCACCTCTCATTTGATTGCAACTCTTTCTATGAAACTACTGACTTTCCCGATATGCAACAAATTCTTCAAAAAGCAATAAACTGGCTTGCTGTGCTGATTCAAAGGCAGCATAGCAACTACTTGTCCTTTTCTCCCCCTCATTTTTCATGTGCTTGAAGGACAACATATGTAGTCCATGTGAGAATCTGTTCCGTTTTTGACAGTTTGGAAGGATATGTACCTCATTCTTTATTGGAATTAAACCAACAAAACTTGAAGAAGAATAAAAATATTGAAGCCATTTGTTTTAAGATAAGAAGTCAAGACTTACGTGCATACTATCCAGCATCAGGAGCTTAAATGAGATGCTTGATTTGGGAAATTAATCATCCCAGGGATACTCTCTGGTCAAACAGAAAAAGAAGCAGATCTAGAGGATGAACGAGTAGGATGAATCTGTACCTAGGTTTTCAGTATTAATTATTCTCTCTTCTCTTTTGAAAAGTTTGAGTCCATTCAGGCCCTTAGAAAGCCTTTTCATGAAAACTTCATTGCAACCTTTGTATATGTAAAACTGAGCTGTAAAACAGGTCAACTTCAAGAAAACAGTGTATTTCAACAACAGAAATATTTTTGTTGAATCCAACATCTATAGCAGATGTATTTGGTTTTATACTTCCAAATTCAAGCTGATCTCATAAAGTTGGTTTCTTCCCTTCTCATGCAGTATCACAGGAAATAAAATCTGTTGGCCAAAATGACAATGTATTCTGCATCGTGTCATGAAGTCAGAAGTATTTTGTCATGTTTATCCTAACCAACCTTAACAAACTTTGTCACCAAATGATTTGTCATCTCATAACAGATGAGGAAGAGAACACTGGTGGTACTGGAGAAAACATGGCAGGGAGCAACGTAAGAAACCAGTGTCTGTTCTTCATCGTCTTCATTCTTTCTCTGATCGTCAGTTTGGCACTTGTTTCATTCGTAATATTCTTAATAAGTAAGTAAACCAAAGAGTGCTTCATAACAATGTAGGGCCAATTGGAAGAAGAACTTTGCTGAAATGCATCATGCTGCCCTATAGCATGCTACTGCTGAAATTGCATGGTCAAAGGCTTTGGCTGGTTATGGACAGTGGGTGTTGGTCCTGGGTGCAAAATCACAGGCCTCTACTCTCTGAGCTAAAAGGCACAATTTTGTTCTTACTGCAAAGATTTTATAAGGTTCAACAGCTGTAAAGAATTTTGCTTGGCAGGATTATACTGTGTATAATATTGCTAAAAATGCTGAGTGGAAATTAAATTTAATTTAAACATGACTGTATGGCAGTGAGATACTTTGAAAACATGCTTTCCATTCCTTTCCAGATAGAACTCACTACTGGTGTCATTCCACTGAAAATGGAATTACAGCCAGGCTAACACTTCAATCAGGCTACCCGAAAAAAGACCTGAAGGTTGCCAGCTATGTACTGACTGGAAATTGGTTTGGAACTAAGAATATCTCAGACATAAGAAAGAAAAAAATTAGAAAGATATACCACAATTGGTACATAGCATTGAGCCTGTAGACATAATTACTGTTCTGCTTTGGCTGGACTCGTGGGGTTGGCTTGGCTAAACACGTGGCTACAGGTGACCTTGGTTTACGAAGTCCTTGTGAACTTGGGGTTTTCTGGGCTAATGGTATTGAGCAGAGTATGAGGTGCATTATTTTAACTTAAAAGTCCTTTTTTAATTAATTGGGATCCATGCAAAATCAAGATTTCTTTTATTCTATAGTAGGGAATTTGCTGGAGCATAGGAAAAATCCTCATTTTCCTTTATGAACAGGAAATCCTAGCTCTTGACTGAATTTGCTCACAAGCGCTCAGAGAATAGAATATCAGACACGTAAAGAGCACAAAGGAAATTTTAAAGTGGAATGATGGTAAAACCCTAATTAAAATACCTCATACTTGAATTCCAGATTTATTTAACAGGTTGCTGCTAAAACTAGAAAAAAAGAGTATTTTTTTCTGGTACAGAAAAATGAGTAATGTGCCCCTCTAGTAGAAAAATGTTAAAGTGATAGTGAAAAGGCTACTTACAGGGATTAAAGGAATTTGCTTGGGCTCGGGTTGGTGGCGGCCTGTGGTCTTTGAAACTGATTTCCAGCAGTGTTTCAGATGATGTCACAATTCAAAGAGACAGAGTCTTTTAACACTGGCACCATTGGACTTAGGCTTCAAAACCCATAGGTAAATTTTGTTAACTTCAGAAGGCCAAAATAAAAATAGCTCCAGTGTCCATGATGGATACTGCATATTGCTCTGGAGGAAACTGGCCTCCAAATGCCAATATTTGCAAGAATTTTCCTTTAATCTAAATGCTTTAGGGATTCCAGTGATGTGACTGTAGTCTACTGTGTGTTTAAGTAATTGTACTTTTAGAAAAATACAGATGCATACTGCCCACAAATAGTATCTTGGAGCCCCTAAATAAAACATTTTCCTGTGGACACTACTGGAATGATACACTCCTGAAGACTGCAAAATTTGTCTGAGCTGTATTTGTTTTTATTACACTGCACTAAATTGAATAAAACAGAAAATAAGCAATTAAAGAAAGTAGTGATCAGGTAACTCCACCAGATGCATAACTTCTCATGAGGTTCTGCAGTTGGTTTCCTCTTCAATATTTTTACTTGTCATAATTCCCTACAAACTCCCAGAGGAATGCAAGAGAGGGTAGTGATGCTCTTGACTTAAATACTGCCAATTTAATGTGGTACATTTTCCTTTTCAAGTTCAAACTAGGAACAAGATGGACCAAATATCAAGCAGACTAATATCTGAAAAGAAGAACATAGAAGAGCTTAAGAAAATGAACAAGATGATATTAAAGCATCTAAATCAATCATGAATTAAGGAAAAGGGGGGATATCTCTTCACACAGTCTCCTGGTCTTCATGATTACCTCTTTACCCATGCTGAGCTGAAAGTCCCTGGAGAATAGATCGCTGGAATTAAATTCAGCATATTTATGTACTCAGATGGCACACAGGTTACTTAAACATTCTGATATGGCCACAGGAGCACTGGAAAACCCAGCTGAATTAAAAGTATTAGAAAATAGATTTTATCCTGTTTTGTGTGCATATAGAATTTTAAAACTATGCCCATACTATTTACGATGATGCATTGTCAATAATTTTTAGGCAAGAGTTCCAGGTTCTGTGTGCACTGTAAATTGCAGGGCTAAGGGCTCAGTTTTAGTTTAAATGAGGGGTCCTCAAACTACGGCCCGTGGGCCGGGTACGGCCCCCCAGGGTCCTCAATCCGGCCCCCGGTATTTACAGACACCCCAGCCAGGGGCTGGGGGGAAACCAAGCAGCCGCAGGTGACTGCCTGCCACTGCATCCGCGCGCCGGCCCCCTGGTTAAAAAGTTTGAGGACCCCTGCTCTAAATGTAAGTAAATGATCACAGAAAACAGTGATTTCAATTCCCATGATTCCAGCCTGACTTTGTGCACTTAGTCATTCTCCTGTTTCTTTGGAACAAGTTTTGTGTTTGCTTCTGTATTATTTGTATTTAAGGATAACTTCAGATTTCGTAACTTATAAATAAATCCAGTTCTGCCATGGAGTTTGGTGGTTTTCCAAATAGATTGACTTACTACTCCTGTTGTGAAAAAAGAAACTTGAATAAAAACAAATCCTTTCATAACATGCTATATTCAGCCCAAATTTGGATTGACTGAAAGCTGGGTGCCATATTGTCTTACATGGGAAATGGGTTTAGAGAACTCAGTCAGGAAATACCCATCTCATAGCAATGCTGGTACACTGCTGGCAGTTTCGGGGTGAAGGCCAAGTGGTGTGGGGAAAATACTACATGTTCTTCTAGTCTTCCCTGTAGTTGCTGCTGGCCACTATTGGAGAAGGTCCAGGTGAAATCTGGTCTGAATCTTCATGTTTTTAAAATGGAGCAGTACCTCACAGCATGAAAGCAGGAGTCGACGCTTTCTCACTCTGACTTTACACACTTGTGGACTTGTGGAGACCAACACTCAAAAGTGTGATTACAAAAAGGACTGCTGAGTAGCTTTGTCATTTTAGTATTCAGAACCTTCTACTGGTACATACATTAAGAAGCCACCTCCAATATAAATACAGTGATTACTCCTATCACAGCAGTGCAAAGGCAGCTGACACTGTGGAGTATGTCCAACATCTTGTCTTACTTTGAGTTTTCTTTCTCATCCAATGCTTTCTTATCTCTTCTGGACAATTTTGCAAAAAAAAAGTCATCAAAGCCAACAACTTGCATTGCAGTCTCCTTTTCCAGAATGAATAATAGTCCTTTCTGTGATGACTACTTCATTGTCTATAACAGAGTGAAGAACGAGGTCCAAGAGTCGTTCTTGGTATCACTCTACTAGGATTTGCCTGCCAATTCTAACCCTGCTATTGTAGTGTTTTGCTTTACACCTATGTTTTACATCATCTTCTTTCTATTTCTTGATTTTTCTTTTCCTAATGTGTTACTGTCATTCACATGAAAGCAGTCGGGTTTGGTCTTCAAGAGTTTATTACTCCTGCTGTTAGTTCCCAGCTGCAGCTGTAATTACCTCCTCTGAACATCACAGGTAGTTGTTACAAAGATTACTTTAATATAGGTAACTGAGAATGACAGAAGTAAGTGTAGGTATAAATTGTAAGGGAAAAGAAGTGGAAGCCCAACCCAAACATCTTTCTGTAAATGCCATTAAATGATGAAAGAAAAAGTATCATAAGACTTGCACTGTTTCTCTGGTTTTCTCCAAGCTGTCACCTGCTCTTTAGTGACAGTATTAAGTTCTCATCTCTCCCACTCATCTTGTAGTTACTGTAACTGCTTTCAAGCTCCTGTCTTGCACTGACACGCATCCATACTTGTTAGCCAGGGAGCAGCAACTCTTGTATTTTGTACTTGGTGCATCTTGTGGATTTGTCACATCCCTCATTGCAACTGCAGCTATTAGAACACGTCTGTGTTCTTGTTAACCCAAAACCACCAGACTGTATCTATGTGAAACTACACATGGAGAGACTATACAGTAATAGAGGGTCAGCTACTGTGCGCATTTGTTTGCCTTCCTTGGGGTCATGTTACCATGAGAACATCAGCCTGTGCTCAGTCTTCTGCTCCTCTAGAAGGAAACAGAGCCCAATATTTACAAGCTGCACCTAAGAACTGAGGACAACACATTCTTTATGGAGGCCTGTCTATGAACCCCTCAGAGGTTAGGTAAATCCAGACAGTGGGCATCTTCAGCAGAAAATGATGCACAGGCAGTAAAGAGGGATTTTGGGAGGCAATCAGATCCATCCCTTTGCCTGACAGCAGCATCAGATTTACTTACACTACTCCTGACAGATGCTTGTCCATTCGTATTGTAAAGTATTGAAATGATGGAGCTTCCACAAGTCTCTTTTTCTAGTGCTTAACTAGCCACATGGTTATTTTTTTCCCCAAAGTCTAACTAAAATTTTTCTTGCTGAAATTTAAGCCCATTATTACCTATCTATTGCATGTGAATATGAAAATTAGTTACCTTCCAATTTTTCAGTTATTTTATATTAGACTAACCCTGCAAGGCAATTTTACTCTCAAGAAAACTTTTTTACCCACTGAGATACTTGGAATTTTAATACAACATTTATTCTTAAACTCTAGTAATGAATTCAGTTCATGTGTTTTGTTCGCTGCTAACAATACAAAGTTAAACATGTGTAAAAAACCAGTAATGATGTGCGTACTCTGAAACTGGGAAAAGAGAAGAGAAAATTCCAGGAGTGGCAAAAGGATTGTCACAAGTTTTGTTAGACCACGTGCTCTTGAAGGTAATGTGCTGTGTGCTGCACACAATCCAAACTGTTCAGAATGCTAAATGCAGTGTCAAGGTATTTGCAAACCGAGCAGAGTGGAATAATGTGGAACAAAGCAGAAGGAATACTGTCAGAACTAGAATTATCTGAAGAACAAAATCCCATTTCATGAGGTTTTGGTTGTTGAAGATCAAATATTTATTTTCATTCTACCGAAGCATAAACTTGTAAAATTACACAAAATTGCCTGGAGATATGCATTTTCAGATCCAAAATTCCAAATTTTCTCATTCATTTCACCCTGTCTGACAAGTTTCTGCTGCTCTGAGATTCAGAACCTACCCCACTGGAAATGGCAGCAAAGCAATGTGCTCCAAAAAAGCTTTAGTGTTTTGAAAATGTTTATTTTGACAAACAAAATTGCATCCAGTTCTACTTAGAAATCTGATTAAGCAATACCTAGATAAAACAAATGCCTAATAGCAACTAAATAATTGGATTTACGTTTGGACTAGTAACTGAAAATCTTCTGTCCTATATTCTTAACTTGATCTTCTTATATGTTGCTAGTGTAATTTATCTTGGAAGACACTGATGCATAATGGAAGTTGGATCAAAACCTTAGATCACAGGCCAGTGCTACTGAAACTAAGGGAACTGTTTTCTTCAATTAAGAAAAACAGCACATTCGGTCCATTACATGTTACTGTTCTTATTTTCCTGACAGGTTAACAAGGATACTGAGATTTAAAGAGAGGAACAGAGGGGCTGAATGTACTGCCACTTTCTGTGTGATACATAAGAAATAGCAACACTCTGGCCAAAAAGGTTAGTCTTATTTGAGAACCCGATCAATCTTAGAATTCAAGAAAAGGTTTTTATAGACTCTGTTTCCTGTCCTTTCTCTGGTTTCTGGGCCACACCAGCAATCAAAATGCTGTCCACGATTCACTGATGAGCCAGCAAACCCCCTGAATGGTAATGAGAACCTTCCAGTAGAAACAGTCACAGCACAGTGCTGCTGCTAATTTATCACTGTGAGGCAAACCGTGTTACACACAAGGGTGAAAGGACAATCTAAAAATCGATTGCCTGCCAATTTAAAAATCTATTAATAATTATGGCTTTGCTTTTCAAGTTCTGCACTGCCCATTTAATCTTAGTATCTTCTTCACCACATAACCGACTTTGGAGAACAGTGCTTGTCTGCAAGGTGACGTGAAATTTTGAAACTCAAAGACACCCTCTGCTCCTCAGCAAAAGCTCATGGCTAATTCATTAAGTTCCAATAATGCTTTCAGGTTTTTTTCTGAAAGGAACACTGAAACATTTTCTTCAGAAGACCTCTCCTTGAGTACTCAAAATCATATGGGTAGATGTGTAGATTTTTCAACAGAAGGTGTGACATGGTTTCCATTTCTTTTTGTGCATCATCAGTGACTGACACTGCATCCTGGAGCAAGCTTAAATAACTAGGTAACAGAGGAAAAGCTTGCTACCTGTAAACCATCAACAACGAACAGAATTTAATGATACTATGTTAAATAGAATTTCAAGTGTAGTGTTGTTTTAAAAAAACAGCGTCAACCAACCTACTGTGGAGTGGAAGGAAAGTTTTCTTACAGGTGCTTCTTGTAGATGCTTACCTGTAAGATTCAGTTCAGACTGCTGTGCCTGAGCTGCTACTTTGGGCCGAAGCGGCTCTTGGGTTGCACTTCTTGGCACGGATATAGTAACCAAATGGCTTTAAAAGAGCCCCCTGAGGTCCTGCCTAGCAGCCTGGGGCTGTTTTGAACTACGTTCAGCTTCACACAAATCCGTGCGGCGGGAGGAACCCTGGCTACGGGCAGCAAGTGAGTCAGCTTGCTGAAGTGCACGGCAGTGAATGGAGCCTCGGAAACTGATTCAGCGCCTATAAATAAACCCCGGCTGACGCACTTAGGCCTCCTCCTCAAGGAACAGGGGTAAGAACATGACACCAAGCTAAACTGCTGAGCGAGGAAGCAGCCCCCTGAGTTTGAAAGCTGTGACTTGACGCTCCTCATGTTTCCGTGTCTTCCCCAGTAAGTCATCTGCAGCCTGAGCAGGTGCTTTAAGGCCGTAATGAAGCGCCGCGGCCGCGGGAAGCAGCAGCCCGGCTCGGTGTGGCCGCTCCCGGCGGGCCCGCTGGCACCGCCTCACCTCCCCGTGCCCGCGGCTGCGGCGCCCAGCAGGCCCCGGGGGCGGTCGGTGTTTTGCGGTGTCTGTACCAGAAAGATCTTCCCTTTATTTAGACTTGGTGGCCCGTGCAGCTGCGGGGACCCCGCTGGCAATTAAAAACCTGCCGCAGAAATCCAGAAGGCGGCTGTTGGAAGGCGCAGCTCCGCCCTCAGCCGGGAGCCCGGCCCCGCTCTCGCCGGCGCCGCCGCCCCGCGCCCCGCCGGGCGAGCTCGCCCAACGCGGCCGAGGGAGACCCCTGGCGGCCGCTGGCGCCTGCTGCCCGGTGGGGCGGGCGGGGATGCGGGGGGCGGGCGGCCGCGCCTGGGGCCCGAGGGGCACCGGAAGGGGCAGGGGCGCTGGGGAGCTGTCCCGTGAGGCGGGGTGTCCCCGGTGGCGCGGCTGCGCCGGGGGAGCCCTGGGCACCGCCGTGGGAG
This sequence comes from Falco naumanni, assembly GCF_017639655.2. Lineage (NCBI taxonomy): Eukaryota > Metazoa > Chordata > Aves > Falconiformes > Falconidae > Falco > Falco naumanni. The sequence goes on along the minus strand of NC_054058.1, from coordinate 47,772,472 downwards.
GCGCGGTGCCGCCCGAAGGAGCGGGGGCGGGCGCCTCCGCAGTCGAGTACGGCCAGCGCGGCCTGCGGCGCTCGCCATGGGCCGGCCGGGGGCTGGGGGCGCAGCGCCCGCAGCCGCAGGCGGTAGCGCAGAAGTGCGGGAGCGAAGGTACAGGAGGCGCTTCTGTGGGCTGAAGCCACAGGGGCACTGCTGCTCAGAGCCGCTGTCAGGAAGGTCTGGTTTTCTTCAATGGCTCTCTTTTTTCCTTCTCCACCCCCGCGCTCCCCCCCCCCCCCCCCCCCTTCCTACGCCCCCCCCCCCCCCCCCCCCCCCCCCCCCGCCCAAGGGCAGCAGTGATGGCTTTTTAAAGAGTTTTTATGCGCCTCTTGCTATTTTGATGGAAATCGTCAATTCCTACGCTTGCCAGGCTTACATATGGAGAAAGAGCAAGGAGGTTTGGCGAACAGGCAGTTGATCAAAACTATTATCTTAAAGAGAGAAATAGGGTTGTACTGCTGTGAATTTTCATTTTAGTATTTGCAATCCAGTCGCTGCTGACTCCATTATCCTAGGTCTGTGAAGCTACTCTGCTGTGTACTACAATAGTACACCCAGGGGCTCATGATCAAATCGAGTCTAAAAAGGAATTAAAACAGCACTAAGTCTTTTGAAATGTCCCTGAGCATCTCAGCATTCCCCTGCACTGTAAACAGGGCAGCCTTTCAGGAGAACAGGGAAGGGCAGCCATCAAGGGGAAGCCTGCGCTCCTCTGCTGCCCCGGGGACGGAGGGAAGGAGCAGCAGGCAGGCGAGGCCCTGCTCCAGAGGGTGAGCATGGACGTGCTGGTGGTGGCTGGTGGGTCAGCCCCAGGAAATGTGCCTTTCAAATACCTGCTTTGCTGATGTGTGGGGCAGAGCTGCGGCAGGGACTGTCATAGCAGGACCCCCAGCCCAGCTTGGAGGTGGGGAATGGGTGTTTTGGGCCAGCAGAGCCTGGTGTGTGTGTCCCCAGGAACGGGCCTGTGGTGGCCCCAGCAGGCATGTGACATGTAGCCCTCCCTGGGGACAGGTAAGGCAGGAGCCAGGGTGCCCTGTGCTCAGCACGTAGCGTTTGCCAGGCCTGGTAGCTGGGGCAGTGTTTTCTCGGAGGCAGTTAACTTGGATCTCACAGTCTATTCAGCCTATTTTTTTCTTCCTTCCACATCTGTGATAAAATGACATTTTGCCAGTGATTAGAATGGCTATTCACACACTGATGGAGAGCATACTGTTAAGCCTATTAGACAATCATTGACATGGAGGCACACACTTAAATTACTATTTGACAAGCGTTAGACATGTGCATGGATCTGGGGGAGATGTTGGCCATCTTGAAAATTATTATAATGCAAGGGCCAATTTTATATGTGATCTATCCACTCATTTTGAGGTGGAGAATTTCTTATGCCATTTAAAGAACCCTTCCCAATACACTGCAGGGCTAGTAAAGGTGAAGCCATTTCTTTCAATAAATGCCCTCTGTTATGCTTCATAGACCAACATTTCCCTTTCCATAAGAATCTGGCATTTGTAGTTTGAATTTCTGTCATCCTACTGAAGTAGCTACATTAGCTGTCCCAATACTACATTATTATGCAATACCTGCCATCCCAAAGTAGCCAGCAAACCACCTCTTTCTGCTTTTGAAAGGAGAAGTTAGATACTCTGAAGCGAGCTGGGTCTACTCAAAATGGGTTGGAAGTCTCATCACTGAGAGACTGCAGTCTCCCCTGTATTCACATTTCTTCCTGGGGGACCTGTGGTCTTGGCTTTGTGCTCACAGGATAGCTGCAATCTGGCTCATTTCTCTGTTCTGAGTGATTGCAACCTGTTGCAGTTTAAGGTATTTCAAGACAAACTCTTGCTTGTCTCCTTAAAGCTGCCATTCTGGTATATAAGGAATTTTGACCAGGACTTACAGTCAATTTAGCTATGCATCTTGTCAGAACATGAAGCATCTTCTTTGTAACAGACATTGTCATGACTCTGTGCATCTTAGGACAGAGTCCTGTTTCCATTTAAAGGACTGCAGGCTCCACATTTTTGCAACCACAAAAGTATTACACAGGCTGATTGTAAGGGAAACACACACCCTTCCCAAACAGTTGATATAAGTCTCCTGTCCTTTACTTAGGAATAACAATCACTAATACCATTACTTCGCTTGCAATAATCTATTTGGAAAACTTTCCATCCAGGTTCTCCTTGCCAGCTCCAGATGTTCTTGACAAGTAAAAAGCCTTTATGGAAGTTTCCAACAATTTGTGGTTTATAGCTTAGTTCTAGTTCTTTGTTAGGTATCTAAAAAAGCAATGGGATTTCTAATTTCTAATTAAATTGCCTCTTTGGGGGATTCTTTTATGAATACCAGAGACTGTACTTCTCACCTACTGTTAATTTCTTGCCAGCTATTCATGCACTGTATTTTCTTGTTCCTTTTGCAAAAACATAAACTTCATATGAAAGTCCTAACTACTGATAGGTTTACTTGAAACCTTTCCTTTCTCAAATGTATTTTTTCCATGTAAACTGTACAACTTTAACAAGTGTCACTGAGAGCTACATTTAAACAGCCTGTAATTTGATAGCCTTTACCTGGGAAATAAGAAGCAATAGCTGAAATCTTCAGCATGCCACATGGCAGCTGAACAGCCTCTCGTTGAGCTACTGGACAAAGCCAGAGAAGGGACAAAAATACTACCATTGGCTTTTTCTTATCCTTGATTCACCAGATGTGCTCCAAAAGACTGAGCAGATTGGGTACTCTAGTAGAGAGAGATGTGCGTACAGCTCATTTCTGAATCCTGGCAGACCTTAGATGTGAACTAGCTGTGTATGATCAGCATTGCCAGGAAAGGGTTTTTAGATACTCAGGGAAATTTTTTTCTGGAAAGATGTATTTGCATGCTTCTAGCGTTACATGGCAAATTAGATGGAGTTTTGAAGATCTCGATTTTGAGCACAGATGAATGAAATGGCAGTTAGCTGAAAATAAGGTGCTGGAAAAAAGCTGTATCCTGGTACTCAGTCCAAAGGATTAGGAAGACAACCAAACAGGAGATCTCTCAGGATGCCTGTGGCACTCAAATCCTAGTAACTGCTAAAGGTGTCATAAATCCTACAACTCCTAAAGGTAACTGTCATGATGATAGCTTTTTGTAAATCTACATCTTTGTCTTGGTTTCGGCTGGGATAGAGTTATTTTTCTTCTTAGTAGCTGGTGCAGTGCCATGTTTTGGATTTGGTGTGAGAACAATGTTGATGGCACACTGATGTTTTCCATTGTTGCTGGGTGGTGTTTGTACTAGGCCAAGGACTTTTCAGTTTCTCAGGCCCTGCCAGCCAGAGGGCTGGAGGGGCACAGGGAAACTGGGAGGGGACACAGCCGGGACAGCTGACCTGAACTGTCCAAAGGGATAGTCCATACCATGCTGAGTATATAAACTGGGGAGGTTGGCCGAGGCCTGCTGATAGTTGCTCGGGGAGTGGCTGGGCATCAGTTAGCGAGTAACTGTGTTGTGCATCACTAGTTTTCTTTTCTCCCTTCCCTGTGGATTTCATTCCTCTCGCATTCTCCCTCCTTTTCATTATAACTGTTATTTTTATTGTTGTTCTTTTGTGTTTATTTTATCTCAATTGTCAAACTGCTCTTATCGCAAACCTTGAGTTTTACATTCCTTTCCGATTCTCCTCATACTTAATTACCAGCTGGGGTTAAACCACAACAGCCTTAATCTCCATAAGCAGTATATCTCCAGGTGTGAAGTGGAGGTAGTAGCATTTTCCTGATTCAAAGAGGCATTATGAGGATAAGCTAAATACAGTAAGTCATCTAGCGATAAGAACCAGATAATGGCATATTTTTTTCCAGGGAAAACAACAGGGAAAAAAAAATCTATTGGGTTCAATGGGCACAGGATTTTTCAAAGAGTCATTATTCTACCTGGACAATGTGAAAGGAAGAGAGCTTAACCCTTTTGCTCTTATCTCTGGCAATTGCCATTCAAAGCTGGATCTGAAAAGTAGTTTCTTCTCTTCTGAGGCCAAAGGAGGGATAAATTTGGTATAAATAAAGGTATTAATGCACCTTTCTTAGCTTTGGCTTTCTACTTCTTGTGCTTCCCAGAGACATTCATATCAAGAAAGTGTCACTGGATTGAGCCATCTCCTAAATTTTGTACCAGGCGGGAATTTATATACCACCAGAAGCTCAGATCCAGAGTAACTGTCTCTTCCAAACAGCTCCCTTGAGACAGAGAGAAGTGTAGAAACAAACGCAGAGACAAGTACTTGCAATGCAAGCACCACGCACCCAGGTGTGACACACCTCACTTTGGAACAGGTGGGAAGGGGGATTAGGTGTGCAAGGAGTAGAGAATTTCCTGGCAGAAATAAGAAATGGTGATAATGGCACTGCTTACATTTGCCTTTTTAACCTCGCCCTTTCTGGAATTTTTCCCTTGACTTGGCATTTCAGTCTCAGCACTGAAAGCACAGAGTATGCTGGCACAGAACATTGCCTGAATAAGTATGGAGGATACTGGCATAGTTTGCACTGGAGTATGCACCTGAGTGGGGATCAGGGCTCCCTGTGAAGCAGATGAACTGCTGGGAAGCAGTGAGATTCATTGGCAGCTCTTGCTCCATTTTTTAAACTTTTCAGTTTCCCTTTCCATTCCTATATATTGAGTCATACGTTTTGTGGAATATGTAACGCCTGACACCTTCAAGGATAGCTGTATACACCTGGGCACATTCACTAGTGCATAGAAAAAAGAAAATTACTTTGGTAATAAGTGCTGATAAAAAGGAGCTTGCAATGGGGAAGGTTTAAAACGCGCTAGAGCGAAATCTGAGCAGTTTTTCAGGAGACAAGACCAACTTTTTTCCACTAGGTGGTGGGAATCTGCCACCATCCAGAGCATAAACACTCAGCCCTGTCATCACCGTCATTGACAACCTGAACAATCAAAACACTCCCTAACACACAGGGCTACCCCACCGCCTCTCCTTCCTTGCCTATCCCTTCTGAAGAGTTTAGAGCCATCCATTGCAGCACTCTGATTGTGCAAGTCATCCCACCACGTTTCCATGATGGCAACTGTGTCATAATTTTCTTGCTGAGCAATGGCTTCCAGCTCCTGCCGTTTGTTGCCCATGCTGTGCGCATTGGTGTAGATGCGCTTCAGTTGGGCTGTTGATCCCACCACCTTTTTTGGGGGAAACGGGATGTAAACTTCTGTGCCCCAGTCACCAGCACTGCCCTAAGGGTTTCTTTTATGCATGTGGGGGGATTGGGCACCGCTGCTGCTGGCCCTGCCCAGGTCCCATCATGTGCTGTGGTGTAAGCTATGTGCTCCTGGAGGCTGTCTCGGTTTCTGCACAGGTTCCCCCAGCTGAGGATCTGAGGCATGGTGCCTAGTGGATTATGAAATTAAGCTGTACTGTGTAGTTAATGTGGCTGGGTACTTTCAGGAGAATTTTGAAAAACATATTAACAACCAAGGGGAAAACAAAACAGAAAACATGTTAGCACCTTTCTAGAGAATGGCCATGAACTGCAGCACTGGTAGTGGTAACCAGAAGAGGGCTTGTTCAATTCTGTTTACTTTAAGAGGCTTTCTCACTATCTGTCCTTTCTCTGGATAAAGTGATTGTGCCAGGAAGCCCGGTTACACTTACCTCCAGCCTGACTGTCAAAAAATAACGGAGCATACAGTGGTTATTCTGAAACTAGTGTAAAATACTGTTCCGTGAATTAGCCATTCATGTACTTGGGTGACTACTGACGTTGGTGTACTTTTTCTGGGTTTTTTTGAGATGAATATTTGGTTGCTGCTCAACTGAAATCTAAGCAAACAGGTATGCTGGCTACATATACATTACGATGGGAAGACCAGATCAGAACTGAAATGCAGTGCTACAGCAATGAATGACAGAAAATCTTAAGTTAGCTGGCAATACTTAGATAGAGCCACAATTAGTTTACTTTGCTCCTATTAAGTAAAATTTTTGTTCTTTTTCCTGGGTGTTTTTTACGGACTGCTGAAAACTACAGCAGTGGAAATGTTAATAAATGTTTTTTATGGACTGCTGAAAACCACAACAGTGGAAATGTTAATAAAGGAGGCAGTTATTCCCTTTTGCTTTGATTTCTGGAGTGTCATTCAAAAAGTTAAGTTGTTTGAAGAACAGAAGACAGCCTCTTTTTTTTCTTTTTTTTTTTTTTCCCTGCTTAAATATAAGCAGTAGAAGCTCTGCATTCCACAGATACTCTGTAGTAAGTTCCAGAAATCCATTATTCATTAAATGTTACACCTAATTTTAGGTCTTTCATTTTGCAATGTTATCCTTCACCCTCAAAAATGTAGTATCACTTACATAAAAGTTAATTTAGAGGCTTTTGTTACACAGAATCACATCAGCAATCCAAACCATTTCTTCTCTGTGCAGAGACTTCCAGCCAGGAAAATATTATTAAAATGCAGAAGTTACAGTACTTCTCAACTTTATTTGCTATTTATTATAATGGTCCTGGTAAAGTACCGCTTCATTTGCAAATGCTTCCCATCATAAAAATGGAATATATCAATACTAAATTGTCTTGACTCAGCTAGCTTGGGTACACCTGCAGCAACATTATCTCAGATTGTAGTGCTCACCCAAGACAGTAAGTAACACAGGGGCAAGCCTGTGCTGAATGTTGTACTGTAACATATACATTTCTGTGAGGACCTACACTAGTTAGTTTTAATTTAGGGTTCAGACAGCTTTACGGATCATAGAATCATAGAATGGTTTGGGCTGGGAGGGACCTTAAAGATCACGAAGTTCCAACACCCTGCCATGGGCAGGGACACCTTCCACTAGACCAGGTTGCTCAAAGCCACATCCAGCCTGGCCTTGAACACTTCCAGGGATGGGGCACCCACAGCTTCTCTGGGCAACCTGTGCCAGTGCCTCGCCACCCTCACAGTAAAGAATTTCTTCCTTATATCTAATCTAAATCTACCCTCTTTTAGTTTAAAACCATTACCCCTTGTCCTATTGCTAAAGGCCCTACTAAAAGGTCTGTCCTCATCTTTCTTATAAGCCCCTTTTAGGTACTGTAAGGCTGCTATGAAGTCTCCCCAGAACCTTCTCTTCTCCAGGCTGAATCAGGCATTTGGCTGCAGAAGAGACAAGCTTCAGAGTCTATGGTACTAACTGCCACAGTGTGATTATAATCTCAGGGTTCAGGGCAAACTTAGTTCCAAGTTTACACCCAGACAGCCTACAGTTTCTTTTGTACATCAGTGAGCATATATGAAAGCATTTGCAAACTTTATGGTGTAACTTCTCTGTAAAGTCTAATGTAGGCTTACTCAGCACTTGAAGTAGCTTGAGTACAGCAGAAGACCACCAGGACAGTCAGTGGCTGGAGCAGCTGCCCTGTGAGGAGAAGCTTAGGGAAGAAGGGTTCTTCAGTCTGGAGGAGAGATGTCTTTGGGGGCACCTAACAACATCCTGTCACTATCCCTGGGGAAGGTGTCATGCAATGGAGCTAGATTCTTCAAAGCAATGCATGGCAGGAGGATGAGAGGCAGGGAACATAAACCTGCCCCTTGGACTATTTGTCATCTTGTGTTTGTATTTTATCTAGAACAAAGCAAATTCAAATTCAGTTGGTCTTGGGCATCATAATAAACCCAAAAAATAATACTCAAGTCAGGAGGATGTACAACACAGTGGTAACAAGAGAGGTTCTGACTGGATACAAGGTAAATTTTTTTCCTATGAGGACAGTCAGGCACTGGAACAGGCTGCTTAGAAATGTTGTACCATGTTAGCCTTGGAGCTTGTCAAGAACCAGTTGGATAAATCCTTGAGGAGCCTGGTCTGAGCTCACAGGTGACCCTGCTTGAGCAGAAGGTTGGACTATAGATCTCCTGAGGCCTCATCCAATCTGAGTTATCCTACAATCTTGTTTGTTCCCATTTGTTGAAATTATTAATTCCTATATGTGTCACAAGACAGGTTTTCAGTCAATTGGTCTTTAGTTTGATCCACCACTGAAAGGCAATGGTCCAAGGTCGGTTTTCCAGGATGAAAGATTCCCAGGAGACTGTGAGTCACAGTATCATCACTGAATGTATTATGGCAGTAGATGGTTTGTTGGAAAGTCTTCTTAGGGATTCCTCTAGCACACAGCACTGTGACATTGGAGCTGCTTCTCTGAACAGAGAGAAGCACAGCAATGGTAATCTAAAGAAATTATTTTTTATCTGTTCTTGCTTGTCTGATGTGATTAGGTGGCTCCCAATGTAAAGTGGTTGCTCAAGCAATTGACTCCCAGGTGGTACCTACCTTCCCTTTTCCTGTGTCTGTTTTTAGCGTAAGCTATTTGCAGTAGGGGCTATTTGTCATCTTGTGTTTGTATTTTATCTAAAACAAAGCAAATTCAAATTCAGTTGGTCTTGGGCATCATAATAAACCCAAAAAATAATATTCAGGTCAGGAGGATGTACAACACACCTGTGTATTAGTGGTAACTGGATGATGCTGTTCCAATCCCCTTAGAGGGAGAAAGAGATCAAGGTAAGCAATATGCCTGGAGGACAGAGCACTTCATATGTTAGAATGCTGTAAAGCCAATCACCCAGGCTGGCAGCTTCAGGTCTGTGATTTTTGTAACATACACCACTACTGCAAAAGAGGAATTTCACCTCTGAGCTATGAACTGAAGAGAAAATCAAAAGATAGGTAGAAAGTGCAAAGGAAAGTTGATGGAGGAATAACTGTACTCTCCTAATTCCTATATTCTAAGTGGGTATCCATGTTTGAAACAGAAAATGGTAACACCTGTTCAAAGAAGAGTATGAATGTGGAATAGAAGGTGAAAGCATGAAATGAGTCAATAATAATAATCATAATGGTGTATCATTTGTGTGTGCGTCTGTGTTTTCTGAGAGGCTGAAAATTAAGAGTTGGCACATGCATGAGTTGAATTACTAGATATGTGTATGTGTCTGTGTAGACCATTGTGATGCTTTGGGAGCTGCAGAAATAACATTTAAAAAGTGAAAAAGTATCTATTGTACTCCTGGATAAGGGAGCCAGTGATGGCGCACTGGCAGCTTTCATTCTAGCATCTTCTGATTTCTGAACACTTGACATTGCAACTGAATATTCTCTTGCTCTAAGCTTTTTTATATTACAGACAGACATATCCATGTGTATGGGCATACCCAAATGCACACATGCAAACTATATTAAATTCAAAAACATCTAAAGAAATAAAATAATAAAATAAAATAAAAAGGTTATTGCTCCCCCAAATGCCTTTGATCTTACAGATACAGTTGCAAAAACAGGTTAAAAAAATCCAGAAGTGTAGGTAAATACAAACATAACATTTGATCTTAACATGTGCTTTTTTAGGAAAAGTGATCACATTTCATTTTAATTAAAAAATGCTTCTATCCAATGGAGGCAATTTTGCACTGGTCTGAAAGATTGCTTGGCAAGCATGAGACAAATCCCAAGTTTTACCTGTTATATCAGACACTGAATTTAACACACAATGGGAAACTGCAGACTCAACAGGTTATAGGACCAATTTTCTTACATTTCAAGATTCAGAGTCCCATAAATCTATCAGGCTTCCTAAATTAATGATTACAAGAAATGTTTTCACCTACTTTTATACTGAAAAAGTTCTCTTCCAATTTCTATCAATTGTCTTGCTACCATGAAGCCAATCTGAATAATTTAAAAATTATTTTTATTTTTTAATTTAATAGGCCTTCTGGTCTTAATCTTACCATGCAAATGAAGAGAAACACCTGTACCTGCAGAGAGTGAGCATGACTTTAACCTATTAACAGGTAATTGGATTTTCTGTCTTGTTCTATGAGTTCTCAACCAATACCAATAATAATTTGAAACATTTTTGTATAGATTTTCGTCATGTGTAAGATCACAGCCACCAGCCATCAAGCAAAGCCAGAACAGACATGCCTGCTGATACCCGTTGCTCGAATACTGAGTGCAACATTGCATCAAGCCTTCTGTAGATTTGCATGGCATTGTGATGAGTACTTTTTTTTTTTCTTCCTTACATCTGAGTTAGTAAAAACTTGCATTTATGTGCATTGCTTCCTTCAGGTACTGTTTTCCTGTAATGGATACAATGGGAGTTTTGCCACTGACTTTAGAATTTTTCACCCAGTTATGCCTAGAACTGGGTCCAGATATATCCATGGAGGATCTGGGAAACTTGCCCAGTGACTGAAGCTGAATCTATTCTCCCTGGGAATGTTTGTTCTGCCTGAATTACTGTATTCCCTAAATGGCACAAGAAAATGTCAGTTGAGGCAACATACATAAATAGCCTTGATTAAGAGCTGGATCTTCTATATCCTGTTAGCAATGCTCTAGGTTGCCTGTTTTATACGTAGCCCTGTGGAGACAGCACTCAGTCGTGTGTGAACTTCAGACCCCATGAAGTCAATGAGCTTAATTTGGACTTGTCCTCCCCACTCCTCATTCCCCAGGTCCTGCTGCCTTGGGGATGGGTGGCAGGGTGAGTGGTCTGCCCAGCGACGTGCCTCCCCTAGTACCTGCAGCAGCAGAGAGTAATGTTTCTGGGCGAGGTGAGGCTGCCTCTGCTGGCAGCTCCACAGGTGCCACCGGTACCACCTCACAGGCCCCCCAGGACCTTCATGTCCCTGCCCTTATGCTCCCCTAGACATGGCCCCTAGAGGAGGCGAGGCGGGGCGCGAGGCGGGGCGCGAGGCGGGGCGCGAGGCGGGGCGCGAGGCGGGGCGCGAGGCGGGGCGCGAGGCGGGGCGCGAGGCGGGGCGCGAGGCGGGGCGCGAGGCGGGGCGCGAGGCGGGGCGCGAGGCGGGGCGCGAGGCGGGGCGCGAGGCGGGGCGCGAGGCGGGGCGCGAGGCGGGGCGCGAGGCGGGGCGCGAGGCGGGGCGCGAGGCGGGGCGCGAGGCGGGGCGCGAGGCGGGGCGCGAGGCGGGGCGCGAGGCGGGGCGCGAGGCGGGGCGCGAGGCGGGGCGCGAGGCGGGGCGCGAGGCGGGGCGCGAGGCGGGGCGCGAGGCGGGGCGCGAGGCGGGGCGCGAGGCGGGGCGCGAGGCGGGGCGCGAGGCGGGGCGCGAGGCGGGGCGCGAGGCCACTCCTCCTCCATCCAACCCCCTCTCCCACCATCCTCAGGGCTATTTAACTGCTTAGCAGGAACGACCTACAGCTGCACATCATCCATGTCAACCAACCCACTGCCTTCCAGGCAAGGCCACAGCTGCATGTTATCAATGCTGATCAACCCACTGCCCTCATTCCTCTACAGGCATTGTGCTTTTAGTCTGCAGAAAGATGATTTGAACAGGGAGGCTACAGCCAAAAGAGATTGCTGTCAATTAATAAGCAATGTTGTGTTTATTATCACTTCAGAAAATTTGGGAAGGGCTTAATTACGTGTAATATACAATGAGGCCTATTCATCAGTGTCCTGTGTAAGTTGTAGTTGTTTGGCTGGTGGAAAGTGGATGTTGACTGTTACCATTTAGCGTTGTTGGCATTTTATGCTAGCAGCGAGCAGGTCACCCTGGGAAATGCTGAAGTGGAAAAGATGATGTAAGTAAAGTAAAACATGTATGAGCTAGGGAGAAGGAAATGTCCTATAATAAAGGAAACACCTTCATATTACAATATATATGTTTGAGATTCAGTTTTGCCATTCTTTCCCAGGAAAGCATCAATTAAATACCATTTTTGTAAGCAAGGAAAATAGAATATAACTCTTCATATTGTTTTCTAAATTTTATTGGACACTTAACCAGTAATCTTAGGAGCTGATCCTTCATCATTTCCCAGTGCCCTTGAAATTCATCTATTCAAAGGACAAGTATATTCAGGGAAAAAAACCCAGAAATCTGATATTTTTCTGCTAGAGGTCTGCAGAGTTTAATCATTAGGAAATCCACTAAAATTCATGGCCTTCTTAGCAGATGCATAGATAACAGCTGCTGTCCCCCTGGTTCTTGAATCTGTGCAAGAAAAATATAAGTCTATTTAGTAGCAAGAAATACTAATTATGCTGACAGTTTTTCTATTTGGAGTTACATTCTGTTTCTATCAAAATCTTCCCAAGGCACTTTTTCCTTTTGCAAGGAAACTTTTTCCTACTTCTATATAAACATTCATTTTCTATGGTTATATTTAATATGATATGTTAATTTTAACAATACAATTGTAGGAATACTTGAGAAATCGGTGCTTTTAAATTTTTCCTGTTACTTATTTTCATACATGAAAAATAATTGTGGGTTCGAAGTATACCTATAAATCAGGTAAAACATTCCTGTGTTTGTAATTCTAGAGAACAAAGCATAATCACTAGTTTGTCTGTAATGAACAAATATGCATGGGGTTAGAAGGAAACGTTTTTCAGTACCAAACAAAACCCTTTTAATGGAAAAGAGAAAGAGATATATGTCAGTATATTGGGCTACTGGAATTATACTTCACAGATACTTTAAACTCCGATTACAGTAATTTATGAATTTAAATTCATATTATAATCTTTTTTTTTTTTTTTCTTTCTTCAGAATGTCAGCCTACAGAGGTCAAGGTATACCTTGCAAATACAAATTTAAGTATTAGACAAGAATACGAGGACTACATGATTAAGCAAGTACTAGTTAAGAGAGAATCAGCATCAAGTGATGTCCAGGGCACATCCTAAGAATAGCAGGTAAGTTAGATCCCCTCTCCTCCATGCCTTGTGAGGGCCACACAAGAGCAGCCCAGGCTCAGCCTGACGCATATCTGTGTAGATGCAGCAGAGCAAGGTTGGATGGCAGAGCACTGTAAGTTTAAACTGTAAGTTTAAACGCCCAATGACATGTATCTTGCATGTCATTGAACACAGAAAAACAGTAGCCTCTGGCAACATTATATTAAAGGAGCACCTCAAGAATCTTTCTTCTTTTGCTCCACCAGTTATGCTATAAAAGAAGTATCTACCGTGTTGGAAAGGATTCAGTCCATTTGTCCCTGCTCAGCTTCACGGGGTGGCGTAATTAAGTAAAGCTGCATCCCCTCCTTGGCCAAATGCAGCACAGGTTCAGAAGTTTCTTCCTTTGCTGGGCTTTTTTGGATACTGATTCAAGAAGTCCACATGTATCTTTTTAGCTCCCTGCTTAAGACAAAAGTTATATGTCTGTTTGGCCACTTGCACTGGGAGACTGGCCCTTAACCCAAGAACATGTAGGACAGTCTTCTAATGTGAACTCTTTTTGAATTGCATCTTTACCTGGCTTTTTCTGAGTTGCTTTTGTCCTTCTGGACACTGATATGAGAAAGCAGGGAAGGACAAAAGTGATGGCTTATGGTTAGAGCTTTAATACGAAGTGTGGGGCAAAGCTGGATGATTCTGGTCCTTATCAGAAGATAAGGATCTGTACTTACATGGGCAGTTCAGCAAGCAGAGTCAGAAAGCAGCGTTTGTCTTCAAATATCTGGAAGAGACTGCAGACAGAAACTGCTGTCACAGGAGCAATCTAATATTGAGGGAAGGTTTGTAAAACCAGGTGCTCCAGCACTAAAAAAAAATCAATGCTAGAATGAAAAGCTGCAGGTTATCTTAGTTTTTCTGTCCTATTTTGTACATGTTTGTTTTGGTTTATCTTCACAAAACATAATTAGATTGCAATAGCAATAGCAGCAGCTGCAGTTGCAGTGCCTGTAACTTTTCCTTTTTGCCCCTGAAATAGGACAACCACTGTCCTCTAAAAGGCAGCATAAAAAAGCATATATGCCTCCAAAAAGAAAACATATAATTAATGCTTAATACTTTCTATTGCTAGTGCTTTCATTTCCCACCTTTGCTGTCTGTGCCTTTGATAAAGAGAACAAAAGATTTTTAGTAGTAGTTGACAGTAAGCAGGCTTCAGTACCAGAACTGGCAGATTATATACAACTATTGAATTTCTTGTTGTGAGAGCTGTGTTAACACTTCTAGTTCTCCAAGTCTGTGCACTGCATCAAAATGAATCCAACAGCTCTAAAGGACAAATATATTCCTTTCCAGATTTGAAGGGAGTTTTGGTCTGTGGACTTCAGTAATATTCTGACTGTATCTATCTGACCATCACCAAACTTTTAAAGTGCTTTTCCACTTCATAGGCTCTGCAATCTTGTGCTTCTGTGCTCCCCACACACCCCACCACAATGGTAGTATTGTTACAGCCAGGAAGCCTAGGCACTTAAAGTAGGCAAGGCTTGCAAGGAAAGGTGACATCTTTTACCAAAAGCCTGGCTGCAGTTGGAGTGGCTGAGAGTGGCACAACTGATTCTAGGTAAGTCCATGGACTGCTCTGAGGGAATTTCAACTGGGAGAGGCGACTCAACCTTTAAGAAAGACTGAACAGCCATCAACAGGCTTCAGAGTGGTACCCTCCTACACTTTTAACCTACATAGAGAAGAACTTCATTCTGGAGCTTCAAGCTCTCCTCATGATAGGGAGAAAAAGTCTAGGTATGTGTCCCACATCCCAAGAGTGTGTTTGACCCACTGAAGTACCATATCTTTAATTTTGTGTTGATTCGGCAGTTGTGGTCAAGAATGTTTACCAAGCCATTCCATTAACAGTGCAGAAGAAATGCCTGGTCTCTGGATCCCCAAAATGTGGGGGCTTCTCAGCCCTATCAAAATTAAGACACATCTCACCCTGCCCAGAGATAGGCATTAAAGTATCCAGGAGACATTGTTGTAGAAAACACTGTGCTTATAATCTTGTGCCTACTATGGCAACTTTGCAGCAGTATTGAGAAGTCATCACACATACTCCTGGTCTTGAACCTTAACCATAAATAAAGCAGTTCTGCTGTTTTTAAATATCTCCTTGCAAAATATTGAAATAAATAGTTAAAGAACAGTATTGTTCAAAGATTAATTTGCTGCTGAGATTGTTTATGCAAACTATAACTTCTGTCAAGTACTTTAATGTTTTAGTGAATCATATTGCAATTACATGTTTCCCCTTAGATGACAGTAATTAGCTATGCTACAGGAAATTGCCTAAATGGAAAATTTTATGTAGGCTTCCCACAAATTTATAGAATATATCATGGAAATAGTTTTCCTATGCAGCTGAGAGATACAAGTCTTCTCCTTCACCCCAGTTTTATACTGTTTTAAATCTACTGACTTCAGGAGAGTTATACATGATTTACCCAAAAATGGCTTTTATCACCAAATGAGAACAGAATCAGGCTTCTGATTCTGTATCAGAATCAGTAATGAGGCACCACATTGCTTTCTTTGCTCTTTTAAAAAATTAACATAGTCCCTTGTGACTCAGTGGAATAAAAGCATTAGCAAACATAGAGTCTGATCTTCCATCTCTACCTGGGATCTTGGGAATCTCATCAGTCCATTGAGGATTGTATCATACGTTTACGTGTCTTCCACTTTTTGATATAACTGTTAAAGTTTTTGGCTTACATCTTCACTTCTATTTGTGGACACAAACATACAAATATACACATAGACATTTCTAAACACACCTTGAAAGGACAAGAGAAAGCACACACATACAGTTCAGTACTGATAGAGCTGAACAATTTATCCTGCTTTCAGAATACACAAACATTTAAAAAATCTTTAATATAACTTTATTGTCATTTGATTTTTCAGCTAAGGTCTAGTAATAAAATTTGTGAATTCTAACTGCGTAAACTCTAGGTCTTTGTTATACTTTTCTTAATGCAGCACAAAAGCAGTCTTAACAGATCCAGATTTAATTATATTTTAGTCAAGAAGTGAATGGTGGATTTATTTCTAAATCCTGAAAACATTGAAACTGTGGTAAAAAAACAAGGGGTACAGTTTTGGTGAGTCAATGTTGTGTCTTATTTGTTTTAAAAGAGGAAATGGTTGAATTTCTGTTTTATGAAAAGAAAACCATTAAATATGTTGACCAGTGCATACATAGCACTATCATGACCAGTATAATTGATGGATGCAGAAAGGCTGAAACACTCAATATAACAGCTTATTAAAACTTCTGCAAAGGGAGTTTAAAATGGAGATATGGCTACAGGAAGTACAGGGTAAGGACTTGCGCATCAGGTCAAAAGCAAAAGAAGTCGTGTCTTATTTTCATGAATAATGCTGTCAACTCTGAGGAGAGAAAGCTAAAACACTGATATGGGCTTTGTTTACCTTTTAACTATGCTACTTCTTTCTTGTTCCTGATGCCTCTACATGCTACGTAACTGTAGCATGTAGAAATGCCCTTTGTTTTCTTTCTAACTGCTCTTTAGAAAGCGCTGTGGAAACTACATTCCAAATCTCATCTGAGCATTAGCTTAGTGCTGCCTCCGATACTGATCTGGCCCCATGTTTGTATGTGTTTAGTATATATACTTTGAAGTTACTGCTTTTTATATTTTATCTTTGGTCAAAATTCTTACATTCTGTTAAAAAAATTGTCAGAGTTTGAAAACATAGGCTATTAGCAATCACATTTCAGCAACAGAATCTTTCCATTGTCTGAATAGGAAAAAGTTCCCAAATGGTCAGAATAGCGAGGTTCCATGTATATGATCATTTTTAAGATACTTCCTGGGATTTCATTTTGTTTAAAGCTAAGTATTGTTCTTATTTTAATAAAGACATTCTGATGCTGATAATCTTCTAATGCAAAATCTAAATTTGCCTCTACTGAAGTCGAAGATATTTTCTGTATGATGTATCTGTCTCTCAGCAAGAATAGCAGTCTTTATAACTTACTGTTTTCTGAGGAAAAAATGACAACATGTAGATTATGGAGTGCAATATTTTAAGATTTTCAGCATTATCTTGTGCATACCGGTGAAAAATGCAAACAATTAAGTTACCATTTTTATGACCCACAGACAAGCCTTCAGCCTTGCTCAGTATATCTAACTTTACTAATTGCATTCCTTCTGCAGTACTTCTTATATAAATGTTTTTCTGCATTCACTACAAGGCCATAGGTTTTGATAAAGCTAACCCAAGTATGTGAGCACAATTTCTAATTAGTCTTTAGCACTGTGTCTTTTTATAGGTTACCATATAATTAATTAAAATACTGATGTCTCTTGTTCTGGAATAATTAAACTTAGTTCAGTGCGAGACAGCTCTACATTCTGCCTGGATAAAACCGTAAGAAATAGCCAGTCTTCATAAATACTTATACTAGACCCTGTCTGCAAGGAGACACATAGCCTACCTAGCATTTTGATAATTTCTTACTGGACCCCATAAATAAATTTATTTAAAGAGATTTTATTTCTGTGTGCTGCTTAAAATGATTTTCTGGGATACTTTTGTTTACACACAATGTATCTGTGGATCAACCTATATTTTGGTTAATTTTTAGGGACTAACGATGTTAAATTGTGTGTATTTAGAAGCAGAGAGCATGAAAGAAGAAAAGCAATATTTTTTACATGATGAAATTATGTTATTAGTAGACTACTCATGAAAGAGCATGTAGAGCTCTAAGCGTCTGGTTTGCTGGCTGCAGAGCATCCATTTATTTTTACGTTGTGCAGCCCAAGTATGATATTGCAGGTTGGCAAGAGATTAAATGTTTTATGGGAAGAAAATGATTCAATGAAAGCTGACCTGTAAACATAACCCCACTGCTGAAAACATTAGTGATACTGATCCGTGAATTGCAGCAGAAATTGTGAGTATACTGAAAAGATAAAGTGTTTTTTTTCTCTTGGGAGAATAGGTTTCTTAAAACAACAGTGACTATTCCAACAGGGGATAGCAGGTCCAGAATTGCCTCATTTAGATATTAGCTAGGCTTCAGTGTTACTCATCTCACATCACATATTTTTCTAATAATGGGAGGGAAGGTTATGTGGGAGAAAGAAAGAAACTTCCATGTGGCTTTTTTTTTTTCTTTTAGTAAGTGGCAACTGTTTGAACAAATAATAATTTTGGAATGCTGTAATTAACACTGATGGAAAGATACGGATGCGTCAAATTAAGCGGGGTGGTAGCAGCGCCAGTGAGTATCACTGTATGATACTTTCAAGGTTAAGATCTAGACTTTGCTGTAGTTTTGCCAGAATGCTGTGGTGAAAGTGTTCCTGCTGGGTGCCTGATTCACACAGGTTTTTCCCTTTCCCGCTCCACCCCCTTTTCTTTAAAGTTTCAGCTGTTTCTGAGAATGAGACAAAAGGAAAAGATGTTTTTGCTAAGTTAAAAAGAATTTTGGCAAACTTTTCTTCTGACCAGGTCTTGAATCCCTAAGTTTTGAGAACAGCTTGGAATTGGACAGAAAGCAGTATTTGCGGCCAGAGTGGCCTTACGCAGTGCAATGCCACTCCAGATTGATCATATTTCTGAAAGGTCTCAGTTTGTACATGCTTGGCAGAAACATGTAGAGTCAAAAGATGTCGCTAGAACAGTCTACAGGAATCCTGTCTGATCAGAGCCCACAAGCACCTAAATTTACCTGTAGGATTATCTTGTTCCTGAGTCTCTGCTACTACACATTTTCTGCCTGAGAGAACTGGGACCCACCTCCTGCCTAAGACACACAAAAAACACAGACTAAACACCATCAGGCCTAATTCCTATGGGAGATGTGGAGTTGCATGATCCAGTCTCTGCCCTCAAACCTGTCTGCACATTTTTGCAGACAACTTGTGGCAGAAACATCCCCAGGAACCTGGTCCTCCTTTCTGTGCTCCAGAACTGGCTCCCCAGCAGGAAAGCACTCTAAAAATTTGATGCAATATTGCGTTATTGCTCCATGTCCCACCAGTAATGACAGGCAGTGTGAGGGAGGAAAAAGAGATGCTTTCCCCTGTCCTGCTGCTTAGTCCCTGTGGCCCTGGTGCTGGGAGTGTGGAGAAGGGTGTCAGTTCTGCAGGATGAGAGCAGTCAAGCAGGTAAAGAGAGGCAGTATTTTCAGTCCAGTAAAGTGTGAATGTAATGGACCAGGCAGGAATGCAGACAAGAAGGGGCAGGAATGCAGACAAGGAGAAGGCAGAAGTAGCTGTGCTGCTTGTCAAAAAGGGGCTGGGAGCCCTGGAGCTATACTATCACGTTTCTTCTTGATCACAGTCCTTCTGGCACCACAGATTTTGAACAGCTTTTCTGTGAGGTCAAACTTCAGCAGGACCGAAGTGAGCAGGGGGGTGGAGAAAGGCTGGTGGAAGAGCGAGAGGCTCCAGCACAGGTCTCATCTGTGCCCTGTGTCCTGCCGCTCAGAGAGGCAGAGTCGCGCTACAGAACTTTCGGCAAACAATTTCGTCATGTCTGAATTCAGGGCGGTGCATGCTTTTCATGTCTGAGAGTGAGGAGTCGGTTGGGGGATACTTCCAGGAGCTAGTTTATCCTCTCATGGGAAGCAGCAGCTCTGGGGCAGGCAGTAGGGGACAGAGGGCCAGGGAGAGTTACCCCACCAGCAAGAGCCCGAGCAGGTGAAGGAGGTACAGTGGGAGGCAGAATAGCAAGAAGCATGGCAGGAGCTGTGCCAACTGAACAACTCTGCTGTAGCTAAATAGCAAGTGATAGTGCAGATACACAAAGGGACTGAAATTAAAACAACTTGAATTCTGATTGTCAATCTAGTGATTATTTTACTTCCTGGATGCTTGATAGTGAAATGCTACTGTTTTCTTGAGATGACTTCTTACATGCAAAATATCTGGAAAATGAAATCTTAGACTCGCCGATATCAGTATAAATTTTGGCACTGACTCCATTTGGATTAACATTTTACCCATACTATGTAATGAACGGAGAAACATATAACCATGAAGAATTGTGTTTTGTGACTTACCTAACTAGTGTTTGAGATTTAAGAATGAACTGAAAGACCAAAACAACAGAAAAGCTGACATGTAAATAATAAAAAGTTAAATGTGGGACCAGATATATCTGAAACTAGACGGTGATTAAATGACAGAACTGTTGAGGTTATAGACTGAGTACAAGATTCTTGTGCAGTGTGATCACCTAGCCCAGATGTCTGAAGGGCAGCTAGAGAGATCATCTTTTATTAAGCAACTCCATGCACCAGATGCAGTCAGCAATGGAGCCTGCCATGAACAATCAGTGTATGGCATATGGGGTCATGGCTGTGAGAGGCTGTGGTGGTGTACTGAAACGAATGTGGTGTCATCCACTGGAACACCCAGTGACATAAATCATAGGAAAAGACATTTCCCAGATGTCACCTTGTGCCATGATTGCTTCCTGCTATGCTACCTCACACATGGCCCCAAGAGCACGCCAGTGTAAATGTGTGTGCTTGTTGTGTATTGGATGTGTGTTGTTTCTCACCCACTGAAAGAAAAATATTAGACCTTACATATCTTCCTTGTTACAACTGTTAAGTTTCCAACATCCCGTATTCACAGACCTTTGACTCCGTGACGCAGCTGTCCATGCTAGAGAAATGAGGGGCCTTCAGCATCCCAAAGCATTCCAGCGTTGACTTCTCTGGAGTCTACCTCTTGCTTTGAAACAGTTCAAAATTTTAGCTAAGATAAAAACCCATGCATGAGCATCTCTGAACAACTTCTGTTTCAAACACTTATGTTTGAATCTTCGTGAACTTGTAAGAAACACCAGTCTCTCCTCTAATAAAATTACAGTGGGGAAATTTGCTGAAAAATTTGACTTATTTTGTTTTATTTCATGACATAAAAATAGAAAAATCCTTACGATAGAAGTCTGGCCTGACTTCCATATGAAGAGTATTTAGCTTACTCAGGCGCAATGGAGTGACTATCATGTCCCACCAGGAATTAATACAGCCAAAGCCTGTTCCAGGATGAGACATGAGTACCTAATTTCATTTACATGAGTTTTATCCTACTCCAACTACTATGCTGAGGAAAATAGCACTGCTATATAGTTCAGATTCTGGGTTAACTTCAAAAGTAAGTCAAACTGAGTATAGAAGGACTATACATTGCTGTGGTATGAACTGTCTGTTGCATCTTTATTTTCCTGTGTTCAGTTATCTAATTCCTTTCTACACACTTTCATATCAAGATACAGTTCTGAATGTAAAAAGCTACGTTTATGTCATTTTTTTCAGTTTGGTTGTGTCTTCCTATTTTTGGTGAGGTTATTTAGGACTATGAGTGCCCTTATAGCTCATGGCCAATCCAAGTTTGAAATTTGTTTCTTTCATTTCTACATTCATTTGTTCATTGTCTCATTCATTTTTCCACTGCAAAGATAGTGCCACCCGAAAAGTACAGACATTTGGTTAGCAATCTGTTTTTATAATCATTTAAAAGTTGTAAGCCCCAATGCCACTGGCTTTTCTGTCCAGTGCCTCCTGGGACACCGGTGACGCCTCCTTTCCTTGTTGCTTCGTGTAGTCTAGGTTAGATGGGGAAAACCTCTTTTGTACTTCATACTTTTGTGGAATTAACATTTTTGTGGATACAATTCTTTCTGATTTAACATCTATTACAAAATTGTGGCTGATTTCTTAGAGTTTTCCGATCCTGAAATTCTTGTGGAGCAGCAATGTATGTATGAGAGAGAGAGAGACAGCATGCATGTACTGGCATTGCATACTACATGTGTGTATAAATAGAATTACTTAGCTCTAACCGAGACACACTAATTCTTTTATAGGAGGTATGCTGTGAAAAGTAGAAGCCCACAACTTGGGCTGCCCTCCAGCCCCCAAGGACACTTCTCATTCCATGGGTACATGCGTGACTTCAGTGGAACTAATGGCATTACAGCAGGAAAATATGGACTGATGTGAGAATGATTCGAGAATCATGATTACCATGTGCCTTTTAGCAAGGTAGGAATTTGTGTGTAGTTATAGACCAAATAATTCCACTATGGTTCATCTAAACATACTGGCAAAACATTAATGAGAATAGTCATTTGGAAAAATCATGCAAGCATTCCATGGTCAGTATTTCTGCAGTGGTCCCCTGAAGCCCTCAGGTCATTTGCTTTAACTACTTTGGAGGCCATCTGGGAGCTGCTCCAAATCAGAAGACTGCAAAAACAGGGATTAAACTGAGGGGGGGGGGGGGGGGGGGGGGGGGGGGCGGGGCAGGGAAAGGTTTAGCATAGAGAATTTGGTATCACTCCTGTTCAACATTTAAACATTTAGAAAATGGGTTTATACACAGCAAAGGACAAGTCGTTTTTGTTAATGACAAGGATATAATGCCAGAAGTAATTTATTGTTTGGTTTTCTGGTGGTTCATCTTAGATTGGAAGTCAGTGATAAAAATTTGGACCATGCTAAAACAGACTGTTGATAGAACCGGTATTTAGATTATAAATGCTCAGGAATTAGATAGTAGAATGTTGAATATTTATTGCTACTGCTGCTGGTGGCTGAATGCTTATTTTTCTTTTTGTGTGCCAGAACAAAAAAAAAGACAACTGTCTTCAAAGGATGCTCTTCTCCTGTGATTTATAACTCCAGGGATTAAAACTGCATGGAGATCATGGTCCCCAGGTGGATGGACTGATCTTCTGTAGAGGCATGTGACTGACTTTCTGCCGTTTTCACAGCATCATCTCCATAAGACTTGTGCATTGATCTTTTTACTTACATAGATCTTTTTTAAAATTTATGTATGCTATAAACAAGCAAAGACATTCCATGCAGTATGTTGGAATTGAAATGATTTTGCATCTTTATGCTTGTCAACACTGAATTGAGAATTATGGCTTGGCTAACTCGCATATTTGTTTTGTGGTGTTTTATTTGTATTCACTTGCCTTTTGAAGGCAAGGTTGGTCATCATGAATGGAAGCCTGCCTACTTCAAATTGAGAAGGGAGGGGAGAGGAGAGAGAGACACACACACACAGATGCGCACACAGAGACACACTGTAAGACACTGCGCCGGTGAGACCCACCATCGCCGCAGCAGATGTGCTGTCTCCCCATGGCCATGGCAGGAAACTCACGCCATCACCACAGTGAATGATCTATACATTGTTAAGGCAGGAAGGTAACACCACTGCCACCGTAGTTTTATCTACTGACTGACGCCACGGAGCAACGGGGGAGGCTGATCCTGCAAAACTTAACCAAACCCCTGTGCACGTGCCCAGACCTGGGGGGAGGGGGGTCAAGGTGCCTGGAGGCCCCTGAGGAACGTTGGGCACGTACACCGTTGTTGGGTGGGGGGTGTGGTTGAGCAGAACAGCTTGTAACAACTCTGTAAAAAACGGAGCCAACTAACATGGGACAGAACGTTTCCCCACCGGGCTTGGAAACGAATCGGACTGTTGGGACACCGTAGCTCCGGGGTGGGGGTAGCTGTCGCTCTGATCCCTCCCCTTTCTTGCCTTCCTTTCTCTCCTTATCTCTCGCTCTCTCTCCTTTGCATTCGCAGATTTATTGTTGGGCAAATAAAGTTCCTTGGCTTTTGACACACAGACACACACACACTCTCACACACGCTCTCTCGCTCTCTTTATTTATTCGGTTTCGTTGTTTTCGGAGCAGGGCGGGAGGGGCGTGACCCGGCGCCTGCCTCCAGCCGCGTGCGCCAGTCCCGGCGTGCGGCAGGAAGCCCCGCCCGAGGCACGCGCGGACTCAGCGCCGCCCCCCGGACCCGCTCTTCCGCCGGCGCAGATTCGCCACCGCTCCCGCCGGGCCGCTGGGTCACACCTTTCGTGTCCCCCCCTTCCCCCCCCACCCCCGCCCGGTATGCCCGCGCCGGGGGCCCGCGCGCAGCCCTGCCCCTGCTCGCTGAGAGCGGGCGGGCGCCTCTCGGCTCCGTGTCGAAACGGCGAGGCCGCGGGGGGGGCGGGGGCAGCGCCTCGTTTACTCGCCGCGGCGTTCGACGTGGAGCCTGCGGGCGGCGGTGCCAGGGCCGGCGGAGCGGAGCGGGACGGGGCGCCCGCGGCGCGGCGTAGCGGCTCGGCATGGGTGAGGAGCGGGCGGCGGCGCCGGCGGCCTCAGCGCGCGGCGCCGGGCCCGGGGCGCGGCGGGGAGAGGCGGGGCCGCGGCTGGCGCGAGGCGGCGGGCCCCGGCGCGCGGGCGCGGCGGCCCGTGGAGCGGCGCGAGGGGCCCCCCGCCCCCGGCGGCCTGTGGAGACGGGGCCGGAGTGGCCCGCGGGGGAGGGCGGAGCGGGAGTGGGAGCGGCGCAGCCGACCGGGTGGGTGGCGAACGCGGCGGGGCGAGGGGAGGGGGCGCCTGCGGGCCGCGATCTCTGCCCGGCAGCGGCGGCGGGAGCGGTCGCTGCCCGCTGCCCCCTCCCGGGCTCGCAGCGCGGAGTGGGCCCGCTCCCTGGGGCGCTCGGGGCGGCGTTTCGGCCGCTCGGTGCTGCCGGGAGTTGCCGTCGGTCGGAGCGCAGCGCTTCCGTGCTCCGAAGGCGCGGCTGTGTTAGTTCAGCCCGTAACGGGTTGCTGGCAAGGAATTAATTGGAAAGGGAGCTGTGAAGAACAGCAAGTAAAGTAGGTGGAACGGCAGGAGGCCCCGGGTGTGGGGGCTGGGCGGTGGACAGTCACCGGTTCTGTTACAGGTGTATTGGGGCAGCGTTTTGGTGTGCGGGAAAAGCCGGTTGCAGTGTAAGGAGGGCGCGGGAGGTGTCTGGCGGCGAGCAGGTTACCAAGAGGAGAGCTGTTAGCGCCTAGGCCTCCGTGGGTCGCCCGGTAGCCTTTTACTTGGGCTGTATCTATTGGAACACCTTCTGCAGCTCGGTTCTGCGCGGGCACTGTGCCTGTCGCACGGGCAGCAGCGCCCCGAGCAGCACCACGCACACCCGCCCGCAGAGGGGCCCGCACACCTGCCCTTGGTCTCCAGGCCCACAGCCTGTTACCGGTGTGAACTCCTTCTTAGGTATAAGCATGCAGCTCGTTGCTCCCTACTTCCCCTGGAAAGGCAAACGCTGGGAATAATTTTTATCAAAATCTTCTTCTGTAAGACTTTGGTTGCAAATCTTTCATTTGCCTCTTCTGCGATGTAGGTATCACATGTGATTTTAGCTTCTTTGGTGTTTCATTACCTTTTACAGGGTTTAGGTGGATTAAAAAAATTATTATTTAGTATTAGGTATATTTATAAAAATAATTGGAAAAATAACATTTTACTGGCTTACAACATTAGTATTCTTTCTACACTTAAACATCTAATAAGTGGAAATCAGATACTAGTCTGGCCACAAGTAGTCTTCCATGCATTTAAAGAATAAATGAGATGTTTGGGCAAGCCAGTTTTGGGAAGAAAAAAAAAGGGGGGAAAGAGGCATTTAAAATCAGCTCCTAGATTTCTCTGTAGCATTCGTGTACTTAATCTAGTGCAGTTTCATAGTTTGTAATGGACTGTGATTTAACATGTACCTACTGATTCATACAAGAAAAGAAGTGGATGGTCCTTTAGGGAAACGGTAAACATCAGAAGGAGTTCTTTCCTGTGATTGTATAGTCTCTTGTATTGAAAATATAAGTGTTATATACAGACAGAAAGTAGTTGGCTCAAGTTCTGGCATATGAGAGAAAAGGGGGAAAAATTCCTAACCACACAGAGGAAGCTTGGTGCTGCTGCAACATGATTTTGCTGGGTTGAGCTAGCATAAAATAGCAGCATAAACAGCAGGAAAATAAATGTAGTTCAGCACACAGGTATCTAGGTTACAACCTAGATTTCTCTGTTTTCACCGGAGAAAATATATTGTTGCCCAGTAAGAAATGTGATTGATCTGTCTGCCTTTCCGTATCTTCCATATTGTTAGCTGAAATCAAAACATCTTTTGTGTTCTGGTTTTTGTAGGGGGCTTTTTCTCCACCATCTTTTCCAGTTTGTTTGGAACTAGAGAGATGAGGATTCTCATCCTGGGACTGGATGGAGCAGGAAAAACAACAATTCTCTACAGGTTACAAGTTGGAGAAGTTGTTACCACCATTCCGAGTAAGTGATCAGTCCCTTAGTGAAAATAGCCAGTTTGCCTGTAGCTTTAATCCATAAGCTGTCAGCTGAACTCGCTGTGTGCTTCCTTCGTAAACAAAAGGACCTTACTTTGTAGGAGCCTTGCACTGTTGTATTTAAGAACTTTCTTGCATAGAAGTATTACAGCATGCTATAGAAGCACTGCCTAAAGGAGTATTTTACGTTGCCCTGCTGAATGCAAAAAGTATTTGACCTTAAGATTTCTACCATGATTTGGCAGGCTTTTCTTGATAGGTAAACGTTCAGTAGATGGTCACTGTTGACTGTGTAAGCTGTTTGTCTCTAAATATAGCTGTCATGCAAATTTTAGAGATCATTATTATGGTACATTGGGATGGTGTCAGTAAGTCGTACCTATTTTTCTTTTTTTTGACAAGGGTCTTCAGTTTGTTATATAAACTTTTAACACAGAGAAGAAGAAGAAATCAGATTGTTTAACTTTATGTAGAAGGTATAACAAAACTTGGTGTGAGATCTCATGGAAGGAGATGATGCTTAAAAAAACATACCTGATTTCACCGGTTGTCTTGGCATTCATGCAGCCCTGCTCACTTATTACAAACACCGAAGTGTGTGTGCGCTGAAGTGGTCTGGCCACGATCACTCTGTGTAACGTCAAGAACAAAGGATGCTTGGCTTTTTGAGTCCCTGTCATGTCTCTTGGGTTCCTCCTGAATGGCCGTAATGAATTGACTTTGGTCAGGTCTTTTTTTGCCCTTTAGAAGCCAGCAGTTTACTATGCCATAATCTTTTAGCCCTAGGGCTTTGCTTATTTCAGCTGCCATAAATTTTAGGCAGTCTGTGTCCATCATTCACTTCCCTGTGTTGTGTTTCTCTGGGCTGGCAGGAAAAGGAATGACATGCAGTATGTTGTAACCTTATTGCCATTTTCCAGATATCAGAGTGTCAGGTAGGTCTGCTGCTGAGAAGCTGGTTCTGCTGTGGTCTTATGAGAACACAGTTCTGGTGCTGACACAAAGGAAACATTCCTTGGTATTTTATTGCTGTCAGTTGTGTGCTTGGTTATCAAAAGAGGCCATTCTTTTAGCGCTTGCTCTGTTGTGGTGATTTCAGGCACCCTTCCATCCATTTTTAACAACCTTGGCTTTTGTTACAAATCTCTACAATGTGTTTACAATTTGCTTTTGTTATTCAAAGAAAAAAATTATGTTATTTTGAGCCATAAATGTTGGGATGTCTTTGCAAAGGGCATGAACTTCATAATGTAACTACTGATAATTTTCAGGCCTGAAAATTTTAAACTGAAGTGCTGTAATGTTATTCAGAAAAATAAACAATTCCACTGTTGGTGATTTTTCTTTAACTTTGTTTCAGCCATTGGCTTCAATGTGGAGACAGTGACGTACAAGAATCTGAAATTTCAAGTTTGGGACTTGGGAGGACAGACAAGCATAAGGTAGTAGATCTCTTAAAATCAAAAGATATAATTAAATTTCTCTAAAAAGTACTGCGTTCTTGGAGTTCTTCTAGCTGGCACTTCTGAAAATGGATTAAGTTTTAAAACCAGCCCATTGGCAGGAGAGCACTTTCATCTGTTGCACTTCGTTCTGTTCAGAATTCAGTTAGTAAACGGATTGGAAAGAAAGAAGTGAACGTTTTCATTTGTACACAGTTTTACTTTGAAAAACAAATCTACTTAGTAGTAGGTAATTGTGTAGCATTCTGAGAACGAGGGAAGTGAGTGATGTAAACCCCAAAATACATTTAAATATTCTTAAGAATGCAAAGCTAGGAAGTAGCATTTAGTTGCAGATGATAATTTTTCAGCAAGCGTTACAAGTTTTGCAGTCAGTCATTATATACGTAATTGTAGTGATCTCTTCAGTACCCACGTATGATCTTTTTGTGATTCCTTTTTGAATGCTTGGTAGTAAAGTCCAGTGTAGTTAGTAAGGTGCAGGTTCCTTCCCTTTTTAGTTTCAGTTAGGTAATTCTGAAAATGGTGGTTTCAGCCTTGTTTGTTACTTGCCTGTATAAATTAGTCATTTAAGATTTCTCATTTTATCCTCCTTTGGTGACTGTAATGCCATAATGATTACCTATGGCAGAAGCTTGTGTGTTTAAACTTCCTTTCTGCCCTGTGCCACAGTTACGGACCTGATGTCCTGCAGGCTGATTCCCAAATAAGTCTGTCCCCAGCACTTGTGTCCTTCCCCTGTTTTAAGGCTGCTACACTCCCCACCCCTGCATCTGGCTGAAAAGGACTGCTTAAAAGTGCAAATTGCATGACTGGAACTTACCTTTCTTCTACAGGCCATACTGGCGGTGTTACTATTCAAATACAGATGCAGTCATTTATGTAGTGGACAGCTGTGATCGGGACAGAATTGGCACTTCAAAATCAGAGCTTGTTGCTATGTTGGAGGTAAGAAAACGATGACAATTGTATCAAAAGCTGAGAAATCAAAGCCTTTTTGGAGTGAATATGAAATTTGATTTAGTGAACCAAATGAAGCTCAGCTTTACTTGTGAAACTTCAGAATGAGCCCGTGCAGCACTTCTGACTGAAAAGCACAAAGTACACTGCAGATATTTCATAGTTTCATGCAGCACTGTCTGGGCAGTAAGTTACAGGTAGCCTTTTGGTCATATGGAAATGTATCTGTCTGCAAGGGCAGCTGCTCAGTACTTCAGTGGTGGCAAAATCAGGCCCTGAAGCATTAACAGTAATTAGTATGATCTTCAGTTTCAAAACATAGTAGGATATATAGAACAAGGTAAGATGATGAGCAAAACTTTGTATTTCCTCCCACATTCCTGCAAACTTTTTGATACACCTTATTAAATCCAACCACCAGCTTGTTTCATAATGTAACAGACATAACTACCGTGTTTTGAATTGCACCTAAGTGGTATCATGCTGGAGTTGAAAGTGCGTACCATTTTTTCACTGAAGAATTTCCTAAAGAACAAAACTGGCAAACTGAAAATTATTTGAGAGCTGCTGGAACTTCTTTTCATTCTATGGGTTTTCTCTGCTTAAATAAATTCAGTAAAAGTCTCTGCAACATCTTGCATGATTTCCCTATTTTTAGGAAGAAGAGCTGAAGAAAGCCATTTTGGTGGTGTTTGCAAATAAGCAGGACATGGAACAGGCCATGACTCCCACAGAAATGGCAAATGCACTTGGCTTACCAGCTTTGAAGGACCGAAAATGGCAGATATTCAAAACTTCTGCAACTAAAGGCACAGGGCTTGATGAAGCAATGGAGTGGTGAGTGAACAGTCTAATTTATACTAGCTTCATTAGAAAAATGTCTTTTACTCTTGGGTTTGTTTTATTTTTTAAGACTGGATCTGTGCAAGACTGACATAAGACAAGAGTCTACGTTAGAAGAAAGAGTAGCTTTTTCTTGGAAATATTTCAACATAATTGAAATGACTTTTTAGTAAACTGATTTAACCTTTTTTCCTAGGTTGGTGGAGGCCTTGAAGAGCAGGCAGTGATACAAAGCTGACCATTGCAAAGACGTTTCAGCTATATCCACATACTTCTTTTGGCGGTAAAGTACTTTCAGGCCACAACTACTTGTAAATAGGACAGACTCCTGTAATGTGGATGCCTCTCTTGAACTGTAAAACTGAACCAAGCGAATGCCTATGTACATCATGATATTCCATTTCTTTATTTCTGTGAAAGTCTTACTGCCTGGCAGAGTTTGTTTTGTCTTCCCCTGCCCTTGGTTTTAAGTGTGAGTGGCTACTATATTGGTGTAATTAAAACACTAATAAAATCCGGAACTGTCAGCTGTACTCATAAGTGTGATGCTTGTTTCTGTAAGCAAGTTCAACTGCTGCCAGTTCTAACAGCCAGAAAACTGAGCATTTAAAGAGGTTTTCTTAAGCTGAGGTTGTTATGCTTCAGATCCTTCAGTGTAGATGTGCTTTTACAATGCAGTACAGCAATGGAGATAACAAGCGCACCTCTAGCTGTTAGCATAGCATTGGTTTTCTGAAAGGAAAAAAAGCCTTCAATACAATACTTTAATTTGAATGTAACTTCCACCTTCATGAGCTGTTACTCCTCTTCTTTCAGCTTAGCCAGAACTGCCAGTAAGTTATTCAGTACAGCTGCAGAAACTGAAACAGATCAAAGCTGGGAGGCAGACTGTTTTGTCTTCAGGAGCTAGGATGTTCACAGGCACAAATGCAGTCATCACATAACCCATCTTTTAAAAATGAACTAAAATTTAATATAAAAGATCATGGTGGTTGTCTATTCAACAATATGTGCTCTGGTAAATAATATACAGGTTTGAAAAAACTGAAGAGCTTTTATTTATTTAAGGTCCCAGATGAAAACCAGGACATGGAAAAATACTAATAAATACAAATATGTAATTTTTTTAAAGTAAATTTTAGCTTTTTATAAACTAATCCTCCCAGAAGGAAAAACCTCTTCATTCCACTATTGCTAAATCTTTCAGTGCATGACTTCGAGGTCTCTTGGCCTTATGGGTAGGGCGCAGGAATTCTATTTTTCTCTTCCTGGTTTCCGCTTTATTCCTGTGTCTCTTCAGCTTCCTCCTTGCAGCGATATCAGGGTTTGCAACAGTCTAGTGAAAAACAAGATGTTTGTTAGTTGTAACTAAACAAATTGTTCCTGTAAACATCAGCTACTTCCTTAGAAACTGGTGGCTGGTAAGTCAACACACATGCTTTCTTAGGCTCCTCAAAACTGAGGCTGCTCTGCCCAGGTTTACCAGTGTTCTTCAGGCTGATCTTGAACAGTTTCTTGGGAAGTTTTAGAAATGAAACACTGAAACTGCCTCAATGCAGGATGAAGTTCTTTCTCCAACTCACCTTCCTGGTCAGCTCTCAAGCCTTCAGAAAAACCCCTTTTTTCCAGAAGAGAAGGCAGAAGCTTACCTGCAAGGCCCTCTGCTTTTTCCTCATTGCTCTTTTCTGATTGGCCTGTTTCTGCACAGAAGAAAAGGCAAGCGAAAAATCCTCCAGTCCAACTAACTTCTTGAGCAGTTCTATGATTTCTTGGGCAAGGTTCTTCAGTGTTGGATCTAATAAAACAGAATTAATTTGCTTTGTCTTTTCAGCATATGGAATGATAGCTAACGGCCCAGTAAGGATTCCTCTGCCTTTACTAAAGGACAACTGTACTGATTCATCTTGCACAATATCTGTAGAGACCACAGCAGAGGTGCTTGTGGAAGCTGCTGGTTCTTTACCAGCTTTCCCAGAGGACAAGTGGTGTTTCACACAGGCAAACTAAAAACAATGCTTCTGAGAAGGATTTATTTTTTTTCAGAGGGATAAGGGTATGCCAGGTGTTATTAAAAGCGGCTTGCTGTATATAGATAGCCACCTGGGCCCTTTTGGAATAGGCTTTGTTAGAAACATGATTCCAGCCTTGTCGGTCAACATCTTTGTCTAGTACACACAGTAAGGGCTATCTTAATGGTTACAATCACTAGTTAGTTACTACAATCGCTAGGGGGGGGGGAAAAAAGATACTGGGAGGAAGGCTATAAAGAGGTGCTAAGGGAAAACTCTGGGGAAATGTCTTCCAACAGATCCTACTTCCAAGCGCTTGTACAGCCACCAGAGAGAACCTTATGCAAGCTGCTTGCCTCCATATCCTTCAGTTACAAGTTCCCAAGGTCTACATCCCCTATCATACGAAAAAACATCTCTGCAATTTTTCTGAAAAAATCATTTGAAGGCTCATGGTTCTTGTGCTGGCAGAGAAAGCAAAAAGTTGATCTCTATCCACTCCCAATACTGCCACTCTTTACCGTATCTTTTCCAAGTCTCTTGAATTGCTTAGCTAAAAAATAAATGGTAGCTAAGGCAGCTGTTCCTTACCTAGAACACTGCTACTATCCTCCAAGGTTTTTAACTTTTTTTTTTCAGTTCTTTTCTATCCTTTCTGAGATGTGAGGATGCAGTGTGCTGCACACTGAATTTTCATGGCATATATAAACCACAGATTTAGAATAATACTTTGGTTTGCTTTCTGTTCTTCTCCCGACACTGGATTCTGCTTGACTTGGTTCATGAAAATGTGTTAACTAAACACCACTGTCTTCCTCTTAAGCCAAGATACTTGTGTTAAATGGGAAGTTGGTTTGTCTTTCATCCACCAGGTATGGTTTCTTTAAATCTTTTAAACAAACATAGATCTCCAGGGAGAAACAACTCTTCCTGCTCAGGTAGTATCTAGCAGGACAGAGTGACCTGGACTCATTCAGGAGGAAGGGAGAAGTTCTGTACACAGTTCACAGGTATACACCTGCCTGCACACAGCTCCCTTTCCCCTACTTGCAAAGGTTACTCTTTCAGCCACTGCGCACACAGGCCGCACACTGAAGGTCGTTTTCTCCATTTCAGAAGGATGAGTTTGGGGAAAATGTCAAGCAACCACCAGCAAACCGGCAATTCCAACTTGTACAGTCCCTTGCCCTACAGTAATAACAAGCTGCCATAAAACACACCCTATTTTACATTGGAACCGAAACACTTTTAACCAGAAGGCATGGATCTTCGTGCCCCTAAGCCTTAGAGCAGGTTTAACATGGCAATTCAAAACCAATGACACTTAGCAGCAGTCTCGTTCTGCCTGCCTTAAGACCCACGCTCTGTTCCTCTCTGAAACGGGTCTTGCCACTATGAGTCTGCCCTTGAGTGCTACACTCATTCCACTACATCACATGGTGAAGCTTTACCCGCTTGCATGCAGGAGCCTGCCTGACTTGATGCCAGTCTTGTCAACACTTAATTTTCCAGTTGTCATATACTCCCTTTCCTGTTATTTCAGTTAGACTGCAAGTAGGTGAAACTCACCGATTATGGCGTCTATGCCTCAACAGACAAAAGGAATGACACAGCTCCGACATACTTTCCTCTTTGCGAGGGAAATCACTTACCTTGCTCCGCATAGGTGCTGTTCAGCTCCCTGTACAGAGGGGTGAGGATTGTTGGGAGGTAGGGCTTGATCCTGTCTTTCCCCAGATCCACCGCGATTGCTCCCAGGAACTTAAAGATGCAGCTTCTCTGAAAGTGAGCACATGGGACATGAGGTAAGGAATGCTGGAAGAACACTGCCTAACTGAACTGCTACAGGAGCGCTGTGCATCACTGTTCAACACACAAGGTGGCGTTTCGGACACTTGGAGTCAGACAAGCGCTGCTATTACAAGGTCTTAC
Organism: Falco naumanni; assembly: GCF_017639655.2. Classification (NCBI taxonomy): domain Eukaryota; kingdom Metazoa; phylum Chordata; class Aves; order Falconiformes; family Falconidae; genus Falco; species Falco naumanni. The sequence continues at coordinate 47,739,331 of NC_054058.1, read as the reverse complement.
GGCAGGCAGCCTCTCTAACTGACCCACGAGGAAGCGCAGTGCTTTTCCTGACACTCTCCCACCCCCTAGCAAGTAACCTCACACCGCCATTCTCCTGCCTGCATGAACCTAGCACTCTTGGGCTTTCAAAGGCAGTGCTCTGCCCCCTTCAACTCAGTGCCTTTGGGTTTACTCACTTTTCCACCACCCCACAAGAAGGCTAGAAGCATCAGCAAGGAGAAACAGACTAGCACAAGCCTCTCCTGAGAATCCTGAACTGAAACGCATGTTGTTTCTTTGGCACCTACTAATCCTCGCTTTAACACCAGCTCTCAGCACTCTCTGCAGCTGGAAGCAAAAGGCCACAGCAGCACGCCTGTGGAAGTGCCTACTGCATCAAAAGCGGTTTGTCTAACACTGTTCTTACTTTTAAAGGGACCTTAGGAGAATACGCGGCTTCTCGCTTTGCCATGAGAGAGAGCTTCTTCATTAACCACAGCAATGTGGCTGGCTGGCCTTTCTCTTCCGTCTCCTCTCTTTCTCCCTCTCCTTGAGCAGAAGTGTCTTTCTCTTCCTCATCTTCTGAGGCCTCCCGCTCTTCCACCTCGCAGCCAAGTTCTCTTTCAGCCTCTTTACCTTCTTCTGAGGCAGGGGCTAGCAAGTAAACAACTTTGGCCACAAAAAGCAAATTCTTTATAACCTGAAATGTGAAAAGAGAGTAGTTGGTCACTGTGGGTATCCTCATTTGTCTGCACCAGGGCATGTAAGAGCCAAGGCTAGATCTCAAAAATGAACCTGCCAACCCAGGAAGCTGTAATGGCCTCACCCACTGCCATGTGAGCCATGTGACAGAGCATGTAACAGGAAGGCCCACCTCAATATCCTGCAGTTTGGGAGCCTTTCCCCATAAGCTACTGCGCCTTTGGGGCTCCAGCACGTCCCGAGGCAGGGCTGCTCCTTTTGTCTTCGCCTCTGGCTCTCCACAAGGAAACCTCTGAGCAGGTTCACAGTAGAATCAGACCTTCAAGCTACAGCATAAAGCTGGACTAAGCAAGCAGTCAGGGTTCCAGTGCAGCTACAGGGAACCAGTGATCTGGATCCCTGCTCCAGGATGTGGTTACCCAACCTGCTCCAGCCTGGGCTGCAGAGCCAGACTCTCCCTGACAGAAGGGACCCCAGTTCTGCCCTGCATGGTGCTTCCCCTTTCTGTCCCTGCCACCCCTCATCAATTCCAGCAGGCTGACACCACAAGGGGAACTTTTCTGGCCCCTCGGAGACATGCATCTGAGCAGATGCCCTCAGCACAGAGCAGCTGGCCCCGCACGGTGGATTTGCCCTGAACCACCACCCGGCAGCAGTGCTGCTGTCCCAACTAGGACGTAACACTCCCTCATGGGCCAGGGCCAGCTCTGTGCCCTCCTGCAGTGCCAGACCTGCTCTGCTCTTACCTGCTCTCCCAGAGACAGGTCCAGGAACTTGGACTGCAGCTGATGGCAGAATGCAAATGCAAGTTCCTTCATCTGGCAAGAGGAAAAAGAAGGAAATTACTCCACGAAAGGGAGCCAGCAGCAGAAATTCAAAGCAATGTTTTGCATTCCTCAAAGGCCAGTTCCCAGCAGAGGCCAAGGATTCAGCTCAACACAAATTCTGCCTGCATCTTGCAGCCTAGAAGGGGAATCTTTGTGCTGCTGAGAATAAGACCCCAGAGAAGCCCCCTCCCAGCATTAGAGACACCTCCTCATATGCTTTAAGCGATGAGGATTAGGCAGCCGACAAGCAACTAAAGAGAAATGTGCATACCAAACTGCAACACTACTTTTATGTCTCAGCCAGGGAATGGGTATGGACAGCGGGGCAGGAGTAGTAACAGACATCGTTACCTTTTTGTCCAGTTCAGCAGTCAAGAAGACTGTGGATGCAGATAGCTCTGCTGACATCTTTTTCCTCTTGCCTGCCTTTCTTTCCCTCCACTTGTTGACAAGATCTTCTGGTTTGTAAGATGCAAACAACAAGCCAAAGATCTCAGTAGCTGTCAGCCAGACCCAGCTGTGAGGATACCACAGGTGAGACTGGACATGACCTGGGGGAAAGAAAACCTCTTTCAGCATAGGAACTGGCCCAGTGAGAGCAGAAAAAGAACTGGGTCCCTCCAGAATTACTACAGCACATGCTACAATAAAAACACAAAGAAAATGAACAGTGCTTATGTGCTTAGAACGTAATCAGACTTCCTAGCAACTCTATCCAGCCAAACCAGAGCGTGACAAAAAGCTACAGGTCACCCTAATGTCCCCCCAGTGACCAGGCACTCTTGAATGCACCCACAGCACTTACAAACATCCGAAGATGGGGCCTTTGCTAGAAAGTGTTGGCAACTGGGCAGAAAAAGTGGGCACGGCACAAAAAGACACTTGCTCTGATCCTGGCTGACAAGTCATGTTTCTGCAGCAACTATGGTCTCCTCAGGGACTCGGTGCCACAGCTTATCTGCCCATGATGTCTGGGGACTGGCTGCTGTGAGACTCTGGTGAGCTGGCCCTGCTGCAGATGGTCACATTGAACCACTGGACAGAGGCTGAGGATGCTTCAGAGAAGAGATGGAATTGCCCTCTTGTCCCCCCTCTGTCCAAGCTGCACATCACCAAGCAATGCTGGATATACTGAGATAAGGTTATCTCCTGTCTCACTGAAGGCACCTGGCAGGCTGAACTCTATAAAGACTAAACTTCTGATAGCAGCAAACGAAGCAATTAAACCCAAGGCAATAAAATGCCAATAAGCCAGCCTGATATTGTGCAATCTCACTCAGAGAAATTGCTTGAATCAAATAACCTCCGGGCTTTAACAGCCTGGCAGACACACAGTATTAACAGCAGTATTACCATGTGTCATCACTTGCTGGCTGGTACGCATGGTCTCATAAAGAAAACCTCCTTCCCAAGAGAACTAACATTTTCATCCAAGAGGATGTAATTATGGGCAAACAAGCAATAGTTTGCAACTGTTTGCTCTTGGGATAATAGAAAATACTTCCCAGAAACTGAGACAGAGAGCATCTTGTTTTCATCAACCAGGTAACCTTTTCCATTAACATAATCTTTCACTGCCCAGTAACTGCCACGTATTAGCACTCTGCAGCATGCAAACCTTGTACAACAAAGTTCAGTTGTTTATATTAGGATGTGAAAAACCACATGGCACACAAAGAATCTTCCTTGTAACACAGCTGTCATAATTCTCGATGCTTACCCCAGATACTGCTCACAGCGTCGCGGTTCTTGGTTAACTGAATCAAGTTGCACTCTGTGATGAGCTTTGTTACCAGCACAAGAAAGCTGAACAGCAGCCTATCTGCAGCCTTCTCTTCCTCCTCTTCCATTATCTAATAAAACCAGCAAGTCAACAAAGATGCTTATGAAAGCCTGAAGACAGTGCTTATTTGCCCTACTAGATGAATTTCAGATCAGCCCTGCAAAGAAACAGAAGACTGACGTGTACCCAATTCCCAAAACAAGGAGAAGAGGAGCAGCTTCACTAAGGCATTTCCTCTGGAGACTGAACCTCTGCAGCAGACTGTCCCTAGAATCACTCTTCTTGTTTTTTATGCGAACATTACTATAACAAACTGTTAGGTTTCTAAATGCAAGCAACTACTCACAGTGTATACCATTTATGTCTGTACACGTATTTGTACACATTTGCTTCTCATTATTAGAGCCAAGCTGAGCAGAGATTTGCCTGTGTCACCTTGGAAGCCCCACGCTGTTATGACAACACTGTTTCAGTGAATCGCCTTCAGGTCCTCACCCTGCCTGCAATCACCAGCTGGCTTGATGTAACTACTCAGTGCTTTACCTACATGTCACAGCACAGGGGGCGATTACACTGAATTTCTCCTCACTGCAGGTGTTTTATTTTCATCTCTTGCCAATTTACATACTCTGAGGTTCTTCTCTCTTGTTCAGCATGTTGCCCTTGCACATCAGTAATGTATGTGGCCACCCCCCAGGGGCACTGACTGGGATCCCTTTGGGATCATCACATGGCAAGCAGAATCTGAGGCAGCCTTGTTATTCTGCGTTAATGATGTGCACTAAAAAGATTTTTTTCTTAAAGCAAAACCACACTAGGACGTACAGGAAGGGAACTCCTTTGAAAGCTAAAGCTGTAGATAACACTGAACAAAGCAGACAGTCACAAGCGGTGCACTCTTGACCTTCCACGCCTACAGAAATTTCTGCAGCCAGCAGACACATTTTCCAGTTAAGTGGATATTGTCTGTGATTGTCAGTTTTTTTCCAACTAAACAGATGCTAACCCATCCCAGTGCTACCTGTGCACCCTGCCATTCTTTCTGATGGTGGTTTTTATAACCCCACTTTAAACAGAAACCAGAAGTTCCTTCTCTCCAGCCGCACCACAGGAAAGACCAGAAGCAGGGAAAGCTACCTCAGCGTACATACTGCTACATGCTGTCAACCCCCCAAGTCTGACTGGTAAAAAGCAGAAGTCTGAGACTTGAGGGCTGTCTTAAGGATCCCTTCCACCCACAGAGATCTTGATAGAGGCTGGGGCAAGGAGCAGTATCTCTGCTGGTTACACAGTATGGCTGCAGGCTTAGACCTAGTGGCTTTGCAAAGTTCTTTTGCCCCTTGTGCTGTGACACATGACATCAAATTTGGGCTTACAGATAAAAAATATGGTTCTAGGTCAGTAAAGGTCCTCTTCAGAACGAATGTATGTGTTTTGTGGTTTTCCTCAGTCCCAAACAGTAGAGCCAACCGTTAAATCTCTCCTACAATTCTTTACTTTTTTCATTTTCTTCATTCTCTTTTTCTGAGCCTCTCTTTTCCAAGGGAAAAATTACTTACATCTTCAAATTTAATTGGGTTGATTTCTTTTTCAATCAAGGTGAGAACAGCTTCAAGCCGCCGTTCAAACATCACTCCATCTACTTCAACGAACAAACCGCATGCCTGGGCAGCCAACCTCCTGTGGGAGCTCTGCCAACAGAAAGAATAACACCCCTTGTTACTTCTTGATAATCAAATCCTGCAACTGCCACGTGCAGGAGCTTGGAGCCACCCTGACTTTTGCCTATAGCAACAGCATCTGAAGAGAAGACGGTTTTCAGAGTACTACTGAGAAAGGAGATGCTGCCAGTTAGGGACAAAAGCACCTGGCAGCACAAGTTACGCATGGGAACACACCCTAAACTGAATGCTGAGAAGCCTTTTCCATCCCAGTTTCCACAGCTGCAAAGCTCTGGGGGCTACTTTGTACTCTGACTTTTTTTACAACACAACAGATGGCTCACAGCTATAAACCAGAACTGAGCACAATAGAGATGAAAAGGATGAAGTGTTGAAGAACACTTACTCCACTAGGGTAGAGGGACAGAACATGACTCCAGTGTGAGAATAACGAAACACCCAGGCACCCAGATCAAAATGGAGATCTGCAAGACTAGGTTTGCCACCTTCCAGCTGCTGGCAACAGAATGAGGCAAGTCTGAGCTAAGGATAGCACAAAAAGCCAGTTACTGGGATCAGAAGTGCTTTAAGGAATTTGCTCAATACTTTAACCTGCGCGAAGACTACACTTGGTGAAATACCTGACCTAAAAGAGGGACTGTTAGAAAGCAGCACAATGCAGCTGAGAAGTCTGTAGGCTGACTGACCTACAGCACCAGCAGTTCCCTACGTTTGTGCAGCTTTATGAAGCTATACCATTTCTTGCTCTTCTTATCACCAAGAGCTGTGGCACTAGGTACAGCTTTAAATTCCTTTTATTCTAAGCTTACACTTGCCCATACTCCTTTCATAAAATTACTAAGTCAGGTCCAGCTGAAGCCACCAGTCCACCAAACCTGTTACTAGGAATCTCTCACTTGCTTTAATTGTACCCAGCCCCCAAGCAGAGTTCAGACCTGGTCAGCAAAAAGACCAAAGAATACCTTCTTGCTGTGAAACCATTCTGTGACAAGCGAAAACATCAGATCTTGTTTTTCATTGTTTATCTTACTGAGGAGAGATTTACACGTCAAAGCCGCCATCTTTTTGCATTTGGCAGAGTCATCATTTATCATCATCATACAAAGAGAGAGAAAAAACAGCCCGCAGTATTTGTGAAGGAGATCCTAGAAAGGAACAACAATTAGTCAGCTGCAGGTCCCCCAAGTAACTTCTGGCATTTAAAGGGGAAAAGAAGGGCGTTTGTTACACTGCATGCAGGGACAATGTCAGCCCTGAGTGGGGTGCACATCAAGGTACGTCAGCTGAAAGGATGGGGTGATCCAGTTGTTGGAACACACAGGGAATGCACGGCTGCCACAGCCCTGCTCTGACTCTGACTTGCTAACATGTCCCTGGGACAGCAACGTTGAGTGTCAGACCTTACAGGGTATTATCATGCCCAGCTCTCACTGAAACAGGCTTAAGCCCCTCAGCACTGCAGCAATCAGCCCAAAGGTCCCTCTCTCAAGATAGCAGTTCTTTGCTACTTAACAGAGAGGCCGCATCCAAGCTGAGATATTAAATCTAATCAGGCAGTGGTGAAGCACAGCTTACTGTGCAGAATTTCTCTTACTTCCTCCAAAATTTTTGCTTGATTGCACTTCTCTCAGTCTCCTGAATGCTCAGTCAAGCTCCAGCTGCAGAGCTTCAAGGCAGCATTCTGCATATGTTATCCTGCATAGATGCACTGTTATTCTTCAGCTTTCATTTTGATCCACCTCACTGAGAACCCCTCCCTCTTCAGTCAGGCCAAGAAACAGATACAGTACATCACACACCAGTTCAGTCAACAGTACCTCTCAGGAATGTTGAGAAACCCCTCCAGTGAGAGAACTCTAGACTTCGCTTTCTATTCATACCCTTTTTCCTAAACTGGTTTGTGTTTCTTCCTGGCATAAATCACCATCAAGTTTATCCAACTCCAGCTGACGGAGCTTTATTTTACTTGCAGACTGAGCACATTAGATAAAGAAGTACTGCAAATTTTCCAGCATATCATTTCTCTTTTGGAGTAAAGCCACGTTCTTTAGAGAACGTTCTGCTCATGATAAGAGAGAAGAGGAACTACCAAGTGCTTCCAAAATAAACTGCTCTGAAAAAGCTGTTACCGCAAGCCACAGTAACTATTTGATGCTTGGAACACCAAGGGGTGCTCATTACCTGTGGGAACATGTCCAGGAGGTACGCAATCATCTCCAGTGCAGATTCCCTTCCAGTTTCATACTCGTACCTGTGAGGAAATGATTAACGGTTAGGGCTGGCTTAACACTCTAGAAAGCTACTAACAATTTACAAGAATGGCCAATTCTAGAAGTACACACCGATAAAGATCTTTCTATAACATCTACCAGACCTGGTCTGATACTCAGGAGCAGAGAAGCAGCAGGCCCATCAGCTCCAACTCTCAGAGAATGGGCACAGGGCAACAAACAGGCAAAAAGGGTGCTAGTCAACTTGAGCCAGCATGGAGCTGGGAAACACAGGAAATTACTGTGACCTTGAGCAAGGGAGGGGTGCTGCTCAGAAGGAGGTTTCAGGCTCACTGCTCCTGCTGCATTGGTGCAGTTAGTAGCAACTGTGCCTGCAACTGCAGTGGCGACCACTGCCATGGGACAGCACTCACATAAATGCACCTTCCCTGATTCTTTCTGGATTTTCCAGTTCAGCTGTTTCACAACCAGTGGAGCTGGTTAAGCACTAAGTACACAACAGAGCCTCTGCTTAACAACAGGTAAGAACAACAAAACCCACTGTGAAACAGGGAGGAGAAAAAAGACTTGCTTTATCAAACAGCCCATCTATGAAAAAGGAAAGTGTTTCAGAGGTAGGAAAAATCATGACTTCAGCCACATGCTCTGCTCCTCATCAACAGCCCCTGGCACACAAGGTGGTCACCGAAGACATATTTAAGCAACAAAGCTCTGTTCTCCTAGCGATGTCAGGAATATCAACTCACTCCAGCTGTGCCAGCATGAAATCCAGATTGGGTTTCAGCTTGTCACCAAGGGGGTAGTCCAGAATATATTTTAAATAAATCTGGAAGATAAAAACGACAACACAGAAGGGAGTTACAAGAAACACTCAGGAAAGATTGGGAAGGTTAGCAGTTTATAGGAAGGTTATGAAGAAAATTTAGTGATGGAGCATCAAGTTTAAGGGGTCAACAACCGCTCACAAGCTCTGTGCCTGGAACAGGATCTGCAGGATTTGACAACTGCCAGATCAGTCTTTACAGCATTACTGTGATTTGTGCAGGCTTCTGTTACTGAGAGATTCTGCGTCCTCAAAATTCATCCTGTAACTATGGCAATGCACAGCTCTTGCTGCATCTGTATCCCAATGCTTGAAGAGAAGCAACCAATTCTGCCTTTTGGTTGCTTTTAGCTTGGAAAGAATGAGGAAGTAGTGGGAAGGAATCATGGATTTATGGCAAATTCTCTTCCGCTGGGATTCAGAAAAGGGCAAGGCTCTTCGTTACATGGGCCTAAGAGACTCCAAAGGAGGGACTATGTCACTGCTGATGAGCAACTCTCTGAAGGTATGCCATGGCAAGCAGTCTGTGATTCTGCTATCACAAGAACTGAAGTCAGCCAGATAACAAGGGGAGCAAGGATTAGTAAGCATGGGACTTGGGGTTAGGGGTTCAGCAGGGCTAAGGCACATGTCTGTGAGCTGGGATGCCCACACTAAGCCCTCTAGCTCATTAGACACCTGTAAGTGAATTAAGACAAGAGATTTTCCATTCTACCAACCTGCCTGCACTGGACTCGCACCGGCTCACTCTGACCCGTGATGGCCAGCTGGGCAACCTTCTGCAGCACTTCATCAATTTCAGGGACAATCAGTTTCCTGGATAAAATGGCCTAAAAATGTTCAAAGCACAACTGAAGTTATGTTATTTTGCTCACGCAGTGTGAGATGCAGTACCATAACCTGCGACTACACTGGTCTCAGGTGGTACATTAACACTGACTTTTTCAGATCTTCAAACGTAGCCAGAGCAACTTTAAAAACACAGGGGTGGTGGGAAAGGGGGTATGGGCAAAAAAGAGGTAGAAGGATTGCTTACAAATCCGCATTTGTTTTGTTTGAATGCCACAGAATACCTGATCTAATGATCAGGGATGTCAATTCTTCAGCAAAAACATCCTCAGATTCAAATACATCCTCATATATATGTGTACAAAACAGCCTCCCAAACAAGAGTGACTACAAGTCAAACAGGAAAGCTTTGCTGCTTCCCCCCACCCCCTAGGTAACAGGGAGCCTTAACAGCATTCTGTGGCCTGATCCTGATGTGAGATTGTTCAGTCTTTCATCATAAGGCAGAATCACTGTCATTCCAGTGGCTCACAGAACCCATAGGCCTGCTGCACAGAAATACCTTGAGAAGACCAAAGGCAGTGGCTTGGCGTGATGAATCATAAATGTCTTCTTCAGCAAAGCCAAGCAACACTTGAAGCTGTTTGCTTGTTATCTGACTCTTTGCATTCTTCACAAGTATTGTTACGCACTACAAAATCAAATTGCACATTGTCAATATACATGCAGTGCCATAAAATATAAGCCCACACTAAAGCCTGACTGTTTATACCACTTAGGTTTAGAAAGACAAACTGCTGCTCTGAAACATGCAGCTGACACTGTTCTCATCACATTTTGCTTTCAGCTGGCAATTTTGAGAGCAAATACACAAATTCAGACTAGTCCTTGAAACGACTGGGGATGCTCAGCCATGAACCATGATGCAGGAACACAGCCAAGAAGAGGGGGAAATTCTTCTGGCACTGGCATTCAGCATGAATTACTTTAACTTTCCCTTTTGATCATGAAGCTGTAATTAATCCAGCAATGCATTTACAAGACTTCTACAGGAAGACACTGCACACCTTAAGTGTAGTTATTACTACTATTAATTTCCTTCTTCCCTTGCCTCACATCGGCTGCCAGGGTTTACTCCAATGAATCATGTTAAAAGCAAGCTGTTCAAGAACAAAACCGACACCTCTCAAAAGACAGGGGGGTAACAAGATACTATTATACAGAAGAAAGAAGGCAAACGTGCTTCTGTAAAAAAAATCAGATACAAGTTGTGTATTTTTTTGGCAGTAACCTTCTTTAAGTTTGCACTCGGGAAAGATCAGCAAGGCTACATTTCTCTCGCTACCTTGTGATCTCCAGACTACCTCTCCAGGGACAGCTGCAGGAGGTATCTGCAGTTGCAGGAGTCTCAGTCTACAAAGTTAATCCTGAAGTAGAGAAGGGAAGAGCAGAGATGGGTCTGACTTACTTTGAAACAGCTCACGACCAGATGGAAATTCTGGCCTTTGGCTACTCCTGTCTTGGCAAATTCTTTCAGCAAGAGGAAAAGCTGCCTGATCAGTGCCTCCAGATTAGTACTGACAGAAGGCAAAGGGAACTTTAAAATCCATACCAAGGACTGCAGTGCACCAGTTATCACCTGTAAGAAAGATCCAAAGGACAGCACATGGGTACAATGACGCTGACAGAACACTTTTCTCACTGTTACAGACATGGTCAGGCTATCTGCAACTGTGGTAAAAGGCAATGAACTAACAAAAATAAAAAATTCTTTCAAACCATTCATATGTAATACAAAGGGTTTCTCAGTTCTAAAAAACACTCTCTGCCAGTCCCTAATCCTCTGACTTTGATTTTACTAGGTAAAGACACTAAAACAGTGCTAATTCAGCAGATGGCAGGAATTCTTCCTAAAGCAGAGGCGCTTTCAAGGCACAGAAGCTGTTCTACCAAAACCCCAGGTCACCTGAAAGCCATGATCCACCCTATCTGACAGCGTATGAGACGTGCCTTCCATTCCTGGGAAACTCAAGGTTTAAAAGATTCCTTCCTAGGCTCACTCAAACCCAAAGCAGCCCAAAAAGGAAGCTGCCTATGGTGCTGGGAATAAAGACATTGGAGTTAAATCAAAAGAAACCACAGTCATGACAACACTGCTCCCAGCAGCCACAGGACCTCATGAACCTCTTCATAGATAGCCCATGAAGTTGCCAAAGTCCTTGTATGAACATGCTCTACGAACACTAATCCATCCTTGAATCTACAGCATTAGGGGCAGAGCATTCAGTCTTCCATCAGCCACCATCCCTCCACCCCCTTAGGATAACGTAACCTCAATCAACTTCATCTGCACACCTATGCAATGAGGTTTGAAAACTTTCTCTTCTCTTGCAGATCAAGTGAGGGATGACATTTGTGGGCAGGACCCTTCTTAGTGGTACAAAGAGAATAGACAGACTCCAGCTCAGAACTGTACCTTGACATCCATAGATTTCAAGCAGTCTATAAGCAGCTGAACAAAAGGGTCTAACATTTCCAAAACATGCTCCTCTGAAGAATTTACTTTGGATCTCTTCAGGCTCATGTGTAGCAACTGGCATAGAAAACACAGGATATTAATTTCAAATTCAGGCTGGGACTGAAATAACTTAAGTAAGGTCCCACATTGTTTTAGGTTATAGTAGAATTTATGCCATATCCCATTCAAATATCTGCAAAAGGCCGAGAGGCACTGGAGTTATCACACACAAAATAAAGTTAAGGTAGTGGCTGTGTTAACACCATATTATCCAGAATGCTCTTAACAAAAATTCTGACTACAAAGCTTTGTATTGAGTAGATCCTTACCCGAAGTCCTGAATCAACCAAGATATGCATATTAGTCCTGCTGCTGACACGTGCTTTCTGCCCTCCTCTTGTGGGAGTGGGTTGGAGCAGCAGGCAGCTCTCTGGTTGCATCCGAGGATCTGGAGGAGGGGCAACTGTTTTTCTGAAAAGCAATGTATGGCAAAGGAGAATATTCAGAGTTTAACCCTTTCCACAACGAGCTTGCTGTGGGGAATGAATAGAGCCGTACTGTGCTTGGCTGCTTCCCACACAGCAAGCAAAAGCAGGTCACAGCCTGAACAAAATGAAATAAAACGAACTTGAGAGCAGCATGACAGATGGGACTCTCAGACTTGAGAGCAAAGAAGATAACAAATGCATACTGATTTGCATAACATCCCCACTTTTTTCCTCTCAGTGGACAGACCAACCTTTCGAGTTCCTTCAAGCAAATCTATGTCCCGTCACTGCCCACTGCAATCCATTTATTGATACTTGCTTATAAAAACTGCTCCAAGAAGTCTGCAAACAGCTGTCAGATCCTAGAGCTGCGTAACAGGAAATGCAAGACACCCAGACCAAGCTCTGAGCAGCAACACCACCAGACAGAGAGGAAATCTGATGGCTCTCCCTGGCTTCTGCAAGAGCACCAAAGCCATAAAGTGACTGCCCAGTTTCTCTTATTCCTGACCTCATGAAAATGCCCAGGACCCCAAACACCTCTGCTTAGTAGTTTGCAGCTCACTTCTAAACACTGCCCCTTGTCCCTTCATCCAAACACTCAAATGCATATACCAGCTTACCAAACGGGGAAAAAGCCTGGCCGAAGGCCCTAAGCACTTGCAAAAGTAGACTCTCCGAGTTCAGCAAGTGTTCTGACCGCCCATAAAATTCAGTTACATTGAAAACAAAAGGCAAATGAAAGCAAGGAAACTCTCACACATTTGATTGGTTGGCTTTGAGAGCTGCCATTTCTGCAAGCAAACCTCCCAACCACTAACAGACTGTCTGGGTAACATCCTGGAACTCACTTGGCCTTCTCAGTGAGCAGAGGCAAGTTTTCACAGATGAGACCATGACTGAGGAGGAGGAGGGATTCTGCGTTCATGTCGGAATTGAAGATCAGTCCCGCCATGATGTGACGCAGTGCCTCATGCACTTTCCGGACTATCTTCAAGCTCATGGTGCTCTCCAGAATCTGCAAAGGCAATCAGGACAGTCAGCAGGGCAACATGAGGGCAACGATCTGCTATTTGCATTCAGAAATCATGGGAAAAGCCAGAGCAATTCCTCACTCGTCACATACTGCTGCAGGTTCCCAGCTCTCTCCATGAACAGTGTCCCATCGCCTCAGCTCTGCCCCAACATCCCTCCCTTTCTCTCCAGTCTCTTCCCCTATCACCACACCAGGACACTCCAGAGCTCATGAGTAAACCAGGGCTCCACTTCTGTGTGAGCTTTAACTCTAGTCCAAAACCTGCATCTCTGAAAAGGCAATTATTGCACATGGATGGACCCTGAATACATTTTGGTGACATCTCTTTCATGCAGAAGACACCAAACCACACAGAGCAGCCTTGCGGGACTTTGGAGCTCCAAAGAAAACAAGAGTTGGCAGAGGGAGATGGCATAAAGAACTCATAGGGGGATTTTTCTAGCAGGGGTTGAAAGCTTCCCACAATGCCCCTCCCTGCCCTGGATACCAATAGTAAAGTATTATTTTACAAGCCAGATGCATGCTGCTTTCCGAAAGGAAAATGGGAAGCCAAAGCAGGATTATATAGATAATTTCACAGTAGCTACCTGAAGGCTCTAGTTTCTTTTAGACCATACAGAATTGAGAGTGCTCAGAGTTAAGACAGACTCTGGCTGACTTTTCTTACCTCTTTCAGTGGCAGAATAAGTTTTGTCACCTGGCTCTTCCCTATGAACTTTCCAAGAATTTCATAGGAATCGTAACTCTTGTTCTTGCGTGCTTCCATGACCTTGGAGACTATTCCCTTTACCTCCTTCTCTTCAGCTATATTCCCAAACAACTCTTGATTGAAAATCTTAGGAAATCAGGCAAGAGAAATGAATGAGAGGAGCAGAAAAGCAAAGCCAGGTTCGTCCAGTAGTAGCAAAACAACATTATTTTTCCACACGCAGAGAAAAAAACAGTTCTCCAGGTTTCCCACAAATCATGTCTCCCTTTCCTTTGCCAGCGTAAAACACTCCAGTTTGAGCATACCAGGTGAGAATGCTGTTTTTACACCCCTCTGTGGTGTTGTGATACAAGGAGTAGTCACTGTAGTCAGACCAAGACATCCAAATAAATATACCCCATCTGGGGTGGCTAGCTGAGCTCCCGGGCTCCATGGACCACATTGACTAGATGTCTGTTAACTTGCTCAGCCATTTTTTAGAGTACAGGGAAACACAGTTAGGTATTTTAATCTTGAACCCATTCCCTGTCAGGATGCAGGGCTCAGAATACAGCCCCAGAGATACTTGGCTACTCTACAAGGGGTCTGCTGATGCCTCAGTAGAAAATGGTCTCCTTCCCTTGCAGTACACACAATCAGCCCTGTTTGCCACCACGTCCAACACAAATCTACAGAAAGCCTTCTCCTCCCAGCACCTTCCCCAGATGCTTCACAATGCTCTTTCCTTCAATCTCAAATAGCTTTTACCTCAATCAGGATATCTAAGCAGGGGTCCAAATCACCAGCTCTGAGCCTGGTACTAAGGCCCTTCAGTAACAGGTTCACAGTGAAAGTCAGCACATGGAGCTAGAGAAAAAGAGAACAGATCATGTTTCCAAACCCCTGCATAGACCTCTTTGATAATACTGGATGGGGAGACTCCCATTGCAGAAACATCACAACACACACTGCACTTGATCTCTCATTATAGGGGAGGAAAGAAAAAAAAAAAACCAAACAAAAAACAATCACTGGAAGGATGACAATCCATGTACTGGCAGCAGGAAGAAGACCTCCTGTCCCTCCACATACTGGCAAGAGAACTGGCATCTCCTCTTTCCCCTAGTGCTCTTACTGATATTTTTAGGCACTGTTAATTGGTGCTTTCACTGTTACAGCAGCCAGAAGCTCACACTATGCCACTGTGGTAATTCACATAGAAAATTATTCTTATCTCCACAAGGTGAGTTAATAGTCAGAGCCTTGGCTGTGGATCTAGGAAGTAAGATTTCAATTAGCATCACCACATCTGTGGTCTGTGCAAGTCTCTGTGGCAACTCACCTCAGATGATGCTTGGCCCTGATGACCTTACTAGAAAGATTTCCATTAATCTCACTGGAACCAGAAATGCATCCTTGACCTCCATACCTCAACTCTTCACTGGGAAAATGGAGATCCTCTCTTCTTCCCTGCTTCGACTCCACGTTCTTTGGGTACAGACTCTCATTTGACACTTGGCATAACAAAGACTGATGCTGGCAGCAGCAATAGTATTTAGTTGTATCAAGCTATTCTATCAGTGTAAAACAATTTCAGCAACACCTTCCCTTTGAATTCTCCTCCTAACACATAAAAACCCAAAACCTACAGACAGCAGAAGAGGAAGAATTTCATCATTACCTGGTACCCGTGGACAAGAGTGGACTGCAGCTCTTTTAAGATGTATAGAAAGTACTGTACTCCCAACACTTCCATGATTTTAGTAAGGGTGTTACGGGCAATGTCCCGGATTTCCTGAAATCTGTTCCTCAGAAACGTGCAGACTTTCAGCAGGATACTAGAAACAGAGATAGACAGCTTAGTTCACCCCCAAACAGAGCAGAACCAATTACTGCTAGCTAAGGAGGCTGCTTTTCAAGGCTGTTTCACAACCAGAGCTATACTCAAAACCAGCCTCACAGAAAGGCTTTAAAGTCATAACATATACCTACTGTCCTTCAAGACATTTTACTGATTGTCCTTTATTCCTGTACATTATTCTTTCCCCACTCTGCCACCCCTACCTCTGCACCTTGTTTCACAGCTCTGCTCTTATCTAAGGATTTACGAAGTTCCTTTCAAACTTAGCTTTACAGAAGTCAAATGCTGACAGAGGGGAATATCACTAGGAAAATCAGTTTCCAAAAGAAATATTTAGGGATGCTCTTCTTGGATTTAGCCTGGTACATTAACCACATCTTGAGAAAGGTGCTTGCACTCATTTTCAGCACAATGAACAGCATTTAAGGAGCTCCGACAGTATTTACCTTGGCAGGTTGGCTTCCATCACGTCTTGGGGAAGACACTGCATCATCCTGACCATGGCAAAAGCTAATGGAACACGCACTACCTCATCGTCGTTCACAACATTGGACTTCACGAGCTTGTGTTCCTCATCCCTCTTAATCTTTTTAAGAGAGCAAGACACAACGCACATTTAATATACATAAACAAATCCTGCTTTTTCTCAATGAACCTTAGAAGAGGCCAACAAGGCAAGTTGCTATCCTCTGTTGACTACAGGAAAAACCCAGAAAGCTAAAGGACAGGTGAGATGAAACCCTGCGTTTTCAATACAGAAGCTAAGTTGGGTGCTAGCAAGTGGCCGAGAACTTTTCAACAGGCTGCACAAAGTGAATTGTTTCACTTGTGTGATTCCAGCCAGTTCTCTGCAGGGAAGGAAAGACACCACACCCAGACTGACCAGAGGGTCTGTCAGTAATCCCCATGACACAACAAAGGGGATGAAGCCTCTTTTGTGCTTTCAGGTAATCTCTCTCCAGTTGTGTCTATTTTTTTTTTTTTAATGTGCTGCATTTACACTGGCTCTGAAGTAGCACCTCAACTTTTATAGCGGCAGCACAGGCCTGTATAAAACCCTTCCAATGCCAACTCCTCACCTTTGCAACAATACACCTGTGCAGTTTAGGCAAGATGTTGACTGTAACTGTATCTTGAATGTGCTTGATCAGACACTCCAGCTCCTCTTTATTTTGGGGTAAAAAAGACACAGGTTTGGACACTTGCTCAGCATCTTCAGGTGTCTCAGCTGCTTGCTCAGGTTCTGCCAGCTCCTCAGGGAGATTCTTCTCTTTCCTTTCCTCAGTCACCTCCTCTTCTCCTTCACTCTGCTCCAGCTCCATGCCTTCTTCATTCTCCACCACTGGCTCAAGTTCCATGGCAGCAGCTTCTGTCAGGTAATTGCCAAAAGCACAGGTAAATATAGAAGGCCACAAAAACTCAGCCCTTAAAATAGACTCTTGTGATGGTTTTGTTCTGGACAAAGCTCCTATCTATCATCAGCAACAGCAAAAATCAGTAAGCATTGGAGTTGTTTTACTGGGTAGAGAAGCTCTGGCATGCTGTTTTCTGATAATCACCCCTCAGGGCTAAGCTTAAAGCAAAGACTGGGTTATTCTTTGGCTAAACTCCATAGACAGCTTAGCAAAGGTCAATGTGCTTGAACCTTAGAGAACTGACATTTGCCAACATTTGAAAATTTCACAAGGTGAGAGGTACTGACAAGCACAGTTCTGAGATACCCTCCTCCTTCCTCAGAATATCCCAAAAGCCACAACATAGGTAACCACAATGGTGAAAAAGCCAAAGATATCACTTCTTCCCATGAGATGCCAAGGAACCAAGGTGAAGACATACAGCACCCTTTTCAGGCTGCAGACAACCATGAGAACTGCCAACATCAAGGACAAACCACTCAGATGTCTCAGCAGCCACATGGGTGGATGCAGACCTTGGAGAACCTCTCAGATTTGCACAAACCCATTCCTGTCTGTTTTGGCTTATGGAGGCCTGGGATGGAGAGGTAATGTAGAGATGGTTCCCCCCACCTCTCCTCACTTTGTCAACACAAAGAAGGACAGTCTGCATTGCTCCTGGGGAGGCAAATGAAAACTAGCTTCCAGTGTGCATGTTTTAAAAAGCTGGGAGTAGCTGAGCTCAAGAGTAAACCACAAAATTTTGATTAGCTGCGCTCTGAGCAGTCAGAGGTAGTGTTTCTACAATCAGGAGCAGAAAGCTCACCTTGGCTGCCAATGGTCAGAAGCTGCTTTTCAAGCGTTTCATGGTCAAAATGAAAGGCTTCCAGCACTGTCTCTAACAAGCTGTGGAAAGAAAGCATGAAGATCAGCCCTTTGCACAAAAAGGGGAGGCTGCATAGACCAACACAACAGAATATCTTAAAAGCACTTTTTTGGAAAACTTCAGACTCAGTAACACCTCAGCATAAGGAGGTTTATCCTGAAATAACAACTGGTTGCTTTTCATTCTGTGACCTAGCTCACTATGAAACCTCCAGTGGTACTGGAGCAATATGTCCCAGGAGCAGGGACAGTTTGAAAGAAGCAGAAGCTGCTAATGCTGGCATGCACTCAGTGAGACACAGTGTGAGAATGTAATGACTTGTTAATCCTCCTAGTTGCAGGCTGCAATGCCATGCTCACTTTAACTTGTAAGCCCACCTCACAGTCGGCAATCCCTCATCCCAAGGAAGAGGCTAAAATCCACGTGACACTCAAGACACTGAATTTTGCCTCAGCAGTCTTTGCAGAGATATAAAGCACCATCACACACAGTACCTACCTGACTCCAAGCTTCGGACTGATCTGTCCTGTTTGCAGGACATGGATGAAATGCTTTAAGTAGTACAAGTATGCTGACCATGAGAGATGTCGGCAGACAGCTCCAATAATTTCAACCGAGGCCGTTACCATATTTTCATGCTGCTCAAAAGACAGAAATTCAGTTGCTGTGAGCATTCATGATGAACATGTGTCTACACCATACTTTACTCAAACCAACAAAAGCCAGAAGTAATGTCTGTCTAGTGGGAATCCTTCGTATTCAGCTTAGATCTCCTCCCAATCACCAGGTAAAACATAAAAATAAAAAAAAATCACATCTCAACAAGCAGATGTCCAGACCCACTTCCTCCAAATATTTCTGCACATACTTTATTTTTCTCATGTAACTAAATCTATGGGTTCATTTGCGTTAAGAACTAAAAACCAGTCAAGGTATCTAACCACAGACACATGGCACATTGCTGGGCTATGCTGATCAACTAGATATACACGTTGTTAACCCATTTCTGATGTGAAATAAGATGTGTTTGTTTCTTCACCCAGGTTTCAATCCATGCATTTTACCTCATGGGTCAAAGAGCGACTGCAGTCACTCTACTGATGGGCACAGTCTGTATGGCTGCAGGTGCTGGGTCCTGTGCTTAAGGTCTAACTGTTTCAGCCTCAGAAGAATTATTTCTGACAGTAAGCAAATTAGAAGTTTGCTTGGTCTGACATAAGCATCTCTGCTGTTCTCCTGATAGGGCGCAGGGAACTACAGAACTGTGAAACCTTGCTTTTCCATGTCACAAGTAGAAAGTCTATCCACACTGACATATGTCCTGGTTTCAGCTGGAATAGAGTTAGATTTCCTCTTAGCAGCTGGTGCAGTGCCATGTTTTGGATTTGGGGTGAGAACAGCGCTGATAGTACACTGATCTTTTTGGTTGTTGCTGGGTGATGTTCATACTAAGTCAAGGACTTTTCGGTTTCTTGGGCCCTGCCAGTGAGAGGGCTGGAGAGGCATGGGGAACTGGGAGGGGACACAGCCAGGACAGACGACCTGAACTAGCCAAAGAGGTATTCCACACCATATGATGTCAGGCTGAGTACATAAACTGGGGGAAGAAGAAGGAAGGGGGCCACGTCCAGCATTATGGCGTTTGTCTTCCCGAGTAACCACTGTGTGTGCTGCAGCCCTGCTTCCCTGGGGATGGCCGAACACCTGCCTGCCCATGGGAAGTGCTGAATGAATTCCTTGTTTTACTTTGCTTGCATGTGCAGCTTTTGCTTTACTTATTAAATTGTTCTTATCTCAGCTCCCAAGTTTTACATTCTTTTCCAATTCTCCTCCCCATCCCTCTGGGTGAGGGGGAGCGAGCAAGTGGCTGCATAGGGTTTGGTTGCCAGCCAGGGTTAAACCACAACATAGCAAGTAATTTCACTGCATATGTTTTCAATAAAATGTATGGAAAGTGACTAATAAAATGTCACCCTTCAACCTTTAATTACAAAGCTGCTAATGATGTCAGAGGTTTTCAGCTGTTCCCTGCAGTTCCCCTATAACTCCAAAGAAAACAGTATTTATTCCCACCTCAATTACCAGGCACAACCTATGTTCCCCACCACACACATTCTGCTGATGGACAGTAACTCATCTCACAACTGAACAGGAATAGGGCAGTTTGGAGGCAGAAGGGGAAAAGAATAATCAACTGATTACAAAAAATGCAAACAAACATAACCCCGAGTAAAAAAAACAAACAAAAAAATCCCAACCACCAAAGAGTTGTTTGGTTAAAAGTTCTACCTCCAAGAAACAGGACAGGTTTAGCAGATATGATTGATCCCAGACTGCATCTGCACCTTCCAAACACTCCTTCTGCCACCAAAAGCAGCACAGCACTCTCGTCCACAAACCTATCAGCCTTTGAAGTGGTTAGTCTTAAGGAGAATGGTATATAAGAAAGGGTCAAATGAATGCATTCAATTTAAAAGCC
Source organism: Falco naumanni (assembly GCF_017639655.2). Taxonomy (NCBI): domain Eukaryota; kingdom Metazoa; phylum Chordata; class Aves; order Falconiformes; family Falconidae; genus Falco; species Falco naumanni. The sequence continues at coordinate 47,719,165 of NC_054058.1, read as the reverse complement.
TACCTTAAGCATTTTTTCATTAAAAATGGCAGTAGTAGCAAAAGGCATGACGTAGTTCTGCAGGGATTTAGAAGACAGCTCAAGCTTTTTTTCAGTGAGCTGCTTAGCTAGTTTCCTCAGAGCTCGTGCCCTCCTGTGGATCTGAGCCAAACATGAGAGACAGTGAATGAGGTGGTGCTTGAGTCACAGCGAACAAGAGGGAGCACATACATTCAGCAGTTCTGAAAATGCCTTTAAGTAATGACATAAACATATTATGGCCACTTCCAAGGACAGGCCATGTCCTTTTCCTTCAGTCTCTGGGCTTTCACTAGCCTTTTGCCTCAATAAATATTCCAACTCAATGGCATATTTCACAGAGAATTCACAATCATATGAGTATGCCATCTTCACGTATCAGACAAGGGAGGCAACTGATACTAGATGAGAAGGCCTGATAAAATTACAAAGAAAAAATTTACACTCTCTATATAACTACATATTTAGCAAAGGCATTCTCTGATTGCACCTCTGGAAGTAGGAGAAACGTTTTATTTTCATACCACAAGAGAAAACCAGACACCAAGCTTTGTGCAACATTTCTATTACAAAGGTCTGTGAACGAAAAGGGGCTGCAGAGCCTCCAAATGGAAAGCAGCAGGGAACAGGCTAGAAAAAAACCAAAAAGACCTGTTCCCTGCCTATGTCATTGTTGCTGACTATGGGCTGGGTCAGACAGGTTTTAATGTGGAGTTGCCTGCTCAAGACCATGAACAACCACTTAAAATGAAAGTAATTCTTTTAGCTAAATTAAGAAAAGGTAAAAAGCAGTACTGCGAAATCATAAACCCAAGAAATTTCTAGAGAAATATGACTTTGATTCACAATCACCCATGTGATGATGCCCACATCCCTTTTATTTAACAGCATCTCACAACACAGGTTCAATTTCTCTGTAAAGATGTCGCATAGATGCTTCAGAAGACATTACCCCACAGTAAAATACTTCTGCTCTGGCAGGGGGAGAGAGGCACTAGGGAATGCCTATTGCCTTTTACCTGCATGTGTTTCATATTCTCAAAGAAGTCCATGTCAGGATCATGGCGGTTGGTCAACTGGACCAAATCCCGGAACTCAGGATTTGCTGGGAACGTTTGAATGAGGCAGGAAAGCAATGATGTGTAGTCCTGCTGGATGCTCTGCAAACAGCAAGCAGTGAACATTTGGAAAGGTTGCTACACACTCCTCAGAACAGCACTGCTGTCATGTACAAGTGTTTCAGGCCAACGAGTCCTATACTTTGGTAACAGCAAATACACCTATATTTTGGACTGTATATAAATTAAAGTCTCCCCTCCAAAGAATGAGCTACAACTAAGAAAAGCTGAACAATGGCAAAGAAACACATGACAGCTGAGTTCTATAACTTTTTAGATTTTTTAAGATTTCAAATGAAGGGTGAGCTCACAGAGGGTACCTGCACTTCTTATCTGAGCAAGGGACTTCAAGAACTCATCCATAAAATGTCTTATATACTCTGGTGTCCTGGAGACAGCTGGAGATGTGTAATCAGATAGCACTGTCTTACCTCAGTCTTACTCTTCAGCCCCCTTCTCACAGACTCCAGGAGAGTGTGCTGGATTAGCTCTTTGTACTCATTTTCTGTGTGGTCGATTTCTGCCAGTCGTTGGATAAAGCTGGTCAAACAAAGGCTCGCATTGTCACTGAGAGCCATATCCCCTAGCTAAATGGATGAAAAAACAGTACCACATGAGTCTGGAGATGTACATGAGTCTGGATATGACACCTTTTTCACCCCAAAAGACCAGACTGAACAGTACCACCTAACTACAAGACAGACACTGAGGTGCTAGAGCACACTGAAAGAAGAGAAAGCTGGTGAAGGGACTAGAGAACCAGTCCTATCAGGAGCAGCTGAAGGAACTGGGGCTGTTTAGCCTGGAGAAAAGGCAGCTCAGGGGAGACCTTATCGCTCTCTAGAACTACCTGAAAGGAGGTTGTGAGGTGGGTGTTGGTCTCTTTTCCCAAGTAACAAGTGATAGGATAAAAGGAAATGGCCTGAAGTGGCATCAGGGGAGGTTTAGAGCGCATATTAGGAAAAATTTCTTCACTGAAAGGGTTATTAAGCACTGGAACAGGCTGCCCAGGGAAGTGGTTGAGTCACCACCCCTGGGGATATTTGGAAGATTCATGCAGACATGGCACTTAGGGACGCAGTTTAGGGGTGGACTTGGCAGCGTTAGGTTAATGGCTGGAACTCATCTGAAAGGTCTTTTTCAACCTAGATGACTATCATAACAAACCCCACTAATTCTTGAGATCATTCCTGCAGAAGTTCCAGTCCTGAATTAATGCCCACCCTTCCAATTAGGAAAAATCTGTCTCGATTTACCGGAAGGCCCAAACAACCAGAACACACTGCAACAAAAACAGACTTTCAGGACTATAGAATACCTTTCATACAGTACAAATTCACTGACCAGTTCCAGGGCTCACTGACAGAAAGGTGCACTGCACTTGGGTGAGCCTTCTTGCTGCACTGTATTTACCCTTCTGGGTACACAGATGAAAAGGTAAGCAGACAAAACTTATAAACAGGTGTTTGTAGGAAGACTCAAATATGCTCTTTGAACATTTCACAGTGTCAAAGAATAGCCAATGGAAACAATTTGACAGTTAGATTCATCATGGACACATGGTACACAAAGCAGAAGAACGAACATTCAGCCAACCTGGATGGTATAAAAGCAGTTGTGCATAACAGGGATGAGGAAGTCGATATCCACGGCTTTCATTTCCTTGATGCGGGCTGTGATTGACTGAAATGCTGACAGACGTACATCAAAGTCGATATCATCAAGATGTCGTTGATCAAAGGCATTCAGCTAAGAGAGAGCAACAACTTCTTAATGAAAAAGGTCACAAACTTGACAATACAATGTTAGGGGGAAAACTGAGCAAAGAAACTGCACATACCTTAACAACATCGGTAATATACTTCAATTCACTGTCAAAATCAGATAAAGTCTAAAAAGAAACGTAAAAGAAAATAGTTTAACTGTTACAGCTGCTAAAAATTTGGACAACTCATGACTTTACCACTTGAGACAAAAAATAAAGAAAACAGCAGCATCGATTTTTCTATGTTAGAAGCTGAATAAGAACCATTCTTCTGTAAGCTGGAAGATGTCCTTTAAGCTCCTAAGTTTCTAAATACCTACAATAAGTGTTCCCTGGGTTTTCCTGCTGAAAAAATTATGTAAGTCACTTCAAGGAAGTAACAAACGGCCTGACTACTGTAAATCTGTGAGGGAAGAATACAAATAAAAATAATCTTCAGGACACTGAAAATCATTCTTACTTCATAAAGATACAGGGTTCATTACGGATGAAGTGTGCTTTATTTGGCTTCTCCAACACAAAAGAATCCTGGTGATGCTCCCATCAACCAGGCTGTAAGCCAGAATTTTTACAAATCTTTGTGCAGCTCATTAATTTCTATCATATACAATTTTGTTACTTTCACTTAATGGATTATGTAGATTGGAAAGGTTTTTAAGCTTATGTACAACAAAGACAAATATTGCTATTTATTTTGATCAAGAACAGTACAAGAATGACACATAAAAACGCAATACCTGAAATACCAAGCACAACTTATGTCGAGACAGTTTGTTCTGAATGACAGAAAAAAGCTTTGCCAGTGGTTTGAGAAAGCTTGTAGGGTTTGCACAATGCTTCAGCAAGTTCTGCACTGTCTCCAGAATATCAATCTCTGTACCCTGAAAGAGACAGATAACTGTCAATAAACACTGAACCATCACAAGATTATTTCATTTCCTTGGGAAATATTTCAAGACACAGAGTGAACTTAGCCACTTTGCTATATTTTATTCAGATCACAGATACTGAATGACAACAAAGAATTAGGAGGACACACTCAATGCAACACCAAATCTCTCAGAAGCAGTTGCAACCTTTCAATTAGACACAAGCATTGTGTTAGAGTGCCACCATGATAAAGACCTCTTTTTTGTGTCTTTCCTCAAATGACTCAAAGGTCAAGAGAACTAAGAGCTTTAAAAAGTAATCTTTCTTTAAGCTGTGAAATGAACATTAACAGCACCATATGCTTGCATGACCTCTCTGAACAGAAATGATTCACATATTTATAAACCAAGAATCCTCTGTGAACAATTAAATGACCACTTCCAAAGCAGAAGCTACAGGTTGCTGCCTAGCAGTTCTTTCTGCAAACCTAAAATCTCTCATTGAGCAACACTGTGTCTTTTAAGAAAAAGATGACCCAAGCCTTGACCCAAGGATTCAGGCAATCAAGCTCAATAATCAATAGTTGGGGACAATGAGGACTATATTTCTGAAAACAAGGTATGGCAGCAAGGGAAACTCAGACAAAATAGTCTACTGATATCTTCAGCGCTTGATATATTTAACAGTTTACAAAAACCTAAGCCATGGAGACCTCTGCTTCAACTGCAGCCCATATGCTTTGCATGTCTAAGGAATTTAGGATTTTAGGGATGTTTCAGTTCTGAGACACATTTCTGTACCCACAGGTGGATTCCTTAAGAGTCAAAGAAGAACAGGTGGAAGCAGGAGATATGGGAGCATGTTGACAGTACTGTATAACATTTGCCTTTCATCCTGCAATAGACCTATGTGGCACTGCCCACTGCACAGCATGTACTACATACTCAACCATATGTATTTATATTGCTGTCCAGACGCTGTGCCTTTGGATTTGGCATGCATAAAACTCACAGTGAAGCAAAGCACTTATTTCAAACACCGCAAGGAATTTGGTGGATTGTCTACAGTGGCAAAGGAGGTAAAGACTACATAAAAACTTCTGCAGACTTTCCCCAAGAAAACGGGGAACAGAGTCAGCCTGGACACTGGCATCCCTGCATGGTATCCAGTGATTCATACGCATTAACACATAATGGCACAGAGTTCTGAGCAGACTACAAACATATGAAGTCTTGATTTTAGGCTAATCATAAGAAATGGCATGTAATCAATAGGACTTTTAACATAAACAAATATACTTTATTAAAAGAAAAACATACGTTTAATAGCAGGGGAAAGTAATTTCTACCTACCTGCTCCATGTTACTCTGATAAAGGAAGGGGAGGAGAAGGCTCACAAGCACTGAATTCTGACTCTTTTCTTGTATAAATTTGCTGATCCTGCACAATGAGACAAGATAATTTACTACTTTATATCAATCCAGTCAAAAGTATAGAGCAAAGAATGACTCAGCACTAGTGCTTTGTCAGCCCATCCAGACTAATAGAGCGTACCAACTAAAATCATGGTATCAGCCCAAGTATTCAGTTCCACATGACTGCAGGCATTTCTGTACCTTTTCGTACCCCCAAGAGGCACTGGTTTGATTACCAGCAACAGAAACAACCAGAATAAATTTCTGAAAACTGTTCACTTCAGTCACCAGCAACCTGCAAGGTCAATGACAGACCCAGGTATTTTCAACTGTTCTAAATTTAAACTCTTTGAGACAATGTTTTTTAATTTGGAACCTATTACAAAAAGCCTCTTTTTTCCTTCCTCCTTCCAATATTTAACTGTTTTGAGCTCCTAAGAACCACTTACTTGGAAAGTATACTCAGCTCTTTGCTGACTTGAGCTCTGTACTTCTTCTTTTTCACCTTCTCCACATTCAACATTGTTTTGCTGAAGTACTGAAGTATGGCAGGAACATGAGGCAGAACCAAGCGGCAACCCAGGCTGAGGGTCTCTGTAAGGGATACAACAGTTAGCAACACCAAAGTCTGTGCTACAAGCAACAGAAGGGAGATCCAATGGGAAAATACAGACAAAGGTTTCATCAGAGGAAAAAAAAGTAACAGGAGCTATGAAAATGACAGGCAGCCCAGCACTTGCTGAGACCAAGTCAAATACATCTGAGCTGGGACCAAAGAAAGCACACACGGAGAATAAAATCCTCACAAATTTCAGTAACAGCCCTGGTAAGTATGGGCTTATCAAAAGGTACCAATGGTGTTCCTCAAAGGTAGCAACCATTGCCCACAATGGCTGGAGCATTTATAGATGTAGTTTTCTCTATTCTACCACTGACCTCTTGTCCAAATCCAAGCTGCCATAACAAAGGCACAGCGATAAGTGCTCTCCCTTCTACTACCTTTGAGTGTTACAGGTGAAAGATGGCTCCACAGCATCAAACACAGGGTGTTTCCTGTCTACTACCACTCAAAGGTAAAAGGAATCGACGGAAGGTCTTTCTTGTCAGGGACCACAGTCTAAACATCAAAGTGATACACAACCACGTGCATATGGGGAGTGGGTCTTTATATAAAACTTGATGTCAGGCTCAAAGTGAAGTTAGCAATGCAGTTCTTGAGGTTATATCAGTCAAAGCTTCACAGACAAAGCAGATCAACAACACAACCATTCTTCTTCTTCATATGGAATTTCTCCATACTCAAGACCCTGACACTTAAATGTGGCTCTCACCTGTCGTTAGAAAAGCACGTCTTTACAGTTCTTGAGCATGTCAAGACAAATTTGTACACTGATGTTTCCAACTCCACTGGGAAGTCTCCTTCCCCCATATTTTCAGCCAGCACAAAGACAATCTCATCACAGTAATCTAACACCTCCTTCCAAAGCACCCAGCAGGTCTCTCATGACCCTTATGCAGGCATACCTTCTGTCACATCTCTAGTGACCATGACAACACAGTCAGTCACACTCAAACTGGAAACCTGCTCCGTGGGTTCAAAATCTGGGCTGTTGAGAAGGCTATCAGCTATGTCCATCACAAGACTGGATGTGGCCTCAGACAGATTCTTGGCTGACAGCACAGCAAACACATTTGACAGTATATCGCACTCTGGGTGATCTGGCTGCTGCTTGGCCAGCAAGGGGAAATACCTGGAAGATTATAGAAACAGCTGGCTGAAAATTGTATATTCAGAACTTTATAATTCCTTTCTGCAAAAAGTCACATAAAACGATTGTTTTCTACTTCAAACAAGGAAAAAGCACAGCAAATCACAGAACGACAGCGTCATGAAAAACAATGAATGGCAGTTGAGAGGTCACTGAGTCCCTTTCCTTGCTTCAAGACAGCACCATCTAAACCTAATTTCTACATAGATGCTTGTCCAAGTCTCCTGTTAGTCTGCTCTTGAGCTACTGATCCAATACCATTTTTTACAGAAGTTTGTATACAAAGTTCTTCACACCTACAAATTACATGTCTTAAAAAAGATACTGGATACTTTAGCAAAGGAAAAGCAGCGAGTCTGTGGAAGAGGCAAAAAGGACAGCTGAGCTGGAACTTTTCAGTGTGTCTGTATCAAAAAATGCTCTCTTACAACTTTCAGTATCAGAATCTCAGTCACAGATTCTGTGCTGAACCTGCCCATGTTCTTTCATGAAACAGAAAGAAACAGGGCACTGAAAAACATGAATGAAACGATATATTGTAAAACTGACTTCCCACCTCCCAAGACAAAGTCATCAGTGGTCACGACAGAGACATACTCTAAAAGGTCAGCCCACCTCCTCGCCAGTCAGCTGGGTTTGGGCTACATATGTGCTTAGTTGTTAATATATGGGAAAAGCAGCCCACTAAAATGAGAGCAACTGCATAAACTGGAAGGCTTCTGAACTGCTATAAAAAGAATAGCAGTCTAATGGAAAAAAGAAAAAATGGGTTTTGACACAATTATTTATAACCTGTCACTGTGCTCTTTTTTCCTTGATTTTTTGGTACTCAGAAATACTTCTGCTTCTTTGTGAGGAGAACACTTACCTGGGATTCTTACTCCAGGTGTGAATGAGTTTGAGCAGAAAAGTTGGAGAATATTGACTCTCTGAAGCCAATCTGCAGACCTAAAGGAGATAAAAATCAGATACCAACACAAGTAGGTAAAGCCATTTAAAATCCTCATCTCTAACAAAAACCTCATTACAATCTACAGTCTACCTTTTTTTAAGAAAGTAATTTCATGATCATTTTTCCAGCTTCCTCCCTATTTGTGGAATGCCTCTTTGATTATCTTACTCCTATTTACACACTATTCCAGCTACCATTTTTGCCTTCCACTTGAAACTGGCTCCCCATCGAGGCTCTCACTTGCTGCAGAGACCTAGCAATGCTTCCCAGATATACCTATGAGATTTCAAGCGCAACACCCAAGACTCACTCCTCCCCATACTTCCTATGCCCTGACCACAGCACCTGCCATTACAGCACCTGCTCTGTGTCTGCATGGCCTCACTGCTATAAAAGCACCCTCTCTGCTCAGAGAGAGGCTCAAGCACTGCACTGCATCCCAGGAATAGGATCTCCTAACAGGGTTCTGTGTCTAAAACAACCTCACCTAACAGCTGTGCAGCCTAAGACCCACACAGTAGCTGCTGCTCCTTCATATGACTGGACACAGGCTAAAGAGACCTAGTACACAGGTCTGGCTCCCTCCTCACTGCCACTCTGCAACCCAACAGGCTGCACACAAGTGACCCTGACCACAGCTGGACTGTCAGCAGGACACCATTACTGAACACACAGGCAGAAAAGGCTCCACTGCATTCAGAGGCAATAGCCAGCACGATGCATGTGTGGTTTGGACTAGCTCAGTCTGGGCTCAAGATCTGAGCATAACACCAAAGAAGGCAGGTCCGACAGTCACAGCCAGGGTCTTAGAAAGTTTCTACTCCTGCACCCAAAGGCTGGTAATGTTATTGCTCTGCACAGAACAGAGCTTTCCTGAATGATGTACAATGAAAAGTAAACTGTTAACCCAGCCCTGCACGAATGCTGCTGTGCAGGCTAATGATACTAAGCCTCTGCAAGTCCTGCGGTATGAAGAGCAGCAAACTCCAGTTCCAAGTACAACAGGCTTAAAACAATTTGCTCTCTCCACGAGTTTTTAATACACCTCTGCTCCATAGCCTTAAAAAAGGAAAGCACACAAGTCCAACAAATCTTCATGGAGTTCATTGGCAGAGACTCCCTCTAGAGGGAGCTCCTGGGTCATACTACCGTCCAAGCTCCAAAACCATCTCCGTCTCCCTGACACCTATAGGGACAACAGAAATTCTATTTAACAACAATTTTACATCTTTTTCAGACTAACTCAGCATTTCCAAACCCAATTCTCCCTGAAAGCATTAAGTGCTTTGCTGACTTAAAGCCTGAACCACATGCCTGAACTGCTCTGGGACTGCGGTAAATGTTCACTGCTTTGCCCAGGTGGCACCCTGGCCTTGAAAAGACCCCATGGACAAACCAAGAACTTTGTTGCTGTGGCTCAGCCCAGTGAAATTCAGAGGTATATGCACTACCTGAAACCATTTTATCTGTTGTTTTCCCACATACACATACTATACATCGCATATTATTATTGGTACAGCAAAGAAACAGGGTAGCAGTAAACAAACATGGTATCTAGAGAAGCAGATCTGGGGTTTCATAGACCACAGCAGTTACTCCTGTTTTTAAAAAAAACCTGTTACCCAGGCTTTTCTGCTGAAGGAAGCTGAACATCTGGATACCTCAAAAGCCCCAGTGAAACAGTTTTGTTGGGGTGAGCCCATCTTGCTCAGCTACTCTTTGGGTGGAGACGACTGCTTTTAGAGCAGAGACAACCCAGCAGCTGGTATAGGCACTCCCTGATAACCTCAGAGCCCAGTGCACTGAAACAGCCAGCACAATTTCATTTTCCATACTGTGTGCTCTCTCTTCCTCTCACAGTAGTACATTTTTCCAGCTCAGAGGCAATCTGAATTTCTCTGGTGAAGGCCACAACCCTGTGTGCTTTGTTGCTGTGCTCACATGGGACTCCCAGCAGGGAGCCATAAGAGCACACAGCCCACTGACAGACCATGCTGGGGTCATTCCTTTCCTGCAGCAGCATTTGTTTCTGCAGTCCCCTACCACAGGCCCAGTAACCATCACACAGAAAAGTAGCAAAGTCTACCTAGAAGGGACAAGTATAATTTTGCTTCCCTGAAGTATCCAGGGAAGAAGTCTGCTTATGCGGTTAAAGATCAGAGAAATGGCATGCATTTTATTCAGATGAATTAATTTGTACTTTATCCCGTGACTTGATTATTTCAGAACTAATCAGACAAAACAAGAAACTGGCCTTGCACAGACACATCAGAATGCCAGAATCTGTCCAAGGCCATATCCAATCTTGTGACGAACATAGCTGACACGATGGACTCCAGTGCGGCTAGAGTTTTCTGCATGATACGTGTTACACACAAGCTGTTTGGAAGAACGATTGACACTTACCTGAGGCCATACCACTGCATGGAAAACTGCATCAATCTCTTCCACACTAAAGCTGTAGGTCTCATAATCAGAAAAAAACTCTGCCACAAGCTTGAGTCCAAGACGTCTCAAATTCTTCAGTGGGTTAATTAACCTAGGTTGAACCTGTAAAAACAGAACAAAAAACCCACCCCAATAAGAGCTCTGCAGAACAGCTACTACCTACTTGCTCTGAAATTAAACACAGCAATTCACTAACCAGATACAATCTTTGCTGGAACTATCACAATGTTCTTCTGTTTTCTCCTGTAACTTGTTCACAGTAGCAATCTACCTCTCACAACTGACCTGAATTTTTCTAAGAGGTGCCTATTTCCTGCACTAAGTCAGTTTCACAGGACTCCTCCTGCTCATGAAAATCCGTGCTGACAGGTTTGAAGTAGCACCTGCCCTTTTTGGACAAAATACATAAAGCTACACTGTAGAAGAATGAAGCTGGGTTAATTATCATTGATAACCTACAGCTGTGGGCTGGCTTCAGGGGTGGTGGGCTGGCCGATGTAGACAAGGTGCAGCTGTGGCTGGTTCTGGTAAGAGGTTGGGCAGCCAGTGAAGAGAGAGAGGCCAAGGAAGAGAGGTGGAAAAAGCAGAGGGGAGAGAGAACAGTGCCCTGGGTGAGGAGAGAACAGGAGAAGGCAGCAGAGGGACTGGCCAAAGAGTATGCTGGTATGAGACGGTAAAAGACCTTGTTACAGCTTGATAGTTTGGAGAGTGCTGTGACACTACACCACAGTTACATTTCTAGCCCTAACACTTAAATAACTCTGGTTTACACAGGAAAGGACCCAAATCAGCTCTTGAAAGCAAAGTTGTATTTTGCACGCTGAGATCTACTGGGAAGAAAATAAGTCAACAGACAATGAGAAGGGGGAGAAACAGAGAAGGCAAGAATGTGAATCACTTCCTCCAGTGGTGTGTGGGTGGAGTACAGCATTTGGTTAGAGGAGGATGCTTTCTGTACCCATTTAGTTGTTACATTCCATAGCCTTTCTTGGGAAAAGCATTTTCAATAAGGAAACCAGCCATGCAGCTAACAATGAAGTTATTCATGCACTGCTGTGTTCTGACTCTTTTTCCCTCAGAAAAGACTTGACTTGAGTCACCTAAATTATTTCCATACTGCGCAGTGCAGCTCATGGCACAAACACATGAGGTAGCTCCACAGCGCAGAGGTACTGAACTCCAGGTCTCAGAAACAACAGAGCCATGTCAAAGCAAGTAAAGGCACCTATCAGAGACTGGAGCTATGTCTTGGGTTCCTCAGGGTCTCCAGTACATACCATGATCCACCACACAAACACTTGTATCTCTTATTTTACAAAGCAGCTTTGGTGACAAAGTCTCACTGAAAGACATCACAGGTTTTTTTATCCGATGTACCTACAGACTTCTAAAGACACTACCCTCCACCATGCAATACTCTTCTATACCACCTTTGTACCCAAAACAGCAGGTAAAAAGACAAAAAGGAGATGGTGAAAAAGGAAACAAACATGCTCTTGCCCGGGACCTCCCAAGCTGTGCTGAATGTCTACTAATGGTGTACAACCACCTTGCAGACAGCAAATGAGCTGCTTGAAGGGCCAAAGAAAGCACAAACCAGGCTGCTATTGCTAATGCTGACCCCCAAGTGAAATAATTTTGTCTCTCACTGTTCAGTCACCAGAAGAGCAGTCCTCTAAGATCAAGTCTTTGAGAAGACAAACAGACTCAATACTGAATACAATCAGTAGGAAACAGTAAATTAATAACTTGGCTCAAAATGGTCAAAGTTGACATTTAACTCTCCAGGCAGTATCAGCCTGCAGTAAATTACTCTCAAACTCCAAGGATGTCTTCTAATCATTAGCCAAGGTAAACAGATTTCTCACACTTTCCTTGAGCTTTTAACATCTCATGGGCTAATGAAGTGCTAAAGTTCAGACAAATGACAGACTGTCATTCCATACATTACACAGCCATGACAAGATTACCACAGTAACCCTAGCAAAAATGAGACTCTCTTAGCAATGGATGAAGCAGCTTTTAAAACTCCTTTCCCAGTTTAAATCATGTAGATGCACGCAATCCACTGCTTAAGTCAGACTGTGGGATGCTCCTGTCCTGAAATTCACTTGTCCCCTTCATTATGAAGACAGTTACTAGGTTCTGTGCAGCCTGCAGGCAACAATAGGACCTTGGATGCTGCCTGACTGCAAGGGCTTGCTTTGTTTGATGGATTGTTTTCAAGGCAAGTTCAATCCTCAGATGCTTACAGATCAGCCTTGGCAAGAACACGCACACGTGCTGACAACACATTCATTACCTAACACCAATTGCTCAGTCTATCATCGCGTAATTCCTTTCAACGTCACAGCGATGATGACGACTGTGCAGTTTGCTTGTTTCGCACCTAATATACTACCAGGCTCTGCACCAGACCAGACTCAAGCTTTCCTTTTCCTATTTGGATTGAAGCCTGGCAAAGGCACTTGTTTCAGAAAGACAGAAAAGCCTGGCTCAATGTCATAGTTTCCAAACAGCTGGCAACAGACTCCCCCGATATAGCTGGGCTAGAGCTCAGGAATCTCTGTGCTGCCCTCCTGCACACAGGACAGCAGTAAGGTAACACGCCCCATATCTCTAGGTGCAGCCAAGCTTTAACAGAATGTTTTCCTCACCTGACCCTTTCTGCACGTACAGTCATTACACAGCAAGGGAAAAAAATATTCGCAGTGTTCTGCAGATACCTGGCTGAGACCCAGATTGTGACACGGGATAAACATGGCTACTCCTGATACAGAGCTGAACGTACTTCTAGTGTGCTGAAAGCATGTTCTCATGTACATGAAGGCATGTACGACAGGAGACAATCACTGTAGATAATCTCTATGATCACCCACATCGCAGAACTCCCCTGGGGTCTAGCACTGCAACAAAACACCTCAAAGACAAGTTTTGCTCCAAAGTCCTCAGGCAAGGAACCTTTAATCCTCTCCTTCCATTCAAAAATGTTTGAAGAAGCTACATCTTTAAGGCCAATTTCAACTTCCAGCCATAAGACCCTGTTATATCCTCACAAGAAATCATTTAGCTCTCCCTCGTGCCCATGCCTCCACAGAGCAGGCAGGTAGCAATGCAGAGATCCTCCTCAAGCCTCTCTTCAGTAACTCAAACAAAAATGCAGTCCAAAGCGGCTTTCTAAATACATTAACTCTGCCTGCACTGCCTGAGCCCTGTAGGATTTTCAAGTATCACTGGCCTCTATTTTGACAGATATCTAATTACTAAGCCTCACTCCATGCTGGCATTAAAGCTTATCTTTACCTGAGCCAGTATAAGTGTGCGTACATGTGCAAGCTAAGCGGTCAAGAAGAGAAAGGAATTAAATTTATGTTTGTTTGTGTATTGTTTGCATACATACTGTACCTTCTCTCTCTGCTGAAGAATGCAGGACACCACAGCTGTCATGCAGAGCAGTATCTGTAGAATTTCAGGCAGGTATTGATGGATCAAATGTCCCATGTTTCTCAATACAACTTCAAGACTGTTAAAGAGGCTATGCTGACGCCCAAGAGGCAGGACTTTAGCTAAGTCCAGCTCTGACATACTTCGAAGCACCGCAGTCTGGCAAGGCCCTGCAGTAGGCAAAGGGACAGCAACTTATCTAGAGAAGCACCACAAAGATGCCCAATACCAAAAATAATTTTCAAATGAGAAGTAGTATAATCTGGCCCTAAATTACAGATCCTCACATTCACTTCTTAAATAAGGTCAACTCTGGGTCTCCATCTCCTTGTGACACTCAGACATCTCCCTCTGCTACAGTATCTGAGCACTTTACACCTTTTATTGCCATCATACACAGGCTAGGCTACGATGCCAGCGATCGCTCATTCTTGACCTGTTACAGCTTACTTGCACAGCTGTGGCAAGTCATTCAGTTTCTCTGACCTTGGCCCTGTAAAACAGAGCAATCGTGAAAAAACTCAGGGGAATCACAGTCCTTACCAAAAGTTTACTTTCATCCTTTCATCCTTCCAAGGCACCGTTAGGGACACACTGAAGCACGTAACAGTACTAAGCCTATTTATCCTCCCACATCTCTACAGGTCAGGAAGCACCAAACCCCCAGGTTCTAATGCCAGTACCTACCATTACTGAATTGCTTCACAGCTTCAAAGAGCAGATCCAAGAACATCCTTATCTCTTCTGGCAGTGAACCAGCAAGAAATCGCAGAACGATTGACATGCGAGTGGCTGCTGAAGACTTGCCCTGTGTTTTGTTCCCTGTTTTGTTTCTCATTCTGCCATAGAGAATTCTTCAAGAGTAAAAGAAGAGGTTGCGTTAGCTTTCAGCAAGCCATCTGTTTCCTAGCCTCTTATTCTGCAGAAACTCTATTGAAAAGTATTCTCTAGTGAGAACAACCTGAATGGAAGTCCCCGATTCAGGGTCTCCACTGAATTAGTACACATTACCCAAAAACACTGCAGTGAAAGATCAGCTTCTGCTACTGCAATGGAAGCTTTGCTGGAGACTTCAGGTATAAAACTAGTTATCTCCATGACAACTTGCATCACTATGTCTTAATAAAAATAAGTGGCAATGCTCAGTGAACTGAAATGTTCTCACAATTCTCTGTAAGCCTTAGCAGAAATAGTATTTACCAAAAAACTGTTTTTAAAGAAAACACCATTTGTATTAACACATTTATGTAATGTGCCGATAAGGAAACCACAGAGAACATCTCAAACTAAGTGGTCAAACTATACCATTAACCATAGGTGTATTTCAACTGTTTAAAACGAGAAGCAGCAGCCTTACATCTCTGTTCATGGTACTTTGACATGAAACTTTTAAGTCCACACTTCGTAACACACCTCATAAGAACAGGGATAAGATCTGGGCGATGCTCCGTTTTTACTACTGCGGTCTCCTCAGAAATACTGAAATGGACTATTTCCTCCTTAAAACTCTTGTCCTCCAGTAGCCGTTGCAAGTTCTCCCTGAAAGTAATAAACATTCTTCGAGGGCAGGTAGTGTTATAAAAACAAACAGACAGACAGACATACACATGCATCTATATCTAATTACCTACCTATCTAATGTATGCTGTATATAAAATATTAACATACTATGTTGCCACCCTTTTATCAAAAAATATTTTAAAAAGCCAGCAAGTTCAAGCTAATTATGTAGGGAAGTATTTCCTGGACACAATCTGAAGAGATTATTCAACCATAAATACCGTTTTATGCTGTCACTTTCTCTGGGTGGTTATAAATCATCAATACAAAAGACCTCTTTGAAAATTATTCAAGTACTATGCTCACACTATTCTAAGACAGAATGAAAGTGTTGCCATTTTTCTGTAAATGAAAGAGACTGACCAACATCAAGACCTTATTTCCCATTTCAGATAGGAAATACAGAGCTGGCTAAAATCAAAATTTATACATACGCCTTCAACAAATACAGGAAAGGCTCTCTCTCTGAGGCAACTGACCCCAAGCAGGCTTCTGATATGACAGCAGGCTCATTCACTGATGCTAATATAATATAAAAGCTTTTACCTGTATGGCAGTAGATGAGGATGCTTGTATGTCATTATACAGTCAAGAGCTATTCTCTGTACATTCTGGTCTTGATGGGACAGTAACTGCAAATCACAAAAGAAAGAAAATCAGTCCCTATCTAGAAGACGAGAGATCACTGAAAAATAGTGAAACCACCCACAGGCTCCAAGGTCAACCAGGTTTTGGACTAACTTAGCAAAATGGAAACAATGCATGTGTTGCGATACAAAGCTAAGATGTGAATATACAACTGTCACTCATAAAAAGTGGACATAGTTGCTGGTAGTTCATATATGCTTTCCCTGCCCTCTACACAGGACAGTTATAATATCTGGGTTTTCATAATTGTCTTTTGGACCACTGTCAGCCTGCGTTTTCAGTGTCCAAAATCAGTTACCACTTGTATACTTGGGGAGACTGGATTAAAATGCAGACTGCCAAACCATCACAAGACACTTGTATTTCTTTCCTGTGCCAAACAAAAAATAACTCCTAAGTCTTGATATACAAAGTCTTACTGAGATTTGTCCTCTCTTGAAGATGACTCCTCATAACCTAGATATTAAGAAATACAGATAATTTCCCCAGGCAGCATCCTTATCAGTTCGTCAGTCTCCTACCAAACAGCACAGGCTAGAATCATCAAAGGTCACTTCTCCATGACATCCCTATGCCAGATGGACACACCAGCCATGACAATACATATGTTAAGACAGAGAAATGTCAAACAGTAAGCGATGAAGAAATCTCTCTTCTTACATCAGGCTCTTCTTCACACTGTTTTGAACTGTACACATCTGTCCAATATTTTCCTAAGAATACAGGCAAGCAAACACATGGACCAACTCACTCTTTTCCTAAGCAAACCTCTAAGGTTGATTGAAACAGAGGGAAAGTTCATTACATTCTCAAATTTGCAGAGTAATGAATGGACCTTCCAACTCCCACACTGGGTGGAAATCAGGGAACTAACAGGTTTGTACCATTTAATACAGTTCTACAGCCCACTGACACAGCCTGAGAGAACACAAATTGGGAACAATTAGAGCAAACCCTAATGATGTGAACAAATCCACAATTCAGGAACTAAGAAACCCCAGTAAAACTAATAAAGTGGCCTTTTAAGGAGTGTAGGATAAAGACTGAGAATC
Source organism: Falco naumanni (assembly GCF_017639655.2). Classification (NCBI taxonomy): domain Eukaryota; kingdom Metazoa; phylum Chordata; class Aves; order Falconiformes; family Falconidae; genus Falco; species Falco naumanni. The sequence goes on along the minus strand of NC_054058.1, from coordinate 47,702,106 downwards.
CCTCCTCAGAGTCGTATTTTTGACAGTTCCTTCAGGGAAGTTCCTCAAAAAGGAATCTTATCAAACTGAGTATCCTTCAAGAAGAAACTCCGTTTCCTTTTTTTGATGCAAAACAATCTGTTGTTCACACCAACTATGTTCTTTTTAGACACAACACTGTAAGACAAGGACAAATCTCCTCAGACCTTCCTCAGTCGTTGGGTTCAAAATCCTCTTCCAGATCCTGCTGTGCAAGTGCAACAGCCTCCCTCTACAGCCACTCCTCCACCATGCCAAAGACTACTACTTGTCAGCTGCCGGATCTGTATGCATGAGCCACTCCTGGCAAATGAAGCCAGTTATCTCAAAATCAGGTCTTCACTAAAGGGGCTCATTTCAAGTGACGCCTGCTAGAAAGCACTGTCAAGGACAGCTCGGTTCAGAAAATGGCAGGTTTCTGTAGTCTCAGACACTGCATTCAAATGAGTTTATTAGCAGTAATTCTAAAAGCCAGCAAACAGCATTACCTGAGTATATAATGCATTCAATTTCTGCTCCAGATACAATGCACGAGGATTCGAGAATTTAGAGAAAACTTGTAAGTGGGCTATTAGTTGCCTGTAAAACGAAACAAACCAAAACAGAACAGTTATTTTTTAAAATGACCAGAAGAGACAATCCTGCATTACCATAAACAAACGGGGAATTTTTATGATTAACAAGAAGGAGAAACAAACACACAAAAAACCCCAAAACAAGAGGATCCCAAGTCTACAGGCCTCCATTTCAGAGACACAGGTATCCCGTTCCCTCTCCTAAGCAGCTCCTTCCAAATGTCACTTTACTGCACAGAGAAGGCCATTTCCTCAGTAGCACTAGATGGCCTCTGCTTTTGACGAAAAAGGAATATAAACAGGCAGGATGCAGCTTACTACTCTCTGCCAGCCCAGCCTGGAACACCAAACAAGTGAATTTACCTCTTTATTTATTCACTTGTCCTTAACTGGTGCCCACTTCACTCTAGCAACATGAAAGGCTGCGTTTAGCCACAGGCTGTGCTGGACTTACACCAAGCTGTAAGCACCAATGGCAGTTCCTCTACAAGTGGTTGTGTTACCCCACCTCCACTTTAGGGGAGGGGAGAGAGATGACAAGGATAAGGAAGGTGTGAGATCTCCTCTACCATATACACTGCGGGGCTGACCAAGGCTGTTCTCACACAGCTGCTCACCCTGGTAGTTTACACTGAACTCCCCAGACACTTAGCTGGGCCACCTTACTCCATGGCTGGGCTCAGCCAAAGGATGAGTACGATGCCTTCCAGCAACCCTGTGTTGAGCTCGGGGCAGGCGTGGGTCCTCCCGCTGCCTCGGCCAGACCTCACAGCCAGGGTACAGCCCTGCCAGGGCTCTCCTTCCGCGGCACAGCCCTGAGCGCATGAACTATCCAGGGCCAAGATGAAGGGAGGTCACTCCAGAACTCATAAACACGCCTCCCCCAAGTCTTCTATGCCTTTGTTACTGCCACCAGGAACTAATGTTTCCACTTAAGCACATGGACATTTTGAGATGGAGGTTGAATAAAAAAAATTAACAAAACATCATGGACTGACACTGTATTTTAATTGCTACTAATTTGCAGATAAAAGTCAGAATCTAGGAACAAAATGAAACACCTCTAAGACACCTGGGATTAAATGACAATTCAGGTTACACATCAAATATTTGTGTTCCAACATGTAAGGTGACATTTTGAAATTCTGTCATTACAAGGGCCATCCTTTGCAGAAAAAGTGGCAAAAGACAAATCTTTGTGATGTATTTGTAATGGACATTTGACAGAGGTCATCAGAGCAAAAAGACTGATTACAGAAATTGTGGAGAATTCATACAAAGTCATTTTCTCCACGTATTCGGCACTGCAAACAATGACACTACAACAGCTTCTGTAGCTTCTAAAACACCACCAAATAAAAATCTTTGTCCCCAAGAAAAACACCAGGAAAAAGATTTTTAACAGGTAGGCAATGGCAGAATCCCAGTATTAAAATACCTGAACAAATAGTGTCATTTTTCAAAGTGTTTAGCGATACCCATGATTTTAAAAGACCAACACACAGAGAGAAGTCAAGGGAATGCAGCTACAATAGCCTCTGAAAACTTCAGAATACCACATAACTTTTGCTTAAAGCAACACAAACCACAGACTGTCAGCAGGTAATGACATAGCGATAAAGCCTGAGCAGCATCTTTAGATGTTTAGTACTGTGCAGGCAGCGTTTCTCACTCTGAAGTGCTTATAATCCACTGAAAAATTACAAAGTGCAAGCAAGAGAAGAAAAAGTAATATATACAAAAATATTGCTTTTATCTTTTTATCTCAAGACAAGCTGCTGAATTTGCCTTTCTGTGAAAGTACTAGCAAGGGAAAACTAAAAATACTTACTTAGCAGCAGCTCTTCTTGTTTTCTTTTTTGGTAGTCCTAAAGTAATTGGTTCCCCTTCTTTTTCTTCTTCCTCCTCCTCCTCCATAGCAACATCATTCACCTCTTCACTAGATATTTCTTTTGCTACCACTGTACCAGTAGTTTTCTTTCTAAGATCCTGAGATGGAGCCACTAATGAATCTGCTGGGTAGTACTCATTTCTGTGTTTAAACAAACACCAAACCAAACCAAAAACAAAAAGAAGTAATTAAGCAGCGTAGCATTTTTCAGGGTTTCTGCACAAGAATAACTAAAAACTCCACAATCCACCATTCTCATTTACAGCACTGTATTTTAGGAAACTATACGGCTAAAAACTCCTATTTCAGCAAGTATATGCTTCTTTGCCTACAAGTTACAGAGATATAAGGCAGTGACCAAATACACTAAAGGAGACTGGAGGTAACTGGTGGAAAGGAGAAGAGAGACTGAGTCACTGAGTTACTACAGGTCTGTAAAGAGGTTATATGGAGGGCATGGTGCTTGTGGTTGCTTGAGCAGGCAGGTGAACAGCGAATGGCAGCGTGAGAGTGAGGAAAATAACTTACTACAGTATGATTTGATTTTTTCTGGAAGGAAAGCAAAACATAGGTTTTCTAATCATGGAAAAGGAATATGAGAAACCTTCCTCTGCCAAGAGATCACATCTACCCCATATGCACCATAATATCTGATATGTGCACGCCTTGGAACAATCATACATAATCAAGCATACAAGCACCCACTGCTCTCCCTCCAGGGGAAGGAAATTGAGTCGACCTCTAACAAAACCAGTATTTTTCCAGTCCTGGGGAAAATACTTTGCTTTTCTCTGATTCCACATTAAAATGTATTTTCACATTAAAAAAAGGAAATTTATTTCCACTGAAATCACTCCCTGATGGAATAGTGAGGCTGTGACAGTGACAATTCAAATGAACGAGAGATCGAGCAGCACAAATGTACTGCCAGTTTCATTTCAGCCTGCTTCTTGTGCAATGCTTTTACCAGATTCTACAACTCAATCAAAAAAGTTATTTTAACTGGAAACGGGCACCTCATCAGCCATGCATTCAGGAAATAAAGTCTATAATGCAACAGCCATAGTCTTAAAGCTCAGTAACACGTTGAAAGCAATGTGTCCTCTCAACTGAAAAGTAAATCTTTCTTACCTAATAAATCTCAAAAGTAGTGGGGAAAGTTCCCTCGACCTAGGTTCCACCCTGTCTGGAAACTTTTCCAGTGCTTTCCACAGTAGGAAACGGAAGTTTGTGTGGTCCAGCCGCTCGCTGCAATCTGTTCTAGTCCTCAGTTGCTTCAGGAAGACAGTCCCCACCTCTCGTTCTGGCATCTTCTCACTTTCTGTTTCAGCAATGCTTTCCTCCTGCTCATCTAGTTCATTTTGCAGCTCCATTTCTATACAACAGATGAAGAAAATCTCCTCAGGTTACTTCATAATCGCCAGTAACAAGGAAGCGGTCCCCCATTACAAAAGTAATACTTTTGGTGACATGTACCTGTTTAGACAACTGCATTTAACAGTTTTCTCCCAAGCCCCTCCATTCGTGCCCTACACATGACACTGGTAGTCAAGAGCCCTGGTTCTGAATTCCCCCATCACATGTAAATTTGGGGCCCATAAAAAAACAAGAGTCACGTCACTCACAGTTAGCTGGGTGGAACTGTGACTTACCAGCATAGGTAGCAGCCCTCTCCAAATGCTCATATAAGACCTTCCAGAACTGTTTATTCTCCATTTCCTTTGCATGGGAACTAACAAAGCATAAGACAGCATGAAATTAAAGAGAATATAAAAAAAGCCATGTGTCACTAGGCAAGTTAACAACTAAGACAACCAAAGGCTTTGATCACTGCTTTAATGCGGCTGTCTGAAGACAGGACATCTGCACAATACAGCTGTGGCACTGCCTTGCCTTTACGCATGGGTCCCAAATGGCAATTGTTATTAACATAATCTGGTTGTATCTCATGAGTTCAAATGAACTCAAATTGAGTGAAAAAAATGTTCTCAAGTTTTCTACTGACTTCTGTACAGTAATATATAGAACCAAAGGAAGAATTAGCACGGACATATCTTTTGAAGAGCTGGTTTATTTTTTTATTATTTTTATTAATTCACTAGTTTGAAGGGGAAAATCCTATACTTTTTAATCATAAAACAGAGGAGAAAAATCAAGAAGATAACATCGTGCTGAAAGCAGACACTGATTTCTGTATTTAGCTCAGCTGTCACCATGGTAAGTCTTCCTTATTCTTTAGTAGGATTTAGAGGTTTTCCAGTAAGGACAAAAGAGTCAGAGACAGGGAAACTGAGAAGGACTTCTTGCTCCTTTAAGCCTTTGTGAAACACTAATCAAATCCTGCTACCTTTGACTGAAAATACTGATGCTATTTGACTGTATTTGTTTTAAGTTCCCTTTAATAGCAAGAAATAAAATCAGAAACTAAGTTAAAGTCTACACAGGTTGAGATTTGAGAGATCAAATTAATTTCAGATTATTTCACATGAAGGCTCCCATGCACACATCTCCCCCCAAATCAGACATTTTTACCTCAGCTTTTTTTCACAGAACAACGGAAGGAACATTCTGCGAGACCACCACAGACTGCAGCGTGTACACACATATACTCACGTTATGAGTTCAATTACAGGATCCCATAAGGGGCTGAAGTTAATATAAAGCATTCCCAGTAAATACCGAAGAGGCACCTAGAATGACATACAATACCATCTTGAGATGTAAAAAACAATAGTAAAGACTAATGAACCTCCTCTAACCTTTCTTCCTTTCAAAGAGTTAGTTCTCAAAAGTACTACAAGTAATGAAACAAGTCACGTAGATCCTCATTCCTTGTGTCACAGCTGCATGATAAAATCTAGAGCCCATTTACTGTGAGTTGCACTGAGATCTAGTCACCATACCTACGTACCATGAATGTGCACAAACCAGTTCAGCACAGCACGTGATTTGATTGCCTGCCTCCCTCTCTAACTTCAGGGCTGCCACAGCAGCATTAGGACCTCAGAAAGAGGAAAGTCTGCCCTGAGGAGTCTTCACTGCACTAGGCTAGGGGTCCTCAAACTTTTTAACCAGGGGGCAGGCACGCGGATGCAGTGGCAGGCAGTCATCTGTAGCTGCTTGGTTTCCCCCCCCAGCCCCCGGCGGGGGGGGTCTGTAAATACCGGGGGCCGGATTGAGGACCCTGGGGGGCCGTATCCGGCCCACGGGCCATAGTTTGAGGACCCCTACACTAGGCTTACAAGTCCTCTGAACAGACTCCTTGCTGACCTATATGCAGTAGGAATGACCTACAACCCCTCCTCACAGGAGCTTACAAGTAAAGGTAAAAAAAAATTATACAGGTACAGCAACAGCCAGAAAAACAATAATAAAAACCCCCAACCCTCCTACCAAATCCACGATCATTTAAAGTTGTAAAATTGTGAATCTTCCAACATCTAGAAAGCGAGTTCCCCTTTAGCTCAGCAGCAGAGGAGATTCAACAGTCACAGGCATACAAGATTCTCACCCTGCAGCAAGATTCAGAACCCAGGCTCTCCGGTGGGAGTCCCACCATGCTGATGATATGGCAAAGTCATGATTTTAAATTTTGTCATGACTCACTTCTCCCTGGAAACATTTGCCTTCCTTTCCACAATATCAAAACCTGATTAATCTGGTTGTGGGCCATTTACCTAGATACTACTCTTGTTCGACTAAATACACAAAAGAACACAACAGTCCCAAGGACAATGGGAGCTGTGATCCCTACTAACAAGTAAGTTTTCTAAAACCTAATCTGGGACCTAAGAGTTCATAAAAAAATCACTTATTAAAAACTCTGCAATCCATGTGATGGAGTAAGAACGATCTCTTGGAATAAAAGAATGCGACAACAGCTTTTTGACAATAACCACTGACCTCCTGCAAAGATCCACTTGGTATTGCAGACTTCACTATATCACATCTTAGTTTCCTCAGATGGAGAAGTTTCTCTCTGTAATCATTCACTGTTGCTGGCACAAGTTCTGCTTGGAGCAGCGTGGCAAATACTGGCTGAAGCTCCCCTGTGCCATCACCCTGAACAAACAAGTGACACACATTTTGTATGCAAATCTTATTCTCACTGAAAGGTATTTCAACAAACCTACACAAAGGCCCAGCCATTTTGGACCAAAGAACAAAGTCAAGGGACTTGCTCTGGTTTCCACCATTAGGCACCAAAACTCACACATATGAAAACATCACGAGGCAGGTGGAAAAAGGATAAAACTGGAACATGAAAGCACAAAAGCAGAGGACAACCTCTACCAGACACATGCTTTCTTCCTGCAAAGCGGAAAACAGTTCACACAGAACATCAAGCACAGATGGCTTTGAAATGTCAAATGAAAAGTTTTAGCCCTACCTCAATCTGCGTAGAAGGTGGACTCTGAAAATGGTTAAGAATTCGAACAGTCAACAGCCGGACCTATGCAAAGTGGAAACATAACATCAGAAGCATGCAGGAGAACGCAGGCTACATATGCAGACACATACATATCCACACAGAGGTTAATGTTTTGCACAGGAGGCTGATTTCACTAGGTTCCTCCTGGAGTTGAGAAATGGATGAGCTCCTGTAGTCTAGCGGGCGATTCAAAATGAAAACATTAGGTTCCTGCTCTGATTCACCTCCAGGGATGAGGCAAGCCTTGCAGGGCTAAAAGTTAACCTCTGTTAACTCATGCCCCACAGCAGCCTCTTAGAAAGACAGTCTTAAAGAGATACTATGGAACTAATAGCTTTACAGGGTCTCATGTTTCTTCTTTCAGCCTTTATCATTTAACTTAGTTTACTCTTAAATTACATTGTTTAAAATAATTGAGCTTGTACAAGACAATTTGTAAGTGATTACCTTGGAAACACCAGTGGAAATATTAGGGTGCAACTTCTCAAACAAGTCCATTAGGTTCCCTTGGGAAAGGGGTTCCTGGCAGCCACACAATGCCAACCTCGTGTAATACAGATCAGCCAACAGCAACGCAGAGGGGTCTGAAGGGAAAGTGCTAAAACAACAGTGTGTTTTATTAGCATACAGCAAGCACTGCAACAATATAGCTATTGAAAATAAGGCAGTAGTGACAATATTAGAGGAAAATTCCACATGGCTTCAGACTCTGCTGGCACCGGCAGACCGGTGAAGTCAAACTCCACCATCATACTGGCTTACAGTCTCGAAGCTCAATTACCTATGATAGCCCAAGAGGCATGAGATTCCTCCTTTGAATTAATCAGGCCTGTCAAGCTGGGCTAGCAGGATGGACTCACACACACAGAGTGCCAGAAAACAAATCTGCATAGGTCAGACAAGGGCTGCTGCCTGCTGCCCAGGTGCCCAGTCAGTGACCAGGGAAACCCCCTGCTACCTTACATCCCTTCCTCAGCGGGTTTCACATCCCCAGCCCAGAGCTGGCAGAAAAGCACTAGACTGAAGCTCCCTGCCAAGACTTCCTGCCTGATCTGGGCAAGCTGTTTAAACTCCATCATGCCTCAGACATGGGCACCATGATTTCCTATCTGAAAGAGGATGTTCTGAAGCTCAAGCCACCAAAGCCTTGGAGATGCTCCAGCTCAACAGTGATGGGAGACAACAAGTTCAGCAGGATTTGCTGGAGGAAGATCAAGTCTCCCTCGATCCCTCCAGCCACTCAGTTATGTGTGCCAATTATAAGTAGAACAGAGTTACAACAAATAAAACTTGAGCATACAAAACCTCCTCCCACTGTGAAGCCGTCACACGCATGGGTATGTAAGAACACGGTGGAAACCCTAAACCACCAGCAGACTGCAGAAGTTTAGGCTTTTGACACAATTCAGAAAGCGCTGTTCATGTCTCGTATCATTACAATATAACAAACAGGTACTAAATGTAGCACTCCTAGATAAAACTACAACCAATTTACTTGACATACTACCCTGCAGCTGTTTAAGAAAGCTTCGCTGAACAGGAACATACATCTACTTAGTTCTCCAAACAAACAGTGCCTGCAACATTGCTACCTTACCTAACCACAACCTCGAAGCAATGTGCTGTCGTAACACAACGGGCAACACGCGAAGAGGCATGTAACAAGTCCCTACATAAAGGCAACATCAACTCTTTTCCATACCAAGGAGAATCATGAAGGAGCACAGAACAGGCAGAGTTTACTTACGTCACCAGGCTCTTGACACGCTCCACAGGTAACAAATGGAGTATTTCAGAGGACTCTGCCAAACTAAGAAGAGTACTTACAGCTTGGCAGGCCACAAACAGGCTTCCTGGAGCAGAAAGAGAACAAGAACAGCCTGTGTATTTACTCAGCTTTCAATGACTTGTGTTTGTACGGTGCTTACCCATCCTGAAATGGCTGGAGTCACAGAAATACTGTAACATGGATTCCAGAACTGGCACGTGTATTTTCTAGCCATTATCATAACCCATAAAGGAAATGCTCCTCTGGCTATCAAAGTAAGTGCCTACTCCAGTGAACCAGCATTGAAAGCTGCATGCAGCTCCCAGTTTGCATTTGTTTCCATCACACATGCATACATAGAGAGCAGAGATCTGGAGCTAAGCACTGTTGCAGAAATCTTAGACTTCTATACTATAAAAGGCACTCAGAAATGATGCCCAAACTGATATTAATGCAGCAAAATAGAAGCAAAAAGATGCTTCCCCACAAGTGCCTATAAACTCTGGCACTTTTGGCAATGCACTACTTCAGAGCTGTCCCATGTACTTGAAGACTGAATATTTGTTAGTGAATGGAAAGTGGGTTTGGTGAATTTTGTCACAGCATTCACGTTTCCTCCCTAAACCTCTTCACCTCCTTTAGGGATGGAGGATTTTCCAGAAGCACAGGAGAGCCAAAGCCCTTCAGGCAAGAAAAGAGGAGGGAAAATTGCCTTCCTCTGACACTCCTAAGTTAGCAAGTAGGTTGTTTAAAAACAATACAAAATAAAAATTCCCCTCTCCTCCATCTCTTTCCAAGCAGAAGAAACACTGCTTCTAATCCAGGCAAACTGAAAAAAGTTTCTAAAGGATATAATTTTCTTACATTCTGCCAGCTGCAATGGAAAAGAAGGGGAAGTGAGCATCCACTTCCCATTTATTCCTTTTAAAACGTCCCTCTATTAAAAGTTGCTTAATTCCCCAGGTGTATGATGAATCCTGCCCACCCTCTGTACACCACTCTCTAAGGGGCTCCTCAAAGTAAGAAGAAACAAGAAGCAACAGCAGGATGAAGCTTTCTGCATCTATAATGTAAGGGCTCATATTCCCAAACTGTAATCTGCACATCATTTGGCAGTAGTATGCCTCTGCTGGACAAAGATAGGGGCTCCCACCTCACTACAAACGCACCTATACGATCAACAGGGTAAGCACTTCCATACAGGCAGTTAGCCCTGAACAGCTGCCAGGGGTAAGCCGCTGTTGCTCTGTCCCAGTTCACAAGTCAGCTTCCCTGCACTCCACAGCAACTGTGGAAAAACACCCCGTTCTGGGACTTGCACTTTGCCTCAGAGGCCGGGCAGGTCAAATAGGGAGCACAGGGCTGGGGTGTGCCTTGCACAGGCAGTGAGAAGAGCTGGAGTCCTAGTAGAAGGTGAAAGACTTGCAGAGATCATGGAGCTGTAAAGAATGCCGGAGGATGAAGAAAGTGTCCTGGAACTTTAGTTTGGGAGAAGGGTGAGGAAAATCAAGCAAAGATGCGTAGGATGGGAAGACAGGAGGCAGAAGTGTAGGATTGAGGTTGCATTTGTTTTCTTTTATGGGCAAAGGAAGAAACAGCAATGTGCCTCATGCGTGTGCACACACACACACAAAGCTGGTGTAGAGCTGCTCCTAATACCACCAAAGATGAGACCCAAGAAAAGAAAGTTTGGGTATTCCTTTTCTAGGGTAAGTACAATGCGACTAACACAATCACAACAAGCATGCAAACCCTGCAAACAGGATAGAAGAAAAGGCTAAATCAAAAAGGACCATGCTTGACAAAGACTAGACGAAAAGGCAACAGAGCCAATTGGCAGACACATTTAGGAATGTTAATAAAGAGATTTATAAAGGGAAAAGGCCAGACTCTAGACAAGCTCTTTCAAACCAAGGAACAACGAACACTGAACCTGGGGTGTTCCAACACTTGCTCATACTGACACAAGGCCAAACACTTGCAATCCCATGAGTAGCACCTGCCCTGCTCAATGCAAGCTCGGTTAAAACACTTTTTTCTGGCCAGAGAGGGAAGACAACTAGTGATCACCTATGCCTGGAGGGATTTTAGAATTGGTGCCGTCACTTCAGTCACAGGTGGTGATGTCCCAAACTTTGCACTATAGGTTTGTGTTAGTCTAATTGGAGCATCAACCTGGATCTGGTTTACATTGATTTCCATCTTCTTTTTTTGCCCACTTTCTTTTCTCCTTCCCAATTATCTCTGTCCTCCACTTTGCAGAACATCTGCTGCCCCATTATTATTACCAACAGCAAATGCAGAACTGTTTCCTGGAGGGTGTTTCCTCCCAGGCTTTGCTTTTCTAGTTTTACTTGAGCTGGTCAATAAATTTGGATACAATCCTACTGCTATTCATTTTCATGCTTTGTGTTTATACTTTTTTTTTTAGTATATCAACAAAAAGCAAATGAACAGGATATAACCTTAACTGACCTCTGCAGAGGCTTCCTTTGTCAATGGCTGTGAAGAGAGAGTCTATAAAACTTGTCACATGGGGCAGAACGTTTTCTTTGTCCATTGGTCTGTCCAAAATAAACGGGAAGACTTTTACCTTTGTTACACGGACACCTACACACATACAAAAGCTTTCTTTCACATCTATGTGGTATTAAATTACAGAGAGCTCACCCAAAGTTTGAAACCAGCAGCAAACCATTTTTGCTATTTCCAATTCACAATTTAAGTTGTAGCATTCAATGCACCTTCTTTCCAACTATTCCTTCCATGCAAGAACATCATAATTACTGAAAAACCCACTGCCCAGAAAGCACAGCACTTAAAACACAGAAACTGGAATGTATCAAGAACGTGTCTACGTACTAGAGTACTAAATTTAGGCAATCAAGAAAATTATATTGTATTCCTGACTTTACTATTGACTTATAGTATTGCCACACAGCATTTTTCCACCTTCTAACCCCAGCTTCCCCTAAACAGGTCGAGTAATTGTTGTCCTTACTTTACTAAAACGATTTCTGACAGACAGTATTACAGAAATACATGACAACAGTATCTTAAAATATCACTTACCTCATATGTGGCAGTACAACCAAGGCAACCCAAGGCTGTGAAAGGTCAATGATGTCTTCCTTCTCTTGTAAATGGATTAAAGACAGTACATGATCCAACACCGGTACTTCTGCCTTTCCTCCTTGTCTTTTACATGTTTGTTGCCTTGTATTAGAGCTACAAATAAACCGAAACTTTTTAGTAACCCACCACTGCATATCAGAGATGGTTCCTTTTCCTCCCAAGATATTCCAAATTTTATTTTGCTACTTCTAGCAAAAAGGACTTGGACAACCCAAGGTTTTTTTTTCTTTTTAATGTCGTCCACACAAAGCACCACCTAGTCATGCTGAGAAGCATAAAACATGGACCACAAGAAATGTCAGGTCTGTATTTCAAGTTTAACTAATATTTCTAGAAGGAAAGACACTCGTTCTCAGCTGGGCAGCCTCATAACTAGGACATACAGCCTCTATGAGCACCTGCAAGCTGTCTCTGTAATTACTGTTAATAAATCATGAGCACGCTGACACAAATAAGACTAATATATGACAAAAAACAACCAGTAAGGTAAAAGTTTGAGGACTTAAAAGGAACCGCAAGCTGAGCCCAAATCAACAAGCCTATCTGCAGGACTGGACCATACTGCAACATATGAACAGGAGTACTTCACACCCCATGGACAGCAATCTTTCCATTCCACCCAGTGCTTGCAACACCACAGTCAGAAGGCTGCATAAGCTCCACCCTTCAGGAAACAGAGAAGCTAACAAAAAGACATCCTCAAGAATCATTAGAGGTTTAAGAAACAAAATTTATGAGATAAACCTAAAGGAATTAGGATTGTTGGTCCAGAGAAAGAAGATTTCAGATGTTTCTGATGATCAAAGCCTGTTATTTGTAAAAGGCAGATGGATAGAATAAGAAATACTCTGCTGTTTACATTCCCTGCAGGTAAGATAAGCAGCAGTGGATTCAAATTGCAGAAAAGGAAGTTTAGTTCACACACTGAGGACTGAGGGAAACCCTTGCCCCCAACAAAAACACTGAATACCTGTGTAACCATAAAGACAGCAAAGTACTGGCACAGACTGTCAGGGACAGCTGGGGAATCTCCAGAATTTAATAACAATTTGGTCAGACATCTTTCAGAACTGATTTGGGACTTAACTCCATCCTAGGTAGAAGGCGGGATATGCAACTCTTGAGACGTCTCCCAGCCCTAATTTCTACCACTGACATTGCAGGAACACAAAAATGTCCCAAGATCAGTTATGTATTCCATACCACTGAAAATCCAGAGAGATCAATAAAGAAAGAAAACAAGGGGGAAACCCCCAAATTTAATTATTTTGACTCAACCTTCTTTCTCTAGACACTAATACCTCTACTCTATTAAATACGAATAGGAAAAAAACCCTGAGTGGATTACTTTTAGAAAAAATAAAACCTTATATAAAAGGCAATACAAGTCATCACTCTGCAGGTGAAAGTTTTGAATTATCTGAGCTAGAATGATTAGAACAATCATTAGAAGTAGACTAGTAACGGTCATTCTGTGCTTGACAGTGGTTACCTCAAATCTTTCCAAAGAGGCTCCAGGGGTGAAAACCACCATTTCATTGCAAAAAAGCTAGCTTTGCAACTAGAGGCAGTCAAGCTGTGCCAGCACACTGCTGTATCTGTATTAATTACATGCCCCTTGGTATCCAGCTGTGCTCCATGGTAAGACTACAGTACTGCTGCCAAGAAAGCTCCTGGGCAAGATGCCTGCATACAGGAAAGAAAGATGGGGCACTGGCAGGTTAGTAATGATGACAACCTGGACTGCAGCTACACTACTAATCACTACAAAGATTAACTGTCCAACGATGCAGCATGCATGTTGGTGTAACAAATCTCCATCACACACCTACCACAACACTCACTAGTCTTTCTACATCAGGGATAGCCTTTCCAGAGCAGTATCTCTTCTCAAATAATCTCAGAAAGAAAAATGGGATCCTACCGTATTCACTTGGTTTGCAAATCTGCCAGCAACGTTGCCATTTACACAACTCCAGCAAATACTGGGGGGCAACTTTTATGTAGCTCTTCACTGCCTTCAAGCCTGCAGCCATGCAGACATATCTAGTGTTTGCTAAACTTGAGAAGTCTCACCTGACTGATGATTCAGTGAAAACGAGAGGGTACTTTTCAAATGCCATTGAACCAACGGTAGGAGGCTCTGCTTTCACCAGAATGAGTTTAGCCAGAATTGCCATTGCCTCATCCTTTGCAAGGGTATCTGTGCCAGAGAAGCAGCGCTCAATGTACTCTAGAAAGCATGGAAGAAAATGCTGAAGGGACAAAGGGGGAAAAAAAAAAAAAAAAAAAAGTCAAGGATTGGCAAGCCTCTTTAATCATGATCAAATCCACAAAAAACACAAGACACTAGCCACAGAGCAATCCAAACACAAATGAGCCAGCAAAGCACCAAACTTATCAGTCCTGGTGCTCCAAGATACCAGCACACAGACATCCTCTTACCCCAGCAGGGACAGAGATTTGATGTAGAAACTCAGTTTGCCCTAAATTTAGTCTCATCAGGACATTCCAGATCCCCCAACTTCACTTTCACCTCCTACTCATTTTAACTAATTCGATTCCTCCCAGATCACCAGTTCCAGGCCTGACCTATCAGACATCCCTTATTCTTCATTTCCACTTACCTTCTCCAGAACTCCTTCTCTTCATCCCATCCACAAGCATCCCTTTAGCTCCCAACAAACAACCTTCTTTTTGTGAGCGCTGATACCTGTCACCTTGTCTAACACTGAGCACCATTACCAAAATTCAACACAGTGGCATAAGTAACATCTTTCATTCTTACCAGATCACACCAGAAGTATAAATACACAGCATGTCAATACACAAAAATGCTTCAGCATACAAAGCAGGTAAATGTACTATGGATTTCCCAGTTGTTCCCTTTGGCAAGAAAAACAAAATGCACAAAAGCTTCCACCTACCCTCTCAAATTGCTTCATTGTGAACATTGCTTCGGAGAAGTCCAAAAGAAAGTGCCATTCAAATCTACTTGCAAATACCTGTAAGATGTAAATGAAAGGTCGACAGGAACACAATAACAAGATACATTTCATAGTCAGCTCTCCACTACCCACGGGACATTTTTCTGGTTTATGGATCAACCATGCTTTGAACCTGAGACATCCAGCCTGGCTCTCCATTCATGGCTAGCAGGCTTGTTAGTTCAGGCACACACAGCAATAGTTTCCAGTGACGATTCAGGTAGAGAAAAACACAGTCCTTTTTAACAGACCCTGCTGACACAACTCTTAACAAATCCTCCAGGATCCAAGCTGGCTCTGTGCAAAGCCAGCTTAGGTATCTCTTTAGTGTGATGTGGAAAATGTAAGCTGAAAGTTCTAGGACCGCAGCATAGACACACCAACTGTGAGGAAAAAAAATAGGCCTAAAAGACCTTTCAACTCCCCATTTTTTCTGCATAGCAGGATGTAGAAAGTTTACCACCTCATGGGCAGAGCCAACCTCTGTGCTTCTGAAGGACCCAAGAAAGGAATGGTCCTTTGAGATATCCAGAATCAGTGCTCCTCAATGCTGAGATGTGCCACATAGAAATACGCACCCAGACCTTTCTTTCCCAGGCCCTTCAGAAGACAAGAACAGCTTTAAGCCTCCTCCAGTTTAACAGAAGCCCATACAAACATCCTCAAATGTTTGAAGGACCATGTTTCCTGAGAGAAACTGGACTCGTGCCACAGGCAGAACCAATATTACTTCAACATAAGCCAACACTGAAGACCAGATGAAATTTCATCTTTTTTAAACAATTGCAACAGCCTTGTTTTCCCATTATAAATCATGACACCTTCCCTTGCAAGTATTTTTTATACACACAGTACAACTATACAGTATATATATAACAACAACAGTCCACACTGTAAATTGCAAAATTATAATGTACTGTAACAGAAAATTAAAGACTCAGACTGCATAGTAGCATCTCCTATTAATCTTCGCAACACTGCGTGCAGCTAATCCTGTCAAAGCTTCAGAAGCAGTGGTAGTACTGAAACGTGTCTGTCCTTCTACTTTCTACATCAGACTGTGCTTGCCTGAACCTTGTTCACAAGGCTAAGCCATGCTCACTAAAACATACTTTTTTCACTAAGTCCAATTCACTGACATGCTTTATAATCTAAGGCAGAACGTGTCCCTCCTTTCTCTACAGAGACTGCAAGTATTTGAATCAGAGCCTGGTTTTCATTGCAAAGGTGTCTGCCAGTTGCATTTCTACACTGACAGTCTGTGTAAGACTGTCAAGGAGCCCCAAGACCTCAGCAGGCATTTAAGGCACTGGTCAGTTTCTCCCTTATCTGTGCAAGAAGGCTAAAGGGAACCTTGTAGTATATTTCCTAGCCTCAAGTGGAATGCCCTGAAATCAGCCTGCTCTAGGGAACTTGAACTCTGGGATTTCAGCTGTCCTTGTTACCTTCTCAACAGCTTCCCTGGTCAAAGAATCAGGCAACAAAACATTCTCGGCCAGCAGGAATGCAGAAATGGTGTTCAGCAGGGTCTTGCAGCAAGATGATGAGAGATGTGGTGTTTGTAACATTTTTATTAAAATCTGAAAAGAAAGAGAGAAAACTGACGTTAGTCTATGAAGATAGTGATTGTCTGGTCTGAATGACCTGGACAGTCCCTGGAGCAGGAGGGCATGGTGTTCTAAGCTTCAGCCCACAGAAATTAATCCTGACAGCCCTGTCAAAGTTTGAAGGCACTAAACCTATATTTGAACCCAACGGGGTCAGTCAAACGTATGTGAATCTGGTAGAATTGCTCTAACATTGACATGGGTGTCTCCATCTCCTCCACAATGGCAGGAACTGGTCTCTAGAAGCAGCAGCCTGCTTTCTCCCTTGCTCATTTAAAGGAGAACTACACCAGCATTACAGTACAGAAGTAAATTCTAATGGATCAGCAAGGTAGTCCTCCTCAAAACAAACATTTCTGTTCACTCTACTCAAATCCCGAGCCTAATGGCGCATCAGAAATGTGTACAAGTGCTTCAGCTGACCACAAATCTTCCATATTTAATTGATACTTCTCTGTCACATCAGTCAAAGTGATGGTCTGACCTACCCGACAGACTTCTTCAGGCAGTGAGATTTTGGATCCATTTGCATGTTCCACTAGGATCAGATAAGCCTGCAGAATCCTTTCCACCTGCTCTGAAGCCAGACAGCAGTTGGCCTTAGTTATTTTCTTCTGCAAGTCTAACAGTGACTGCTGTTTAAACAAAAAAGGAAAGCAAACTGTTTCAGAGAAATGATCAGATGCTGTTTCACTTACTGCTATTTGAAAGGCATTCTAACGAATCAACACCTCGTGTTTCCAACGGACTGGACTATTGTTGACTCTCTCGTTCATGTTCAACAAACCAAATGTTGCAGAGACACTATGTGATTCCCATTATGTAAACACATACATCCCAGATTCCTTGGACAGAAACACAAATACCTCCTAAGATGAGTGTCTCCTGAAAGGCCAACTCATGACATACAAAATAGGAAAGAGGGAGAAACACTTGGGCCCAGACCCACAATGTTATGGAAGTGCCCAGCTTTCACTGGAATTATCAGAACTTAGGTACTTTTACACTTCAGGCATCATTATGCTTATGGGAATGCTGAGAGATCACTTGTATCATTTACATTATACAGACCATGGAGCTGCTCTGGATCACTCCCCTTAGTGTCCCTTTCTGTCCAGGGGATATAAGCACCCGTCCTTGATCCTAAAAATTGAACCCAATTTAGAGAGCTACCATAGACTACATGAATATTTCCCTCTGAGCGAGACATCCCCATGCAGCCCCTGGTTCCCAGGGTGAAAAAAAACAAGACTCATTAAAAGTAAAGGGAATTATGCCACCAGTTTGCAAGATTTCATCACAACTGCAGATGCCGAGTGTCTCAGATCCCAGAGATACAAAACATCCAGTGGCAAACAATTCTGTAGCTAGTGACAGGCAGTAACTGCTATCATACTGGGTGAGGCAGGAGGAACAGGATGGAATTTTCTGGGAAACTATGGACAGTCACAGGGAAGAACTCCAAGAAGGAATAAATAGGACTATTAATGCATGCTCTAAGGACTACCCTGAAGTTCACATGTACCATTTCCTCCAGTCTCCCATTTCACCCCTCTGAGGAGCACAACTGACACAGACGGCGTTGTCAGTTCCAAAAGGCTTCAATGCCCCTTCACAAATCCCAATAGCTAGTTAGAAAACATCTAAATGTTGGTCAGTTAAGTAAAAAACATTTGCTAGGCCCTTGCTCATTATTCTACATCACTCTGACCCAACAGAGCACAGCCCATGGCACTCAGCTATGCGCCTTCAAACCTCAGAGCCTAACCTCCAAGCAGCAACATAGGAACACCCAAACCAAAAACACTTTGTGATTTTCAGTACTTGGGCTCTGAGGCTTAAACTTGGCTCTCCAGGTTAAGCCCAGGTCTTTGCTGTAGAGAGCGCTGCAGGGAAAAAGCTTCCCTTTACTGTCACAAAGTAGTTCTGGAACGACCAATATACCTAGTTCAGCAATATAATACAAGCCCTAGCCTTCCCACCCCTGCAATGGGTCCATGATGTCTGCACAGGCAGATCCTACAAACCCTCCTTGCCCAGTCATGGGACTGAGCTCCAAGTCTCGCACACAGCAATTTGTTTCTCACTCACAGCACATTCACCAGAGTCACTGAACTTACAACAGCAGTTTGGGATTTGTCCCATGCACATGACACTGAGCAGAAAAAAAAAAGCAGAAAAAAACCCCAGTTCTGATCCAGTAAAACACAAATCCTTTTCTCGGTAAGAGCACAGGGTTTTTTCAGTCTCCCATGAGTAAAAATAAATAAATAAATAATCAAAATCAATGTACCTCCAAGCACTTGAAGACAATGTCAAAATGCTCCTTATGGATATGCACTACAGCTGATCTGATCATCTGCTCAAACGCTTCTCCTACAGTTATCCATGGTAGTTCCACTTCTTCTTCAGTAACAGGCCCCAGCTTTAACAGAATTAACTTCATAGCCTGCACAGGAAAAGGGCACATCATGTCCTTGTACTTAGAAAATACATCTAGCAATTCTAAAGTTAGTGCAATATACTGCTAACATATCCCAGTGATATTGATTCTTTCTAGAATGACTGCAGGGAAGAAACCAACACTATCACTTAAAATCTGAAATACCAGCAAGCAGTACTATTTTAATATATAGGAATACTAATTATATAGGAATTACTAAAAACAACCTTCCTATCTCGGAGAATATTCTTACAAGGAGGCTTTCAGATCCTATTAAGAAACTAACAGCATACTTATCACTAAGTAACCACTGAAGTGAACAAGAAAACACTCAGTGGCTTCACTGAGCACTGCCTACGGCTCCATCACAGCAACATGTAAACCAGCAATCTTTTCTTGTCATTACCGTCTCTGCACAAGAATGGAACATGTTTCGAACACCCTTGCACATCTCAAAAAGTAGCTGTCCTACACCTTCCACCTTCTCGGGGTGCTCCCCCAAGTCACTGAGCATTAAATTGAAGACAGCATTTTTGTCAGAAACCTACAAAACATAAGGAGAAAAAAAAAGTTATTTTCTATTCAGAGCTGCCATATGGATAGAGGCAATTAACTAACTCCACAGCACCACATTACTCTCCTAGTCCTGCCTTCTCATAACAGTTCAAACTCCTTATTTCTGCAACCACACAAGGAAACTGAAAGGAGAAAAATGGTCAGCTATTCAGTCACAAGAGCCCTCCAGGCCCCAAGATGTACACGGGTCTACTGAGATCAGTGCAGGTGAAATGTGTTTTTGATTATTCTTAGGATTTTAAACATATGCATAAATACACCATTAAACTGGTCCCAGCTGAAACACAAAGATCACTGCACTGGTGTGGAAAGCGACGTGTATCAGCTGAACACAGTCATCCAAAACCATAACCACACTTGGGAATACTGCAAGGACGTACTTGACTGGAAGTTCAGCAATTTCTGAAAACAATCAAACAAATGTGCTTTATTATGGTCTCTTAACTTAGGACAAAGATGAGGATACTCAAATTTGCCAGCCAGTCCCAGAAATACTGGCTTTTGTATATTCTGACTAAATAAAAGCCAACAACTACCACTCCCTTTCTTTACTCCATTGAAGGCTGCTGTCTGATCTTGATTGATCTGCCTGGGAAAATTATATACTGTGATTTTCAGAAGTGCAAAAAGGTTGTCACAAGAATTTCAGCTCTACAAAGGCCTTAAAGCATTAGTGAAAAAGCAGTGAGTAAATCTGCATTTACAAATTAACCCCTCCCTTTTTCAAGATTATGTTATCACTTTAGTCATTTTAGATAAACAAACCACAGATGTTTGGTTTAACTGCTCTTAAAACACAGAGTGCCAAGGCCTCTATTTGCCACTGCTGATATGAAGCGCATGACATTCTAAACAAAACATTCAATAAAAATGACAATTCGGAACATGATGAATGTCAGTTCAGGCCTTGTTAATCCTTCTCTGGAGGAAACCTAGTATTACACATTGAATCCAAGAGCAACCACAAAATGGAGACAGTGATATTAGAAGACAGAGAGATACCAGGAGATAGTTTAAACACCTCACCTTTCTCAATAGAAAGACAAAACTTTCTGCAGCGAAGTTTCTGATGTGAAGTTTGTGGTGAGCCAGCAGGGTGCTGTACAGGCTACAAAGACACAAAATAATCCACGGTCTTAATGGCAATGCAAGAATCACCACCAATTGGTTTTAAAACCTATGTTTGCAGTTTACGTTGTCACTTTTTACAAACACTAAGAATCTGTCCTCCTAGAGAGGGAAAATACCTTCCTCAACTAAATTCTGTCCCACTCTCCCTGGATAAAGAACAGTTTTGCAAAGAAGGTCATATGACAATGCCAGGCAAATTAAACTGAATTCAGAAGTATGTCTAAAATCCCTGGATCCACACAGATTCAACTGCAGCATCAAGATTTTCAACATACATACTCAGCAGCTGGTGACACTAGACTCTGATAAGCCAGATTTGTATTTCAGTTGAGCTAACAAACTCTCCTGTGCTCTTAAAAGTTTCTAAAGATACAATGTACAGGGGTGATAAATATTTGCAGTTTGCTGGTAAGTATCAGTAACAGTTGCAGGTGGCTCACCACATGTTAAGTGCAGAGGAGTGATGCCTCAGATTCACAGCCAAGCAGACGTTTTTTCAACATGCTTGACAGCTTTTGCTGGGTTAGGGAGGAAACCTGTAACCTCTCTTTTGCTTCACCTGTTCCAAATTGCAATGAGGAGGAAGCAACATGGACCACTAGCTATGACAAAATGAAAAGCCCTGCTACCACAGTAATTTAAGATTGAACAAGCAGTCATAACTGTGTCAGGCCACAGGAACATCCAGCCCAGTATTCAATCTACAGCAGCAGACAGAAGTGGATGTTTGAGAAAGCACATACAAAATCAGTCTTCTGTCACCTGCAGCTCAGGCACTCCCCAAGCCATAAGTGGCTCCTATGCATTTGGAAACTCCCTCCAACTTGGCCAGTTTCCCTTCAAACCTATGCCAAACTTCCACACTCACAGCATCCTGCTGCAAGAAGTTTCAAAGCATACAAAACTGCGCATACTCCATCTGCTCTCTCACTAAACAGACAGGAAAAAGGGAAAAAAATAAAGGGGAAAATGATGGGAAAGGAACAATTAAAGACTCCAAGGAATCCATTCAATGTCATAAGCCTGGATGTCTGCAACATGAGAATGACAGAAACTATACAGCTATGACTGAGGTACTTGACAGACACTTAAGAGATCTATGTTGAACTTAGACTTGGTCACAGGCTTCCAAGACGACTCTGACAATCCAGTGTCTTTCTGAGCTTTGCTTAGCCAGCTGAGGAGGAATGCCTCCTCTCCTATCCCCCCGGCAGCAAGGGGACCAAAGGCCCAAATCTGCAAGCCCAACCCACATGCCTCCTCCAATACAGAAGCCCATGAAAATCAGCAGGCTCTCAAAGGAGCTGTGTATGATAAAAAGTCTCCGAGTCTCTCAGAAAGCTGCAAAAGCATGCTAACAAGCATATTTAAGCATTAAGCCATGTATTTGTGTGGCGTTTACATTTCTATAGCACGTAATAACTGCTGATCAAGACAGACATTAAGTACAGTTTTTACCTGTATATATTGTGTATGTCCTTCACCATCAATCTCCACAAATATTTGTAGAGATAGGAAAGAGAGGTAAAAGCCCATTCCAGCAGCTCTGTGTCCTGTGTATCCAGTAACTTGATAATGGCCAAGAAAAAGTCATGAAAGTGAGGATAGAAATCACCCTGAAGATCTCGAGCCAGCTGCGCCACTAGGCTGCGTTTCAGAAAATACACCAGTATTAGTGCATTTCAAAAACAAACCAATAAAAATGTAGTCAAACATTGCATAACCCAGCACAGTCTCTTTGGAAAGAAAGAGCATCACCTTTACTTCTCACTTTTATTTAAATATCATCTATTAAGCAGCTGTGGGTGGCAAGAATCTTAAGATTAAAAAAAATAATAAATAATGCAGACCACAGTAAACAAGATGACATAAATGACTAACATCCAACAAAGCACATCAATATTCTGTCTGACACTCAGTAAGCACTTGGGCTAATTTGCTTGCCTTGTCATAGGTGTTTTGGGGTTTTTTTAAGACTTAGAACATAAAGCTCTATCAGGGAAACATGACCACTTCGGGCATCTCGTTGCTATATTTTCCTCAGCTGCGATAAAGAAAAAGAACACTCACAATGGACTCATGCTTACTTCTAATACCGTCAAGGTTTCTGACTACGTTTTGTCACCTTATACTTACTCTAACAAGGGTTGATAAGCAAGACTGCCTTCGACTTGCAAATGTGTCTTCAGGCTCTGCACTATGTCACTCTGGTAATAAACCAGCTGGTTGAAGGACTGGCATTTGTTGGCCACTTCATTGTAGAACTGCACTGTTCAAAGCACAAAAGAGAAACCCTGAACGCTAGTCCAGTTCCTGGTAAACATGTAGAATGTTAAAGAATAGCAGCTCTCCAGAGCCCAGTCTAAAACCCAGTCAACAGAAAACCTTGCATTGGGCTCTGGATGCAGAAGAAACATATTTTAACAGTTTAAGGAAAGCAGGAAACATGAATAAATATGACGTACCAAAATGCTGAGTGAGGTTCAGTTCCCTCCATTTCCGTAGTCCTTCAAAAAAGTATGTTTCAACTTCCTGTCAAAATAAAGATACAATAATAGCTGCCAACTCTAATGAACATAGCCTGCAAAGATGAGCAGTTCAAATGATGAAAACTATCAATTGCCTTAAGTATTTTAAGAATATTTCACAGAATCTTGATGACTTCATTTCAAAAGATGCTATGGAATCTCCCCAAAAATAAGATTTTTCTTTCTATATTCAAAACACATTTGAAAATATTTTCTGGTGACAGAACTTGTTTACATAATTGCTTTTTGTATCTCTGTTGACTGGCCTTGATAATCTAAGATGCTGAGCCATACCCCACCCAGCACAAATGCATTGGGATTTCTTTGGCATCCTCACAGCTACTGAGTGGAAAGTTCAGAAGAACAATCCAGCAGGTCAGGACGTAACAACCTGCAAAGCACTATAATGACAATGATGATCTCTAGGACACAAATGAACGCTCTTTATGATCTATAAAAACTCATGCTTTAGACACATGCTGTGGGTACTGCAACTACTCAGCACCTGCAGGTCTGGACCTCGGACCGCTGACTGCCACAGCTGCATCTCCCACAATGAGAAACACCCACCAGCCACATGGAAGCCATCAGGGTGGCACGGCCAAAGAGGCTCTATGGCAATACTGTGAAGCAGGTGAAGAAGTAAAGGGGAACAAAGCATGAAATGAAGCTCTAGGAAAGGCAATTCTTGCAGGAGCTTCTTTCCAGTTCCCTCCTGAATAAATTTCTTAAGTGAATCTTTCATGGAGCGTATTTACTTGTGATGTGCTTTCAGAAAATTACCACAATTGCTGTTCTTACCTCAGCGTAGCTTCCAGTTCTGTCAATCCGATGAATAATATCGATGTTAACATTGCTTAAGCGCTCCGAAAAGGTAAGAAACTGTAAAATGAAAGGACACAGACGTTTCTGGCTCAATTCCGAGAATGGCCCTCCTAAGTCGCTCTCAACAGCATGCACACCACAAACAGAAATGACATGGCTAAAGGCGGGCTGCTAGATAGCACCCATCGACCTGTAAACAGCCCTAACAGAATTTTAAGGGGAAAAAAAAAAAAAAAAAAAGGCTTCAAACGCCCAGGAGCAGACCTGCCCCTCTCCCCAGGGCCCGCAGCTCACGTCTCTGCAACACGGTTAAAAAACGGCTGCGAAACGGGCCCGGCCTGCCCAGCGCTCGCCTTCCTTGAGACAATGTCCCCACCGGGTACAATTTTTCATAAAGTTCTGTCAGTTTTCTACATGAGGGCTGCCGCGGCTCGGCTCGCGGAGGTGCCACCGAGTGGCGGGGGAAGGGGGAGAGGCGGCACGGCGGGGCGGGTGCCTCGGCCGCCACCCCCCGCGGCGCCGAAGGGACCCGAGCGGCCCCGCCACAGCGCCCGCCTCACGGCTCCCCCCGGCCCTCACGGCGCCCCCCCCCGCCCCGGCCCCCACGGCGACCCCCCGCCCCGCCTCGGGAGCCGGCCGCTACCACTAACGACCTACAGACCCTTTCCCCGGCCACCAACCGCGGAGACCCGGCGCGGCCGGGCGGGCGGGTGCTCACCCGGTGCGTGTTTCCCGGCTTGTGGGCTGAGGACTTGCTCTTCATGGCGGCGCGGGCCCCGCTGGCGACGCGGCCCCGCACCGATGTCCACACGTGCGGCCCTACGCGCCGGGCGCCGCCATGCCGGCCGCGGGCTGCCGGGAGGAGGAGGCGGGCCCGCCGGCGGAAGGGGTGGGCGGTGCCCGCCCGGGCCGGGACCCGACGGCAGGACCCGGGGGAAGGGGGAGCTGTGCCTGCTCCAGCCCGCCTGGGCGATGCGCGGCGTTTCGTGAGGGCTCTGGGCAGAGCAGCCCGGCTCGGCCCTCCGCTCCGTGCTCTGGTGCAGCGCGGGGGGCACCGGCGCTGCCCGAGAAGAAACCGGTACCGGCGAGAAAAGGTTATGCTGGGGAGCGCAGCGCCCAGCGCAGCGCTGGCGGCTCGGCCCGAGGCTGCCCAGCTGGCACAGCCGTGATTTCAGTAAAGACCTTTGTCCGGACCTCAAAAAACCTCACCCCCAAAACCTCACCCCGGACAAAGCGTGTGCAGCTGAACCCTCGCACAGGAGCAAATGGCTGCGGGCTGACGGTCGGTCGGAGCTGCGCCCGCAGCAGCGCCGCGCCTGCCGCACCTTCCGCCTGCGGCTGCGGCTGCGAGGTGCGCCGGGGCTGGGGGAAGCGCTGGTTCGGGCAGGTGCGGGGCGAGCGGCCCGGCAGCTGGCGGGCTGGCCAGCTTGTCCCTCCCTAGCCTGCTTGTGGCAGGCAGCTCAAGGCCGCTCTCAGAAGCTAGGCTG
Source organism: Falco naumanni (assembly GCF_017639655.2). Classification (NCBI taxonomy): domain Eukaryota; kingdom Metazoa; phylum Chordata; class Aves; order Falconiformes; family Falconidae; genus Falco; species Falco naumanni. The sequence goes on along the minus strand of NC_054058.1, from coordinate 47,676,703 downwards.
GCAGGTCATTTCGACAGCAAGACACGAGCTTGGCTTTGAGCACGTCTGAAGTTCACCATTAGGAGTGTGTAGGGACCCAAACTTTGAACAGACCCAACAGGTTAAACGCTGCCGGGTGCATCCAGAAAAGCTGCCCACGGGCGGGCAATAAACCATTAACACGATAGCCATCTGGACAGGGCAGTGTGCTCGCTCTGGCACCTGTGAAGTCAGAGAACTGCACAGATAGCTGTTAGCTTTAAAGCTTGCTCTTCTGCTGCTGGAATAGAAAAGACTTCTGGCATTTGCATTAAGTGAGAAGAGAATGCCCAGTTTAGACACTTGTAGGCTTAAGTATTTTCGAACCCAAACATCTCCCTGAGGATGTGTGGCTAAAAGCATGTGGAGACGTCTAGGTCCACAAAAGAGCTTAGCTACCAATGTGGAACTGTTTAAGAGCACAAATACCCCTCCAGGCGTGGTTAGTAAATTCACCTGTTGTGTATCCTACATATGAACTTGTGAAAAACAGTCCGCAAGATCTTTTTTCATTATGAATAGCATGTTGTATAGTTACTGAACTTATGGGATGCACGTGCTCCAAAATCATGCAAGGGAATGAGTAAAACCTAACATTCGTGGAAAGCAACAGGGAGAAGAACTCAGGTGTGCTCTGCCTGTTGCAGAAGAGGAGTCACCAACAAAAATAAAAGATGTTACAGGAATTTTTTTTAAAGTTATAAATGCTTCTTTATGCTTGTAAACTGGCAGCTTCTCAGAAGATTGAGACAGGATAGACCTGCAGATGCTGATGTTCATGACAACTTCTGCCTACAAGACCTAGTGATGGACTGTATTTCAGCTAGCACTGCATACAGCACTTGGAGATACATCTGAGTGAGCCTCAGGGTAGTAACTCAGCTATTGATACCAGTATGGCCATGACAGTAGGACTGGCGCTTCAGCTGGGAAGGTTCAGTGACTCAGAAGGTCCCTTCCCCACTTCTATGTGTTTCAACTATGTTAACAATTCACTTTCTACATATACTCCTCTCTGACTGCAATGCCTCAAGCCTCAGGCCTTATTCTTTTACTTTTCCAGGAAGAGATGTGCGCTCCCATTTCTGGGCAGGCCCCAGCTCCAACAACCTATGATTAACTGGTGGGTGCAGCTGTCACCAGGTCTCCTTCAGAAATCCATGATAACAGCAAGCAGATGGCCTTCTGAAGAGTGATGGCTTATTGGTCGTAATACCGGTAGAGGCATGGAGAGGAAACCATTGTGAAACAGCACATGCGCATCTATCAAAGTAATCATCTATACAGATCTAACTTCAAACAGTCGCTGTGGGCTACAAACACCAGTCCCTGACAGTAATCCATCAGCACTTCTGGGGTGGGTCTAAGATTCCTATGTCTTCTCAATTCCTGGGCTTTTTAGTCCTGCTGTCCAAAATCTATTTGCTGGATGTCGCAAGAGCCAGAGCCACTCTGTGTAGAAGCAAAGCAGGCTTATTGTCTGGAAATGTATCTTACCTTGAGTCGGTGTTACACTTTCAAGTTTTTTTTTTTAAATTTTATTTTATTACTTTGTTTGGGTTTTTTTGTTTCGGTTTTGGTTTCTTAAATGAGCACTGTCCATTTAGCCTAATAATAGTAATTTGGGTAAAATACCTCAATATTTAACCCAGGATGGTCTCACAGGGCAGAATTCATCTCGTATAACCCGCAACATTTACAATACACGTCTGCCTCTGAGCAGTCACTTTACGCTGCTTTTATATTCAGTGCAGATCTAGGTACATTCTTGTACTTGAAACATCTGTGTTAGAATAAAATGAATCATGCCTTTGAATTGTTAGTCTCAGAGAGTCTGGATGACCTAGATGGTATGTGCGTATCTGCAACTGACCCTGTGAATGCCCCCCCTGACATGGCTCGATAACTACGTAAATACACAGTATTCAAATTATTGTAGAGTTGCCCTACTACCCTCATATTTTTACATGTATTAATCACAAGCACAACACACACTCATGAAGCCTGTATGACACTGACTTTCTAACCTAGAGGACATACTATCTGGTACAAGCCAATGAGCAGCCAGAACAGCTTATTTTTAACGTCAGGATACTGTAGATTGCATAGGTGTGCAGGTGTAAGATCAAATTTTCATTTTTCTAGTATATTCATATGGGCATGGTGGAGATGTGCCAGGAAAGGAGTTTACATAGCGTATTTAATTGTGAGAAGATCTTGCTTTTCAAAATGAAAAATAGGCAAATATTAACAGAAACACTCATGAATTGAGCCAAACAACTTCCAAGCTTGGATGCCCAAAGGTAGGTTCCTCAGTCAATTTTATAGATGCTAAATAAGTAACTGCAGTCTTGAAGTGGTGCCTGCCTTGGTTGTGAACCCAGAAATGCTTCTTTTTGCCTGTCTCTACTCACCCCACAGAACAACTTGGGGTGCATATGGCTGGGTGCATATGGCTGGAACCCTGCTGCATCCATCACAGGAGCTCTCTGAAATCCTCATTGAGAGGGAAGCTGGTGTGAGTGTGCAGTCAGGTTATACAAGTGCATGATGCTGGAGCAAACATTTTTTTTTTTTTTTAAATTTGTATGGAAAGCAAGGAGAGCCCTTTGAAACACGATGACATATTTTCACTTCCAGTTTCCTCCTTAGCTTCTAGCTGACATTTTGCCATGCCTTGTGGGAGGAAACCACAAGAGGATTATGTAGGGTGTTTTCAAGAGCACTTGCTTTTTCAAAATCAAAGCAGACAAGATACTGGAATCCTGTTCTGCAAATGGGTGGAACTGTTTGGCCACATTTTTTCTAATATGCCTGAAGCACAGAGATTCTGCAAATAATGCAACTCCAGGTCAACGCTAGCTGAGTCCTGGGGAGAATTTCACCTACCTTTAGGCCTGCAGATCAGAGAGGGTTTTGGACAAGGAGTTGGAGTATAGATCCCAGATTTCTGCAGCTATTCGGGGGTGTGGGGGGGTGAGCATTCATGCCTAAAATATCCTGAACTTAGGGACTTCCCTCACAGAAAGGTGCACCAACAACCTGATTCAGCCCCTTAAGACATCTAGGCCAGTGGCTCCGCTATTGTGAGTCAGGGTCCTGCTGCAGAGGTGGAAGAGGTGGGCTGTACTAGCTCCATCTCTAGAAGTAAACTGAGTAGTGCCAGAGCACAGGGATCATCCACACCAATTAATCATCAACACAATCCCTGGCACAATTTTGGTTCATGCCAACTAGTACAATTCCAAGGTTTCTGCCCAGTAGGAAGCCACACCTTAGGGTTTTTTCTTGAGGTGGGGAAGAAAGTCTTATTATTTAATTTGGAAAGAAAAAGGGCCTGATTTCTGCAGAGACAGCACTTACACAGATGGCCCTGGACAGGAGGGATTTGCAGTGGTGACCACTGCTGCTGTTCTTCGCTCGACTGCTCTGCCACAGCAGCAGCAACAGAACTGGCTTCAGCGTTGTTGGAAGCAACAGCAACAGAGGCAGAAGGAGGAGGACCCACAGAAGAAGCAAGGGGCATGGAAAGGAATATGAACAAGGAGAATGGAGTGTTGTCCCCCAAAAGGGATGAGAAGTTTCTCCTGCATTTCACCCTCACCACTAGAACAAAGGGCATCTGGATTTCACAGAGACCATCTGGTTTTCAGGCTGTCTGTTGGCTGTCTGTGACTACTAAACATCTGATTACAGTCTAACTCAGATTTCTGACAACTGTCCTGAAACCTGGCAGTTTGGCATGTCCAGGAAAAAAAAAAAAAAAAAAAAAAAAAGGAAAGCCTTTAGCTGTGAATATGAAGCTGTGCTCCCAAATCTCTCCTTCCACCCCTCCCAAATCTCTCCGTCCACCCCACTCCAAATCCCTCTTTTTTGTTTGGAAGCTTGAAATTACAGTGTAAGATGACAAGTTGGGGGCTGAAGGATCACAACTGGTAAGTTTTAAGATGAAGTTACAACTTCCAAAAACAGTAAAGATGGGAATAGGTGTGCACAAGGGAATACTTCCCTCAAAATCATTGCCATCTCCCATGCACAATTTTCTTTCTCTTTTTTGTCCTCTTTTACTTTGTCTTTATTGGTCCCTTTATCTGTAAAATGCCACTGAGGAAATACTAAATCAATAATCCAAGACAGTAATTTCTCACAATGATATTGAGAAGCTAATTGTGAGAAGAAAACAAAATCTTAGACAGATGGGGTCAAGGATATTTCCTTTCTCAAATAGTTTCAGCTTTCAAACTTGCAAAGTCAATTGTGCATGACATTCAGGGGCAAATAAGGCCAGGCTCAGCAGTTTGTTACTGAAAGGGATAGGATGTTCCTGCCGTTGAATAGAAGGTAACACACAAAGCAGTTATACTACTCATGTCTCTGCATACATCTCATTCAAACAAGATGGGTCCAAAATTAGGTACCTAGATTTGAGGTCATGGCTAATTAATTTGCATTTTTTTTTTTCTTATTTGAAGCTTGAGCTGTCTGAATATTCATGCAGCTCTAACTTTGCTCTCAGGTTCCAATAAAGACAGTATCTTGGTTAACCATTCCTGGCCTCATAGATCCAAGAGGCATAGTGTACAAAAGCTGAAACGCTCCACAAAAGGTCTAATAATCTCAGCACTGCAGAGCCCTTTAGGTAAAAAACATTTAAACTGATATATACATTTAAGCTGAGTCTGTTATGATGCAGTCTAATTTTGGTGTGTACTGCTTGGTGAAATATTTGTGGGCAGCTTAGAAAAATGGATGAACTTTTATATAACATCAAGAGAGAAAGCAGCCCATCTTGCCACTTCCACTGTGTCACTGGCTGTTGGTACTGGCTGCTAAATCATAGATGTTTATGAGAAAGTTCCAGGTCTATATCAACTAGAAAAAAAAAAAAATCAACATTACTAGATTCTTTGGTTGGTTTCCAAAACTCCGTGTTAACTGAAGAAGGATTTGCCACCAGAATCTGTTCTGCTTCCAGACAGTGTCCCTAGTGATACTGCAGTAGGACTTACACCCCAGGTGTGTGTTCTTAACTCTGCGCACTCCAAGTTTCTGCTGGTCAGTGAGTCCCTCTCTGTGATAAAAACCTTATGAGGAGATAGAACTGTATCTTGTTTGGAAAACAGTTCTCTCTGGAGGAAGTGATTCAAACTTTTATTGATACTGTGACTGTAGAGATGTTGATGATGCTCAGGAAAGAAACAGGGCTGGTCCTTCTTTCCACAAAACTTAAATAAGTTTTTGGACCCTGCTGCTGCTTCTAATATGACTTGTAGGTCTAAGTTATGATCAGTCAAATAGGACCCATAAAAACAACTGCTACAACGAGCATACTGAAATAATAGCTGCCTGTGCAAAAGATACCTAGGTGGGGCCTGACACTTCAGAAACAGAGAAAATGGAAAAGAGCAACAACTGCAAGTGAGGGAAAAAAAAAAGTCACTGAAGCAGGTAAGGTCCTCGTTGCTTGTACTGGGAAAGCACTTACAACAAGGGTGAAGCTCACCTGCATGACTATAGCCACCTGCTGCATGGAGGGCTATATTTGACCTGGCGTTCATAGCCAGTGGAAGAAGATGAGTACTTACAGGGTGCCACATAGATGAGTTAACAGGTGCTCCACCAGTGCCTGTTTTGAAGTGGGATGATGTGAGACCCCTTAAAACGGTGACAAGCTAATACTATTGTACAGATACAGAGCATCTGCTGTGCCAAGAGATGGATTCCCTTAAAACCAGCCATGGCCAAAATGCTTCTCCCCAACTGTCATTTTTACCTTTGTGCTTCCTCGTGCGTCATGACATTCACTGAGTTTGCAAATTGCTAACACTATCCCATGATATCTCCATTACAGGTATTAACCTGACTGTTTAGAAGCTGGGGGGGCTTTATGATGCTGTATCTGCACCATTCTTTTTTGCATCTTGAGAAATGCATGTTAAAGTTATTATTTCTTCCCCTTTGCCTTAGCCCACAATACACATTTACATCAACCCCCCCTCAGCAGCCTGTTTGAATGCATGCTAACTCTGGATACCAGTGTACCACTACAATAATAAAGACATTCACTGTAAGAGTCCCCAGTGTGCCTGGATTAGTAAAGTCCTCCTCCCATGGAGTCTGGTTGTGAAAAATCCACATAACACATGCTCACTGTCCCCCACCCACCACAAATGACCCACCACTCCCCAGCATCCTGCTACAGTAAGACTGTAGTCCAAGAGGCCACAAAAATTATGGTGTGTCCCAGCAGCATACTGGGAGAGACCAAGGATGATGGCAGTATTTCCACTCTCTGGAAACCCAGGGATTTTCTATTTGAAGTGTCCAGATAACATCAGAAATAGCTGCAATGAGCCCCATGTTATAGAAGAAAACTGAAGAAACAAACCAAACCAAAGCCAGCAGCTGCAGACAGTTGGACCTGAGGGGAAACGTCCTATCTACACTTGGAGGTGAATGTTGCTTTGAGGGTGTCTGACAAGCAAACCAATTAAACATATAGTGCTGGTGCAAATATACGTAACTGCCTTCAAACATTTCCAAGCGGTGTACGCGTCTGTGTGATCTCCAGTGTGGGCAGCCTTGACAGACAGCGGAAGAGGGACTGAAGAGGATCAAGAAGGGCTTTAAAAGAGAGAGAAGATAGTCAGTTCATAGAGACACTTGAAAAATGGAAGAATGAACTGAATAGCAAACAGCAATTTTTGGGGAAATGCCTCTTGGGACTGGGGGTCCAAAAAAGAAAAAAAAGATTCTGGCAGAAGAAATGTGAGAGAAGGGAAAAAAGAGAAAATTAATATGAGACGGGAGGATGAAAGGAATGAGGGAGCACAAGAGATTTAGCAGTTCAAATTGCGAAGAAGGATGGAAGGCAGGTAACCAGGGAGATGTCAGAACTGGTGATAGACACTCTGGAGTATGAATGGAAGAATAAATCAAAATAATCAAAAAGAAGAGCTAGTTAGGGCACTGGGACAGTGGCAGAAAACATTTTTCAGCATATTTTAAGTGCCAAAGTTAGCAGGCTCATTTCCAGAGGCTTCCTCTGTAGAAAATGGAAAGAGACAGGCTCCTTCAGGGAGCATATCAAAGCAGCAGTTTCTTTCTGAAGAGCCTGTCCCTCCTTCAGTTAGAAAGGAAACGTAGGGAACCAAGCTGCATAACCGAAGTACATACACCGTACACCTAAAGCAAACACATCTCAAAATAACACCAACTAGTACATGTGAACAGAGATGGTTTGGGTAGCAGATAGTGGAAAAAGGGAAAACAGCAGAAATAAAAGAAGGAAATTCTGGAAAGACCTACTCAGAAAAAAAAATAATTTTTCATTGATCATTCTGGTGAACATTTGACAGTCCTTTCTCATACATTAACTGCAAGTAAACAAACTAGTTGAATTGTAATTCTGTTGATGCAAAATTGAACACCTTAAATAAACAAAAGATCCCAAAGCCATGAGAATAAAGTTCAAGCATGTAACTTATTTATCTGTTTGAGTTAAAGAAGTAAAAACTGTACCACAATTTTATTTCCATACTAATTGTTCTCTTGAGCACATAATTATGCATGCCACATTTCACTGTGTGGGCAGTCCATAAATAAATTTTGAGATTTGTTTTTTTTAAATGAAAGAGCAGAATTCTCCAGCAAATACATTATAGGCTCGAAATCATTCAGATTTAAATGCCCAGTATTCAAGGATGACTTACTTCCTTCAGTCCTGAGGCACTGGCTATTAATTTTAAATGGTGTGTTTGTATTAGGGATCTCACAGTCTGAAGTTTCCTTCTCAAGACCGTTAAGCACTCATGTTTAAATTATTTTCCTTGCAAATTGCATTTGTTCAAATTTCTGTGGAATGCAAAAAATAAATAAAAAAACCACACAGCCAAGAAGTTTTCGTTCAAAATGTCAATATTTATTGTCAATGTCAATGAATTATTTCTGGGACTTTTATGCATCTCTCTGGCTCTTTTCTCCCTATTGATCTCTTTCTTTGCAGGCCACTCTTTTTGTCTTTGTGTTCCAAACAAGCTAAGCATGAGAGGACAAGCACTTCAAGAGAACAAGTTGTTACCCTGAAAGACTTCCCATGATTAGGGTGTGAAGCAAAGAACTTTTGCAAACCTACACCCCTTCAAATTTAGGATTTGGATAGGATGAGGATTGGAAATGGTATAGACATAGAATTAGGGTACTATGCTTCTTCAGATATTTAACTTGTTAAGTTTACTGTGGTGTGTTAAGGCATAAGACACTGGCAAATTGCATCACATTCTTGTGGTTGCCCACAGACAGCGCATAGTCTGTGCAAGAGGGCCTTCTAAATATACTGTTTGGAGCTTTGGACACTGCAAATCCAACTAACTGGAAAGAAGTTTATAAAAGTATACTTAGAAATGTACTGTAGTGGTATTCTTGGAAATAAAGAGGTGATAATTGTGGGACATCTCTGTACCAAGAAAATCCCAGTGTTCATAATACAGGTGCCATGTGACTATTTCTAAAGAATGCAACCAAATTTCACAAGGAATATTGGTGATGATACTGGTCTTCTGAATAGCCTTGCAGAGTCATTTTGTCATGTCCAAACACTATAAACAGAAGAACTGACAAGAAAAATAATTAAACAGACAGCTAAGAACATCACCAAATAACACTGTGGAAGATTTCTCTAAGGTAGTGTTAAACCAGGAGAAGCAAAGTCAGTGCTGATGGTAGTCAGGTAACTAGCTATACTAAGCCCAGCAATTCAAAACAGCAGTGTATGGACAAGCACAGCCAGTCGGAGAGGTTAGAGTAGAGCCAAACGCTAACTGATCTTTGGTAACATAAAGCACCATCAGCAATGAACTTCCATTTCACCAAAATCTGAGCAGGCTTTTCAAGGTGATAATGATGCTGTGCAGGAAGCAGTTGTGGTTTTATTAATTTTACTGGATTCAAAATGTTCCAGAAGTTAAAGAAGTGCATTTTGACTTAAAGCATTGCATTGTGAGAAAAGCCAAACTGTCTAATTAGAAGTCAATGATTAATGTTGATATATTATTCCTAATAATAACTACAACCAAGAGGAAATTTAACAGGCAGCTCCATGAACAGAGGAGAAAATGGAATGTGGATCCTCATAGCTCTGTGTCTCGGGGTTGGCTGGCTTGTGTGTTTAAGAAGCTAAGAACCATTTCCTGCAGTTGGATGTCTTTCAAGCCTTTCTTTTTCACTGTTATCTAATAGAAGTTCAGCTGCTGCAGTCTTCCTTTCAACAAAAACATTTATGGGATCCCTATTTTTTGTTCATCTACTTTCATGAAACTGGTGGCACCTTAATATCGCTGAGACCCTTACCCCTCTGTAAATTTGGTCACAGTGTTCAATGATTATTGGATGGAGGGCAAACACCTTCCTCATGCATACATGTATGATCCCATGCCCCTGATTTCCTAAGCAAATCATCCAAACAAAACTAAACAGAGTTTTTCACAATGACAAATCATAACACTGTTCCCAGAAAAGGCCAAATGGAGTACAAAAAGGCCAAAGATTTGTTTTGGCAGATTTTGTTTGTTTTTACCAATGCCCAGCTATTTTCTGATGAGGTTTCCAAACTGATTCCTGTGTAAGCAGAAGAGAACAGAGCTCAGACTCCCAAACCCAGATCTGGCACTACACAGGAGAGTACCACTGATCATGAACTGCTCTTCATCTGCAAACTCAGCTCAGCTGGTGCAGGTACAGCTGAATGCCACACAATCAGAAACTGCACACTCAAGCAAGGAATCACTGGAAGTCGGAGGGCTCCCAGGCTGCCAGGGCAAATTGCAAAGGGTCTTGCATCACTGCCAAACAGCATTCACTGTGCCTCCAGTGCTCTCCTGTCTCACTTTTAGTTGCTTTTGCCCATGCCCACATTTGCCTACAAGCAGGAGAACCCCTTAAAGTGTATTTCTGCAACTTAGTTCAGAGAGGTGGGCAGCATCTCTCCAAGTGCAGGGCTTGATATATTTGTCTCATCTACAGAAGGAAACCCATGGCACCAGTCCCTCAGTGCCAATTCTCTTGAAAAGGAGCAAGGAGGGACTTCCTTCCAAGCAATGCAGACACTACCAGTAACACCTCACAGAGCTGTCCAGTAATGGAAAGGAGCCTAATACCAGCACAAGGAAGGAACTGTTTGGACCCCATAGGGCAGTCTGGGATTTGTTTAGGCAGATCGGTGGCTTTTTTAACTTGAGGGTGCTGGAAGATGTTGGTCTTTTACTTCCTGCTATTAAACACCAAATCCCACCAATACCGTTGGATCTACAAGAACAGAGTCACAGAGCCAGTGAGCTGAGGGACTGCATAAGACCCGGTGAAGATGGGACAATGTGGTACAAGAAAACAATGAAATAGGCTTTCTGAGTTTGGAAGACATATAAATATCTATTGTAGCAATAAGAAAAAGCAAACACTTGCAGTTCTGTGTCTGTTACACAGCACAAGCCCACCATGTTCCATGGAACTAATTTCATTTCATGTGTGAAAAATCCAGAAGAAAAACATTTAGCCTTTTCCTCCAGGTCCACTTACTGTGATTTAGGACATGGATATCATACAGATTTGCTGCTGGTTCCTGAGATGGAAACTTCCGAATGGGAGGATCCGGCCTTTCTTGCCATGTCAATCATGATGACATTTGAAAGACGATTTGCTTAACACTCCTGTAAAAAGAATCAGAGATGCCACCTGACCAGAGTGGCATGCATTTCCTCATAGCTGCTTGTGTTTAAGTTAAGAAACATGATCTGTTTTCCAATACATGTTATCACTTGTATTTACATTATGTCAAAAATGATAAAGAAGCAGAATCAAACCTGTATTCACCTCATGTAGTTAATACTTTAAGTGCATGTTATTGTTTGAATGGTTTAAGCAACATAATACCTGAAAGAGTGCAAACAAGTGACACCGAGCATGAAGCTCTGAGCAGCATAAGCTGTGGGTCTGGGCAGGAGGCTGCTTATGTCCTTCCTGTGAGAAAGCGGGCATGTTTTTTGACAACACGTATTATTTGCTGGACAACAGCAGTTCATTGCACTGTGTGGGAAGGTGCTGGTTTTGATTGAAGCTTTGCTGGGAGGGTTTCTTATTTTTCATGTGGTCAAAAGCTAATAGCAAATTAGGGCAACCACCTCAGATAATCAATAACTCAGTAGCCTAATTGGTAGGGGTACAGAATAAGTTTGTTTCTTGCTCTTCCTTAGCAGGACATCTAGAAGCTGTTATTCATTGTATAAGTAATTAAAGAGTAATTGAGCCAGAGAAACTGACACCCTGACCTGCTGTGGTGAGGTTAGGACATGCCCCTTGCAGTACAGTGGCCAGCTTCTGTATGTTTAGGGATCTTTATACTCCCAGATGGGCATCTAGAGGCCAGACTAACAGAGGCATGATTTCATTGCTCAACCCAATAACCCTGCCAGACCAGTCTACCACATGCGCCCCCTCCTTCTAACATGCCTTCAGTGTCATGGTTTAACCCCAGCCAGTAACTAAGTTAACTCTATTCCTGCTGAAACCAGGACACTCAGAACTACCTCCAAATAGCCTGCCAAACCCAGAGCTCCCAAGGAGATAAAAAAATGCTCCATGAGCTCTCTTTGGCTGTCGGATGTATCTGGCCAATCATATCTGTCTAAGATATCGAAGGCTGCTAGAAACCATGACTGAAATCAGATGAAGACCTTGGGCTGAACCCAGAGCACTTGCAGCGAAAACTGCTTCTGGCAAATCCAAATGTGAATAAAAGCCAGGAGAGGCTGGACAGGAAAGATACTTACCTACCTGCCATGAGGGAAAACTGGGGAATTTTTAATCCTCAAGCTGGTGATGACCTTTACTAGGAAAACAACTCCAGCATAGCACTTCGCCAGTGCGCAGTTCAAGTGGGAAGGCTGCTGTGCAGAGCTACCGAGCCCTTGTCGCAAGGTGTGCTGTGTGTGCAGCTGTGCTGCTATCAGGCCCACCTTAGACAGCTTTGGCATCCTTACATCTTAAGCCCTCACCTGGGGTTTCTAACATATGGCAAAGAGGCCAAACGTAGTATTTGCTGCTTTAGTCCTGTATGTGCTGCTAGCTGTAGAAACAGGTGCATCTCCACCACTTGATATCCCTGGCCTTGAAATCCCATAGGTGTATTTGATGTGTTCCCCTGTGGGTAAAGGTATGTGAGGCTCCATCTGTGATATTCCTGTGCACTTTGACTCTTGAACCTACAATTAGTTGAAGAGTGTTAGCAAAACTTCCGTGAGCACAGTGCAGGTAGTGGGGATTCCCTGTCATATAACTGCAGTGTTCCGCAACTTGCCTTGGCAAGTCTTCTATGATACCTGAATCACTGAGACTGAGTTATCTTCCAGATTGCTCAACCCATAGAAATGTGTATATTAAACCATATTTTCACCTTCTTCTCTAGGGGAGTTGCTGGCATATGGTAATGAAGGAGGGTAGGAAATACCGTCCTGGGGAATTGTAGGCTGAATTGTCTTCCCTCCAAAAACCCTGGACCGCCACCCCGTCTGCGCTGTGGCTGTGCAGAGGACCGTCCCGCCAGCCGGGGCGCCGCAGGGCCCGGGGCGGGCGGCAGTGGCCCGGGATGGCCCGGCCGGGGCCGCGCAGCGGAGCGGGGATCGCCGCCCCTTCCCGCTCCGCGGGGGCGCTCACCGCCGCGGGGAGGAGCGGGCACCGGGGCCGTATAAGGTCCGCCCGCCGTCCCGGCTCCGGCACTCGCACTGCCGCGCCCGGCGCAGCCCGTCCCCGGCAGACACACGGGCAGAGATTTGCGCACCGCTCCGCACCGCTCCGCACCGCACCTGGCCCGGTGGGGCTCAGCGCACCCCCGCGGGTCCCGTCCCCATCCCCTTCCTCCTGCCCTGCGCGGGCAGCAGCTGCCCCTCCGATTTCGGGCCAGCCCCTCGGCTCCAAGTGCGAGTCCCTCCAGTAGCATGGGGAGCTTCACTGTCTGGGACTACGTGGTCTTTGCAGCCATGCTGCTGGTCTCGGCCATCATCGGGGTCTACTATGCCTTTGTGGGAGGAGGACAGAAGACATCTAAGGACTTCCTCATGGCGGGCCGCAGCATGAGCGCTCTCCCTGTCGCGCTCTCCCTCACCGCCAGCTTCATGTCAGCTGTCACCGTACTGGGCACCCCTGCCGAGATCTATCGCTACGGTGCCATCTTCTGCATCTTTGCCATCACCTATGGCCTGGTGGTGCTGTGCAGTGCCGAGATCTTCCTACCTGTCTTCTACAAGCTGGGCATTACCAGCACCTATGAGGTAAGGTGGAGTAGAAGGAGCCTTTCCACAGCGTTCAGGGAGCTGGGGGGCTTCTCGCGCCTGCTTTCTACATGCCTTCCCTCAGTCTCTTTCCCCAAACACCCCGTGCTCTGTGTGCCACATATCTCCACTCTCCCAAGAGCAGGCTGCAACCTACTCTGTCCCCAAGTCTGCCCACACTGTGTCTGCAGACAGGAGATGCTCAGCAGCTGTGCATCATGTCAGGTTTGTTTCCTCACTCCAGACACTTAGTTCAGCAGGTGGATTAATCCTCATGCAGCTTAGATGGGGACATGTGGTTAATGATGTGTAATTAATGTACCAAGAACGAAGTGCAAACACATCTACATAGGAACCAGAGTTCTCACATCATGCTCCCTCCAGACAGGTTTCTAAGCCTACGTGCAGCCACAGAAGGCCCTCTCTGCCAGACTATATATTTGTGCTGCTACTAGAGATTTTGGGGAGACAACCTTTTCACTTGAGGCTGTTCAGACAGCCTCCTGAACAGCCTCAGGTGAATGTCTTCTCCATCATGCTTATACAGGGAGGTCAGGAAGTACTGTGCGCCCGAGAGAGAGTTTTCCTACTTCCACCAAAATACGGCTGAGCTGGTCTTCGGCTCAGTGTATAAGTTCAAGCTATAGCTAGTGACACTGAGATGTCTGGGGTGGTGGTACAATCACAGGTAGAGTCTGATTGTTTTGGGGTGAGGAAGCATCTGGTCAGGACTTTCTTCTGATTTAGAAGGTCTGTTGAACCTGTTTATCTTCCTGTGTGGAGACAGCTCCTAGCTGCAGATTTGGAGGCAAATTGCTCTTTTCACAGAGGACATTGGGAAAGGGGCATCACTGCAGGTGAAAGTCCTTGGCCAGCTACTTTGGTCTTTAGCATTTTATTACACTGAACGAACACTGCAGCACTTGAGGCTGAAAACAAGGTTTCTGTTGGTGATTTAGATAAGAATTCACCAACAGAAATTTCTGGTGTCTTCCAGTGTGTTTTAAACTACTAATCTTTGGACTGTCAGTTATGAAGATACTTAAAAATAGGGCTCTATAATAATGACCAGAAACTCACTGATAATCTTGGGGTTAGATCTGAGTAATGCACCTATAAAAGATATATCTTCTGTTTGTGGACAGAGTTCAGAGATTAAACAACTTTTTTGTGTCTGTCCAGGGGTTCAGCACTGCTTTCTTGCATGGACATGCTCACAGATCATGTTTTAAATGCTCACTTCATGAGTGAGCACTTTGAGATGCTTCAGTGTTTGCCTGTGCCAATTGAACAGATTGGCAGGCAAAGGAGATTGATTCTTTTTGTACAACCACACGCCCTAGAGGGTTATTAGGACAGATGGTAGGAACAAATCTGCCCTACAGCATGACAAACTCATTCAGAGGTTGTGCTGTCCCAGGCTAGAAAGAAAAGTGAGGGTTTCTGTTTTGCAAAAGGCTAAATTTCTACTTACTGGTAGACTACAGTGAGCTGCTGTGGGCAGTGCAGAAGGTGAGGTTACCGTGGGAGGAAGCTTGCCGACTGCTGAAAACCTTCTGCCCTCTCTTGCAACAGTTCAAATGGACACACATAATGCCAGAGTTTCCAAATTCACTAAGGCTTAGGAATAGCCATAATGCTTTCTTTTTCTTTCTGATTTCACAATGCAAGTGAGTTCTGCTGTTTGCTGGTATGTAATTGTGAACTTTTAGGTTGCCCTGTGCAGATTCAAGAGCTGGACTCTGTGATCCTTATGGGTCCCTTCCAGGGATATTCAATGATTCTGTGATAATATGTGCTGATCTTCACCAGGTCACAGTGCACAGCTCCCTGTCTATTGAGTGCCTTGAGGCTGCTGGGTAGCACTGGTTTCCATTCGGCAGACTCCATCATATACTGACTAGCTTACATCTACTTCACTTGCTTGTGTATTATCATCCAGTGGTGAGGTCTGTAAAAAATATCACATTAAGTTGAAAGAGATATCAATCAAGGTGACTGTAAGGATTTTGGCCATTCGTGAAAATGTAAAAATGACACTATGTCCCTTCTGTATTGCTCATCTCTTCACTCTAGTCCTATCAATAGTGCCAAGTTTTGAAAAAAAACACATTTGGTTTTTCTTCTCTTTTGCAGTATTTAGAGCTTCGATTTAATAAATACCTGCGCCTCTGTGGAACGGTCCTCTTCATTATACAAACGGCAAGTAAATCTCAAAGCTGTTCTGTGGTCCCTGTAGCCACCAGGATTCTTCAGCTTGGTGTAACTTGCTGTTTTCTCTGAACAGTTGATGAGGTTACCACAGTGCATAGGTGGCTGAGAGTGCGAGAAACAAAGCTCTTTCTGCTCCAAAGCAATGAGGTGGGGAGAGGATGCTGGGCTACCTGCCCCTGTGCATTGTGTCTCTCTGTGTGCATTGTTGAGCACCCAGAGCAGTCACTTGGCGTCAGCACCATGCCAAGAGATGAGCGACCCTTCACTGCAGGGTAGCAGTGTGAAGAGCAGTTGTTTGCCTGCCTGCTGGAGAAACCCACAATGGGTTCAAAATGTAAACATGCCCCAATCATCTGCAGCGGCAGTTTTCATCCTCCAGTGCGTGGATTCTGGGCGTCTGACTAATTCTCAAGAGTCTGTGCAAGGTGACAAAACAGTCAGGAGCTGTCATTTACTGCACAAGGGTTTATACCACCACCACTGGAAAAAACTGGGTGTCTGCAAACTGAGAAATAGCAAATTACTGCCTCAGGGAATGTTAAACTAAAGCAGTCCCTGAAATTATTGTTGGTGTGGCTTGCTGTATCCAGAGCACATTCAGGGAGTCGGTGAGAGACCACAGCTTTTAAATGTACAGTGAACATGTGTTAAATTCACCAGAAACAAGAATGTGTTCTTTTCACAATTTTGAAGTGGACTTTTGGGGGAATTCAAAGCAAGAATGAGTACACAATCAGAAAGCTTTTCAAGTTACATGCTTGCTTTTTTCCTGGTTACAGGGCAATCACACTTGCACCAGTTAAGATGGTGGTCAGTGCGGTGCTAATTACTTACTTGAACAGGGTTGCTTAGCTGGCATTCACAGATACACAAGCCCATAGGAAAAGCAGAGTGCTACCAAGTGAGAATCCTGATGCTGTTTCACTGGCAAATACAAAGACATCACAGTTGCATAAACTGGAACAAGCCAAGCATAATCTTTCCTTGGCAAAGATCAGAAAAGTAATTCTATACAACCTAAATATGTACTCAAGGAAATTAACTGAAGATCTATAGGTGTCTTCTATGCAAGTGCTAACAGCTTAACCTGAATAACAAAAAGAATTGTGAGGAGAGGAAACTCCCCAATATTTTAATGGTGTAATTTTAACTGTTCTTTGAGTATTGGCATGTGTTTAAAAGAAGAAAAATAGGGTATGTAGTAATACAACCTGAAAAACTACTTAAGAAGTGGAAAGATTGTGTAATCAGTCCTGTTTTAGTTTACACAAAAATGTGATCAGAGTTGTAGATTTTAATTTCTCATGATTCAAAGCTTCTGGCACTTTTTTGCTGCATATGAGAATGCCGCTTTCTCATGCTGAATCCCTGAACTAGCAGGTTTGGAGAAATATGGGTTTGACTGATGGGCTACTACAAGAATAAGGGATTGGCTGGATGGTTACATCCGAAGAGTTGCAGTCAACAGCTAAATGTCCTACTGGAAACCAGTAATGAGTGGTGTCCTTCAAGGGTTTCTACTGGGACCAATACTATTTAATACCCTCATTAATGACATAGATTGTGGGAACGAGCTCATCCTCAGTGAGTCTGTGGATGACACCAAGCTAAATGGTGCAGCTGATTTGCTAGAGGGAAGGGATGCCATCCAAAGGTACTTTTACAGGCTTGACAGGTGGGCCCATGTGAACATCATGAAGTTCAACAAGGCCAAGTACAACGTACAGCACCTGGGTCAGGGCAACCCCTGCTATCAGTATGGGCTGGAGGATGAAGGGACTGAGAGCAGCCCTATGGAGAAGGATTTGAGGATAGTGGTGGATGAAAAATTGGACATGAGCCAGCAATGTCTGCTTGCAGCCCAGAAAGTCAGACCTATCTTGGACTGTATAAAAAGAATTGTGGCCAGCAGGTTGAGGGAGGTGATTATCCTGCTCTGCTCTTGTGAGACCCCATCTGGAGTATTGCAGCTGATTCTGGGATCCCCAGCACAAGACAGACATGGACCTGTTGGAGTGGGTCCAGAGGAGGGCCAGAAAAAACATCAAAGGGATGGAACACCTCTCCCATGAAGAAAGGCTGAGAGAGTTGGGGTTGTTCAGCCTGGAGAACAGAAGGCTGCAGGGAGACCTTATTGCAGCCTTTCAATATATAAAGGGGGGTTATGAGAAAGGTGGAGAGGGACTTTTTACCAAGACATGTTGTGACAGGACAAGAGGTAATAGTTTTAAACTGAAAGAGGGTAGATTCAGATTAGATATAAGGAAGAAATTTTTTGCAATTAGTGTGGTGGGACACTGGAACAGGTTGCCCAGAGAAGCTGTGGATGCCCCATCCCTGGAAGTTTCAAGTCCAGGCTGGATGGGGCTTTGAGCAACCTGGTCTAGTAGAAGGTGTCCTTGCCCATGGCAGGGAGTTGGACTAGATGATCTTTAAAGGACCTTTCCCACCCAAACCATTCTATGATTCAGCAGCACGTGCTGACAGTCACTGTATAGACAGCAAGTCAAACATTGACTGGGCTTGACAAGTATCAGTTGTTGGCTGGGAAGTGATGCAGCTGGTTCTGAGGAGATATTCACCAGGGACTGGTCAGGATTGGCAGTTTTCTTGGCATACAAGGTATATATCAAAACCTGCAGAGGACTCATGTCACCGAGAAAAACAAATGCGCACACAGGGAGTAGTACACGGCTAGGAATAATTATTTCCCCAGTGGCCCTACCATCTTTGCTGACATGTGCTTGTAGCAGGTCTACAGCAAGGGGCCAAGGTAATCTGGTCATGCTGGGTGAAGCAGCCCCTCTGCTGGGTTTGGATTACCACTCACTCCAGTTACCTCCTGGTTCTCTCCCCAGCGTAGCCACTGGCTATGTGGCAGAGCTCTGCCACAGGGACCAGATTTGACTGGCTCAAAAGCCACAGTGAGTAATCCTGTGGTTAACCATCCTGCTCTGGTTTAATACCTGTGCCTAGGGTGGACTGCACACTCGTGGAAGGGGCAAAGGCTTGCTGAATGCTGGATGGTGTCTGATTCTGCTGCTTTTCCACGTTCAAGTCCCAACCCTGTAAATCAGGGAGTTAGAAGAGTTTGACCATGGAAAGTTGATGCATGTCAGCTCAGGACCTGACTGTGATTTAGATCTTTTGAGTCAAGATCACTGACCTTTGCAGAAGTCTTTGCAGGCTGTATTGTCCTGAATCATGTCACAGCTGAACTTGTCCTATTATTACAAGGCAGTAATAACAATAGTAAAAAAGTAAACATGATTTAAAAATAAAGAAATTTAAACAAAGAAATCATAGAGGATATCAGTGTGTGAATCTCATTGTGCCCACAAAAGTGGAGAGTAGCTCCTTCATTTGTCTGTATCTTTACTGTATTGGGTGAAAATACAAATCTGCTGATAATGAGGCATGGCTTTATCTTATAGGAGTGTAATTCCTTATAATGCTATCAATAATGACTAACTAATGCTGTATTTTTTGTTCTTATTCATGTGCATTGTAGTCGCATACTGAGAGGCATATTGATCCCAAGACTGAGAAGAGAAATTGTAATAGATGCCTTGGCAAACTACGTGTAAACCTCATCAACTTCCTTTTGCTCTTGTTTCTGTCATATGACTGAAGTTTTAAAGCAATAAAATAAGTTAATTATAAAAGCTGGGAGAAGCTGAAGAGGGATGGTATTTAAAAGTCCTTGGTATTTAAGAACATTAGGCTGTGAAACTACAGTGTTAGTTAGTCTCAGACATTAGTCTTCTAACAGTTGGAATTATTTCACAACAGTTATGTAGGAAATACAGACCACATAAATACTTGAAAAGAAATAATCTCAGAAAGCTATCACCTTTGCAAGAATTTACATTTATTTTAATCTTTTATCTTTTTTCCCTTTCTAGACTTTGTACACTGGTATTGTAATTTATGCTCCAGCTTTAGCACTAAATCAAGGTAAGATGAGGATACTGCAACTGTTCGTCTACTGTTATAATTTTTCCTGTGCATAGTATGGTATGCTTTCTTTTTTTTTTTTTTTTTTTTTTTTAATGCACACCTAAAAATCTAGATCAAGGCTTTTCCATGAAGTCTTCTAAGATTTCTGTTGATCCTGATGGGAACTCTGATAGAAGGCCTCCCATTTTTAATCCTGATCTCTTAATCCCTACCTGTAAGGAATTACAGAAGAGGCTCAAGGGCAAAACCTGCTCACATTCACTCTACTTCTCATGCAATATCCTTAGGTAATGGCTACATTCAAAAAAGTTAAGATGACTTAAGTAAAGTTTGAAGGCAATGCAGAGACTAAGCAAACATTTAATTCCCCTGGCTAAGTGCTCTTCTAGAAGAGAGCAAGGCAAAAGTTCTGTAAATATGGGTTTGGGCTGCCTGGAACTGCTTAACTCAGCCTATCATTTTGCCAGGAAAACCAATGTAACAGCAAAGAGATCTTCAACTTAAGATGTTTGTTGTGATATTTACAAAATGAAATATTTCCATTTTCTACTTCAAAATGACTCTTCGCTTTGAAAATGAGCCATATTTATTTCTAAAGGGGAAAAATGCTTTTATGTGGAGCCAAATTAAACTTCTAATCTGATGCAATTAATTTGTCCACTTGGCAAGAAAAGGCAATAACAAAATAAAAATAAAAATTAATAATTTTGTCTAGAATGAAAATCA
Organism: Falco naumanni; assembly: GCF_017639655.2. Classification (NCBI taxonomy): domain Eukaryota; kingdom Metazoa; phylum Chordata; class Aves; order Falconiformes; family Falconidae; genus Falco; species Falco naumanni. The sequence goes on along the minus strand of NC_054058.1, from coordinate 47,656,466 downwards.
CAGTTGTTCTGTTTGTTTGTTTTGGGGTGTTTTTTGGCTCATTCATTGAACAAAAAGGAAGAAAAAACCCAACACTATCTGCATTGGTCTTCTGCAATGTATAAGACCCACAGGTTTTATATCCTTTATATTTGCCCTGCAAATACATGCTAACCAAGCTATGACCTAGCTGGCCCCCAGCTAGAAGCACTGTTTTTCATTGGGTTTTTTGCAGTATTTCTCATTAGCCTGAGCTATCTGTTGGGGAGCCCACAAGTATCCTGCCTGGCAGCACATGAGTGTGCCAAGCTGGGGCAGTGACAGCCTGTATGCCAAGCACAGTACAGCATCATCTGGTGTAGGCATACTGTCATGTTTCCCTAAAAGAAAGAAAAATAAAAGAAAGGCTTTTAGTCTGACACATTTCTTCCAGACCATTTTGAACCACCTTACCTCCACGGAGCATGCCCATGCTATTTACTTGCTTAAATCCCTGCCTAAGGATTCTGTGGGAGTATCCAGGCACTTCAAGAAAGGGCAACTATTTTAACACCTTTCTGAGTTGGGGCTACAAATATATTGCATGTTGTTAGGCATCATTCACATTAAAGACAAATAGCTTGAATCCTGAAATATATCCAACTTTTTAGCATTTTCCAATGTCTGTAACAACCGTTTCCATTTTAGAACTGGTTAGAGCGAATCCGCTGGTTCAGTCACCCTAATCTTTTCATTTCCATTTTTACTCTTACTTTTGCATTTAACTTATTTCTAGGTTTTTTCAAAAAACAGATTTGGGGTGAAAAATTGACCCTGTTTGTTTCCTCTCCCAGTGCCTCAATCACACTGATGCCATTTCCCTCTTTTTCAGTTACTGGCTTTGACTTGTGGGGTGCAGTGGTGGCAACCGGCGTGGTCTGTACTTTCTACTGCACACTGGTATGTGGGCCCTTTGGCTAAGAAAAAAAATCTCTATTCCTTTCACCATTCACATCAAATATGGAATTTACTGAAAAGTAGCCTAATAACTGGGTTACCCATGGGAGCACATTTCACAGTGTAGCTCTAGCCACAGGGCCATATTCATCCAGGGACTTCTATGGATGCAAAGGTAGCCACTATGTGACTCAAGCCTTTTCTCTTTTGAAACATTCAAACTTCTGTTGTAGCTGAAAGAACAGCAAAAAGACAATTTCCCCTCCTAAAATCCTCCTGTGATTTTTCTTCTAATCTAGTTTCCTCTAATCCAGGTTTAGTTGCATAATTTTTCAAGCACCTGCTTAAAGCAACTATAATAGTCCTGTCTGTTTCTGAATAGAGCCACTGAAAATAGCAAGTACCACAGGAACAGATTGGTCTTTAGATTAGTGTTAATTGACCACATGTCTAGAAATTATTAAATGGAACCTCAGTGACAAATTTATTTGTGTAATTTCGGTTAAATCATGTTTATTTTTATTCACGTGAATGGTATGCCTTCTGGAGGCCAGTGGTACTGTATATGTGTAAGGTGAACACTGTCTGCCAGTTTATCTTTTGATACAGACTTCTGAATCAGGTTATGTGATGAAGGAAATACTGGATTAAACTGTGTGTATGGCCAAAGTAAATTCTACTGCGCTTCAAAAAAGGACCAGGATGTCCTGAATAGGTTCCAGGATGCAATTCCTAAACACTCCAGTAACAGAACAATTTCTATGAAAGAAAAAGATGAAATTGATCTATTATGCATAACACAGATTGTAACATTTCTCTTAGTTGAATGTGAGTACGAAGCAAGATTGCTGCTTCCCTGTTGTACCTGATACATGCTGTTCCTCATGCAGGGTGGTCTGAAGGCAGTGGTGTGGACAGATGTTTTCCAGGTTGGAATCATGGTTGCTGGATTTTCATCTGTGATTATACGAGCTGTGGTGGTGCAGGAGGGAATTGAACGTATCATAAACGATTCCTACTATGGAGGAAGATTAAACTTCTGGGAGTGAGTTTGTAGTTGCAGATGATGTGCTGTTTTATTCCTATAAATTTGGCCCATGGTGACTAACTGAAATTAAATGGCTATTGAAGGAGGAGGAGGGGGGGAGGAGTTGTGACCCAATTTTTATGTATTTTTGAACAAGCTTACCTAGTTTGAGGGATATTTTTTAGGTTCTACACCATGCAAAATCCTGTAAAAAAGAAAAGCCTTTTTACTTTGTCAAGTAGGTGTTTTAAGGATACATTTTGGGTTCCACTGCAAGTGAACGGTGAATGGGAGAGGACAATCATATTTACACTTAGAGTTTCCAAACAGCTGATTTGGCATTTCAGCTACTGAACCAAAACAACTGGGAAAATAATAGTTTTTGTCTAATTTGAAAAACCGAAATGTTTTCCTTTTTCCTGAAAGAAGAATTGAAAGTAGTTTTAATAGTATTTTACTCTTCATTATTGTAACTAATCATAGCCTAAAAATAGAATTTTGCAAGGTCAAGATTATTCATTCTGACAGTATTAAATCGAAAACCACTTTAAGATTAAAGAAAAAGTTATTGTACTTTTGGTGAATAGGTGATTCCTCTGAGATACTTAGAATCATGGAACCATTTAGGTTGGAAAAGACCTTTAAGATCATCAAGTCCAGTCATTAAACTTCACCCAGTGCTGTTAATGACAGTTTAGTGTGACAAGTATTACCTTTTTCTATCAGTTCACAATATTAATCAGGTTGTTCTGTAAAATTCTTCACCAAGTTCTTCAGTAAGTAATTCATCTGTGGGGTGGTTTTTTTTGCTTCTTGTGAACAGTCATTTTTTTCAATCAGTTTGGCTGATTTGCAGTGGTTATACTGCATTGCTTTTCCCCCCAGTCACAGGGTTCACAGATGGAAAAAGAAAAGGAATAAAAACATCTAATAAGCAAAATAATATTACATTGTTCACCAAGATAAGCATAATTTATTGCTATATTAAAGTGTGATTAAAAAAAAAAAAGTACTTATGGCCATGTAAAATCTCTTACTCAGAACTAAACCAGAAAAATGTTTTACAGACAGAGGCACTGCCCACAAAGGCTGGGCTTGCAAACACACCTTTATATTGGTGTTAAACTGATGTCCCTCTAGATAAGTAGGCATATGAGACTTTTTACTGGAGCATCATTTAATCACAACAGTCATAGTCATCATATAGCTTTACTTAGGACTGTAGTGTATAGGCAAATAAATTAGTTAAACTTCACCTTTGGACAGATCAGAGTGTTTCACTGGATCAGCTCTGAGTTTTAAAATTTGCTTTCTGTGATTTCATGTGAAGTTGGAGTATCTGAATGTGAAAAATCTGGCCATATTAAAAGAGTTTGTATTAGGACAATTATGGGGAATTTTTTTCTCCTATGCATTAAGGTTTTCTCATAATAAGAAAATTTTCATATTCTGAATTTATTTTCTCTTTTTGCCTCTCATTGTAGCTTTAATCCCGATCCTTTGCAAAGGCACACCTTCTGGACAATTGTTATAGGTGGGACTTTCACATGGACTAGCATATATGGGGTAAACCAGTCTCAAGTACAGAGGTACATTTCATGCAAAAGCAGGTTCCACGCAAAACTGTAAGTCTGCCTACAGTAACTCTTAACATCTGAATTTAACAGTGACTGTTCTTTATAAGGGGGATTTTTTTTTTAATGGAATGTTTTTTATCTATATAAAATCCATTTGTAAAATGTAACAGCTTTTGTTTTCTGGTTTTTGGACCAGGTAGAAGACAAATCAATACAATAAATACTGGTATTTGAATCATGTATAGTTGCTACAACATTGAACTTTGTGCCAGAATGTTTCACTATGCCTTGCATACATTCTTGCATACAAATAGCTCCATTAAGTCTATATGCAACCTAAAGACCAAATAATATAGTGCCTGTTCTGAAGCCATATCAAGACAGCATCTTGAATTGCTACTCTACTAAACCTAAATAATTGTGTGGGAATTTTGCATAAGTAAAGACTAAAAGATTTTTCCATACCAATGAGTATAGGCATGAGAAAATGCGGTAGTGTTTTATTCAGTGCTGAGGAACTGAGGAATAAAATTGCTGAGGAATCATATATTATTATTTTTTTTTAGGAATTCACTATGGAAACTGGCAGAGAGTTCTGTTTTCTTGAATTCAAACATTTCTGATCAGCCTTTACTCTAGAATGGAGTATATTTACTAACTCTATTATCTTACCTTTATCTTTAGTATCATTCCAGTAGTTCCTAACTCAGGATTTAAGAATTACCAGTGAGCTCAAAGTCCATTTATAGGAGAAATATATAAATGCACATCATAACTACAGTCCCCATAAGTTGTATAATACAGTGACACACAGAGAAGGAATTTTATGAAGGCTTTCACTTCATAAATTTAGCAAAATACCCACAAAATCATGCACAGTTTAGAACTGAAATATTTTGGTTATGGCAATAAATATCTACTTTTCAGCCATTTGCACTGCAGATTGGAATGAGCTGGTGCTCTCCACATGTAGCTTCTCCACAAGCTCTGGTGCATGGCTGGGTTCCAGATTCTCAGCACTGCACAAGCAGGAGGTGCATCCCACATTTGTAATGCTGCCTGGCATGATTGCATATTGCTTATAGGAAAACAGCTGCATACATTGTGCTAGATTTGTGTGCTGGTGAGACTGTTCTTCCCAAGCACCTGCTCCAACTTAGGGATGTGCTCTGCTCTTGCAACCTCCCTGTCCTCTTTGTAAGGAGGCACACCTGCAGGGCAACCCAGAAGCAGCATGGCCAAGAGGAATGTGGTGCCATGGCAGCTTCTGGGCAGATTTTCTGAGCTGCTGCAGCAGCTTTAACCAGGGCTAGAGGTTATTTGGTTCTGGAGGGGTTTGAATGGGATTTATAGCTCATACCATATTAGTGGTGGCACAGCCTTAATCAGTAGAGTCCTTTTCTGCTGGTGTGTGTGGTTGGACTCCATGGCATCTTGCTTGTGCCTCGCTTGTACAGTGTATTTCCCCTGCATGGAGAAATCATCTTGTGTAATGGTTGCAGCTTGTCACAACTATAAATGCTGCTGTTCTGTGATGATTATCCAGGTAATTTCAAATGTAGTTAAACACATCTGGCAAGTCACCTTGGTAGCCTGCACCTCTTATTATTATTAATCTGTACATAAAATGTAAAATGTCATCAGGTCAGAGTAATAGGGTGTACCTCTGTGGCATTTACTGTAGGGCTTTATAAAGACAGCACAGTAATAGATCAGAGCTAAGAAAATTTTTTCACAGATCCCAACTTGCAGTTTTTGAGAAAGCCTTTAACAGTGGCACAGGAGTAGGAATTTTCTCAGGCTTTGGGAAAGGATTTCATCCCATTCAAGAAACACACTAGTAGGTAGGAGCACATGTTGTCAACTTCAAACAGTAACTAGGCAAATTGAACATAATGGTTATACAAGAATGATAACAAGCGCTTAGAGCAGGAGGAAAACATGGGCTACTAACATTTCTCTCTCCTTTCAAGGTCATAATCTAGCATGTTTCAGTGCTAAAACCTTAAAGCCAGCCTGAAACAACCAACCAAAAATAAGCCTTGCACAGTCATGGTGCCTATTTCTCACAACTCCATCCCATGTTATTCACCCAGAGTTAATGGGAACATGTCCCCCCACTAGTGCTACAATTACTATACTCTAGTGCTTAGTCATAGGGTGTACCATGAACTGGGATGTAAATCAGAAGAAAAACCCCACAGCTTTCTTTTCAGTGTCAAACACTGATGCAGTTTAAAAACAGGAATTTGTGGATTCAGACAAACAATTTATTTTGCTTCCATGTGTTTCTCTTGACTTTCTAATCTTTCCTGCAGGCTCTAGGCTAATACTGTTCAAAAGAGTTGTATTGATTTAACTCATTGGTTAAATCTTGCATTAGATCAGTTTGAGTGCCTTATATCAAGGCAGATTATGCCAATTCAGAACAGCTTCAGCTATATGGTCTTTTTTAAGAGTTAACATTGTGCTTGCCAAAAATTTTTCTATGGTATGAAACTGATAGTTCAACCAATTAATCTATGTTATGCCTTTCTGAAAATGTCCATTTCAATGCTTAACAAGGCCTATAAAGTTAAGTTTACTTTTTCATTCTCTTGATGGTCCTCTAGAGCAGTCTAAAGGCTGGTGTCCCTTACCTTCTTGGGAACTGAAAGTACTAAAAGGCCTCTTGAAGCATTGCAGGCATGGATCTATTTGCACACAAACCAAAGGTTCTCCCAGTGGAGGTCTTAGCAGTTGGCACGGGTCCAGGGTACATGATCTGTCAGGCAGTTAAATCACTGTTGGTGGATAACTGGGAGGCAACTGATGGAAAGGAACGCTATTTTTCAAGGCCAAGCTCCCAGAGGATGTGTTTGCTTGAATTGATCACCTTAGGTGAGAAGAACTTTGTGACCCAGGAGTCATCAAGAGCTGAGAAACATTTGAGAAGACTGGATAGTTAGATGGAAAGGAAAAGCCCTCACTGAGCAAGAACAACAAGTTAGTTTTCACTACCAGTAGAGGCTGCCTGTTGAGTGTGGCAAAAGTAGCATAATGCCTGGTGAAAACACATTTCTACCCTCCGTGTTAGCTGAAGCTCCTGTCAGGACATAGGGAGGCAATGGGGATACTGGACCATAGCAGGCTCCAAGTTGTTTAGTTACTAAAGGGGAAACCCTGGGGTCGGTGGCCACCCCCTGCTCTCTGGAAATGGCAGCTATAGGTAGCTCCAGACCAGGTCCTGGGTCCCAGTGCCTCGGGGCTGCCTCCCACTGAGATCGTTCCAGGAGGAAATGGTGGTTTAGTTGCTTTACAAGGACAACCCCACTGTTGCGTAAGCACAGCACTGCAGCTCCAGAGGCAAAGGAGTGCTGATGCTGACTAAAAGATACCCCACAGTTTGATCTGGGGCACCCCACCTTACAAATCTGTCTGGGGTTTGTCTTCACCAAGGTGTGGCAAGGGGGGAAGAGCATCTTCTTTCCAGCTGCCTGCAGCATAAAACCCACACACATGATAAAGCCTGGGAATTGCCATATCTCTCCCATCATCTCCAGAGCAGACTGTCAGAGGACAGGCACTCAGACCATACCACCAAAAACCAGAAGCGTAATTTGTACATGTAAACCCATGATCTCGCACCAGGTGAAATATTGGGACCTGTATCGTGACTCCCTTTCCAGCGGGCAGCCACCAGCCAGGAGGTCTCCCCAGCTTGCTTGCTGGACCCTGGTGGGGTCTTGTGGGGACATTGAGCTCTAACGTGGTGTTTCTGCAGGTCGCTGTACATCAACTTGGTGGGCCTCTGGGCGATACTGGCCTGTGCGGTGCTGTGCGGCCTGGCCCTCTACTCCATTTACAAGGACTGCGACCCATGGTCGGCAAAGCAGGTGTCGGCACTCGATCAGGTAGGGCCCCATGCTTCAGGCGAGGGTGGTGAGGGGGTGCCCTTCCTCTGCACCATAACTGCCAGGTGTGGGGGTTCAAGAGCCGAAGGTTGACAATAATGACATGCCCAAGTCCCTTAACAGTTGAGTCTGTAACAAAACGTGCCTGAGAGTGCCAACAGCGAGTGAAACCACTCCAGACTGAAATGGGGGAAGAGGCTGCTGCGAGGGATGGCTGAAGCAGTGGTGCCTGTGTGAGTGACGGCCGGCCCTAGAGGGCTGCTTTGTGTCATCGCACCTAAACTGCTTTCGTGCCAAGGGATGCGAAAGCCTTTTCAGATTTGAAACATAATGGTGCCCAAAGCATACACCTGGAAGAAGGTTACCAGCAGGCAGCTTTTTGCTAGTGATGGTGCATCCTTCCCTCCTTTGGAGGAGAGCTGGGCAACCAAACAGCATTGTACTGTGCTGCTGAGAAACCACTCTGAAACTGACAGTGGCCTCCCCCTAAACAGGTCCTGAGGAACAAGAGCCCTGGGAGCCCATAGACTGACCAGAGTCAGGGCCCAGGAAATCATTTTTTTGTATGTTTATGCCTGGGAGAATCATAAGCTCTGGGTAATGCCCCACAGACAAGAGCTGGAAAGCCAGGAGAAGAGCAGAGGCGATGAAGTACCTAAGGCAGGACCACCTGGTGTTGAAGGTTAGAATAAAATGAGATACAGAAAACCAAGGTGGAAACCCAAAGGAAATGAAATTGTTCCTGTCGGTCACATTCTTTTGGGGGAAACTGGAAGTAAGATACTAAAAAGACCAACTTGTCTGTGAAAAAAATTGGTTCTCAGTAAGAAAATCTTAAAATTCCTATCTCTTCCCAGCACTCAGATCTTGCAAAGGTCAATAAATGACACACAGTTTCCAATAAGGAAATTGTTCTCAGGTAACCTGAGGGTTATTGGGCTGTATCTACAAAGCCTTTTTGTGGAATTGCCAGCAGACATGAGAATCTACTGTGGCACCCAAGCCCAACAGTGATGTACAATACATGCTACCTGCTGCCCAGCACTAGCCTCCTATACCATCATCACTCAAAACCATGCCTGATGGCATGGCTAAATGCTCACCTCTGCTAGGTGGTCTAAATAGACTTTGCTGTATCTTAAGTAGATGTTTTAGGAGTGGTTTTCTGTGTAGAAAACCAATAAATAGTGCAAGGTGGGACATTAAATGCTAGAACAGCTGGGCAGAATGTCAGTGAGAAGGCTGTAACAAAAAGCATACTGTGATAAAAACAAAAATTAGGGCAAGACAGTAATATTTCCTACTCTCTGAATTTTTCAGCTAATGCCATACCTAGTGCTGGATATTCTCCATGATTTTCCAGGAGTGCCAGGGCTTTTTGTGGCTAGTGCCTACAGTGGGACATTAAGGTAAATGAATAATTTGCAACCTGTGGTCTTTTTTTTTTTTTTTTTGTTAGAGCTGAAGTTTCATTTATATTAAAACTTTTGCATTTCATCTCTGTCCAGCTAATTTTTGTTCTTAAAGAAAAGCACTGTAAGATCTTTGACGATGCAGCTTAAAAACCCCATAGTTTCCTACAGTGGCGCTCTGAGGTCGTAGGACTTAAAGCTGTTTGGAGTTCCCAACCAGCAATGTGAGGAAATAGCTAGCAACATGCTATGTATGGCACTAATCAGCCCTCCTCTCTGTACCTTTAAAGCCCCTCTGCTATAGGAATTTTTAAATGTTATAAATGGGTGATTGCACTACATAGCTATAGTTTGGGGGAATTTCCTACCGCTCATCCTTAATTTTCCAGTTTCAAATCTGCATAACTTTAAAGCTATCTCCCTTCCCTCATACCTGATCTTTAGAGTCTTGTTTACAAAAGGGTTCCTGGACTTCCAATTGTCTTGAATGAACCCCATGAAAATAGCAATCACTATATATTTTTATTGAAGGAGACAAGTCAGTCCCCTTCTATCCCATAATGGAGAGTGTTTTGTTCAGTTTTCACAAGGAGCATCTTTTAGGAAACACTGCCTTTCAAGGAAGGCTCTGAACAATAATAAGCACGTAAAAGTGAGGAAACTTAAGAATGTGACACCAGAATAATTTTTTTGTTGAGTACTTGTAGCTATGTAAGTAGAGGGAACAGCCAGGATATTTGTTTTTCACATGCTAAGGAAAACCTGGTGGCTTGCAAGAGCAAGGTACACATAGACGCAAGATCACCCGACTACATTAAGAGTGCTGGTTTCTCTGGATGCCATAGGGAGCCTGGAATAGTTAAGTGTGGAGTAGATCCTTACTTTCTGGATGAATATAATTAGATTACCTGAATCCTCCTCTCTTCTCTCAGAGTGCGTTCAAAGTAATCAATGACCTGCGTGTAGAAATTTTACCTACCCAGATATATACTGTGTAGATAATTTGTGAAGGTATCATGTACACCAATAATGTTTACAGTGTAGCCACATGTAATAGATATTTTCATTGACTTTTCCAGGACCATCTTTTCGTCAAAATTTGCCTTGTCTTCACTAAGAGCAACTATTTTCAACAATTTTTGTTAGTTATTAACGGCATCACCTGGAATAATAAGTTATTTCAACCAATACAGCAGTTACATTAGTTTTCTGACACTGTTCTAGACAGCGGCAGTTTCTCTCTGCCAGTAACTCATCTGTTATCTATAATTTCAGCTTCTAAGATTAAAAAAATGTATAAAACTTGCCTTCTGTAGTACAGTGTCCTCCAGCATCAATGCTCTGGCTGCCGTGACTGTTGAAGACCTGATCAAGCCATACTTCAGATCCCTCTCTGAAAAGAAGTTGTCATGGATTTCCATGGGGATGAGTATGTCTGGAAAATATCTTTTCCACTTTCATTTTACAAAGTGAGGGCTTGATTCAGATCTTGCTTATGGCAGTGTAAGTCAGGAGAAAGTGTGTTCACACCGATAGGACTACATTGATGCAGTACTTGAGGGAGACAAGGTCTGCTGCATAGGTTTTGCACAGAATAGGGGACAAGCTATTTCAAGTGAGCATAAAGGAAAAAAAAACAACACCATCTTGCTTGATCTTTAAGCAGGGAGGGTGCACTGCATCTGTATTCAATATTGATTTGGAATACTACAAAGCCAAATGTCTCAGACTAAAACACCTGTTATTTTTCTTTCATCTGTCAAAAATGAGAAGCACAGGAAACAATATTGTAACAAACCCTTTGAACTGAGTGATACACGAGCAATGGTGCTGTGTCCTGATAAAGTTCCAGAGAACAAGAAACTTCATGTCTTCATTGATGTACTCTCAGAGCCTCAGTCTGTTTAGCTTCTCTGTTTAATGTGGCTCAAAAGGGTCAGAACTAGGCTGAGCAGATGTTTAAATCTCTGAAATGCAATTGCCATCTCTGCTAGTTGTACTGTCTGTGACCAGCTGCAGGTGTAGCCCAAGACAGTGCCTGTAATAAGCATGGAAAAACCACAGTCCCAACATGCTGGCATAGCTCATACCAGTAAGCACAGCAGATTGGTGGCAGGTGACAACTATTAAATATTTTCACCTGAGAGCAGTTTCTTAAACATTATTGCAAACAATATTTGTGCCAAAATTGCAGTTGGTCTTATCATGAGTTGCTTAATATAGCACATTAAACAATGAGATTAACCTATTGCTTGTGCAGTGAAACTCTACTGGGGTGGAGGTGTAAAAAAAAACCAAACAGAAAACCCCAGAGCCCATTGTTACAGGCCCTGGGAAGAGACACTATATCCTAGTGACCGAGGGTGTCCTTTATCACAGTGTCAGCTCCCAGTAATCTGCCAGCATTTACCTTTTTGCTCCGAAATTTTTAGACCAAGAAGCAAAAGTCATTCTCTCAAAATAAGGACTATGACACAGGAGATTAGCTGAGAAAGATGAACAATACATTTGTTATTGCCACTACAGCTAATCCATATGGCTGCCATTTAGTAACTATAATAATATACTGGAAGAAGATTTTGTCATGTTTGCATGATCTCTTCTTAGAGCCTGACCTTTTGGCCAATTCATACTCTCTTAGAAAAAAAACACAACCAAAACCCAAAAAACAAAACCCAGATGCTAGCAGGTTTGTTTTGGAGACATCAGGGGTCATGCTGGGTTAAATGGAAACATTTCCACTAGTGATTTTCAAACTTTGGCAGATCTACGCATCATTCTGCCTTTCCCCTGCAGGCCTGTTTTATGGTGGAATCTGCATTGCCATGGCTGCACTGGCATCGCTCCTGGGAGCCTTGTTGCAGGTAGGTATAGGCTGCTTTTTCATGCCCATGTTGAATGGCCCAGAATGAATTACATAAGAAAATAATTGCTGGATACCATTCTGAGATTAGTTTTTATTCTTTGCTGGGTACTGGCCTTAAACCAGCCCGTGGCTCAGCCTCTGCTTTAAGCACCAGGGAACTATACCAAGTCCTGCCAGACAAGCACACACCAGTTAAAAACCCCCTCATAATTTCCTTCTCAATATTTTCTCTTCTTGCCACGTTAGAGGCTTTAACCTGCTTGCACAGCACCTGATAACACACTCTTTCTTCCTTAGGCAGCGCTCAGCATTTTTGGCATGGTTGGTGGCCCCCTTTTAGGACTGTTTGCCTTGGGAATCCTTTGCTCCTTTGCAAATGGAATTGTAAGTAGAATTTAAAGCCCCGTTTGTCCAAAATTCATTGATAATTTTGGGCATCTCCTTCCCCCTCTCCCTCCAATAATTTTTATGTTGGGGTGATGAGGGACAAGTCTTTGATACTTTCTGTAAGGACGTTTTCCCTTGCTGCCTTTCCTCCTTATTAGAGAGAAGCCATGAACAGGGCTGCATAGGAACTTGAGTTTCCATCCCATGAAGAGATTTACATGCCCAGAGGAGGGATCTGGGAAAAAAAAAACAACCAAAAAAACCCCCCAACACTTTGACAATGATTTCCAGAAAACAGTTTCAGAAGCAGGGAACGATGTGCCTGGAGATGTAGCTGAACACCCAGTGGACTCAGAGGATGCTGGCCCGTCTGAAAAAAAAAAAAAGGGGGTCAGGCTGGGAAAATGGGGCCCAAGCACTTGCAGGCTGGAGTTTCTCAGAGTGCTTCGGTATTATGAAATTATAATTTCCAGACAAAAAAAAAGCTATTCCATCAAAAAAAAAAAAAAAAAAAAAAGAAATTTGGAACTATGGTCCATGGGTAGTCTGACAGGATTGCTATTTAGTAAGGTTGACTAATCACAAACCTTTATCTCTTTACAGTTGCAGATGTTAGGTATATATTAAAAATAAATAAATAAGTCACTAGCTGTCAGCCAAAACCTGCCACCTGAAGTAGAAGAGACTTTTGTAAAAACAGATCACATGAGGAAAAAGAAATATTGATTCTGTATTTGTTCAAAGAGGGCCTCAAATGAAGCAATACTTTCCCGTATACTATGCAGCCCAAAGCTTTCCATTTATTGTATGGACACAGTGGCAAAATAAAAGAAGTATGCTCAGCAGCTGCAAGTAAACACTGTATTTCCTGAAGTAGGAATGAAGCAAACTCCCCAGCTTTCCCTAACTCTACATTTCATTTTTGCTATGCAGCCTTACAGTTTAGATTATCTTGACTGTTTCTTACTCATGTGGGTGGTTCTTTTTTGTTTGTGTGTGTTTTATTTTCTCAAATATCCTTCTGCTTTTCATGTAAATCCAAGTTTCATTTTCTTTTTGCAGGGTGCATTTGTGGGTCTTGTCAGTGGCTTTGTTATTTCACTTTGGGTTGGAATCGGATCTCAGATTTATCCTCCACTCCCAGAGAAGACCAAGCCACTATACCTCTCAACTGCGGGCTGTAACATATCCCTGGGAAATTTGACATCAACAGAAAATCCATTAACAACAGTCTTCAGCACAACAACTGCAGAGAGGTATAAAAGTTCATCAAGTGCGATCAACAAAGCATGTATTTGTTTCAAAGCAACACAAACATCTGCCTAGCATTTAGATGACTATAACTATCCCTCCTTGACTTACCTGCCAGACTGTTTAAGATGATGCAGTTCTCTCTAGTATTTTTTTCCCTTGTTAGAATGAAGTTTGTCTGAGTTATTGCAGAACAGAAGTCAAAGTGAATCTTCTATTGATCTGAAAAGCTTCAGTTCAAATATTTGAGTCTAAAGGCTTGGATATGCCTTACTGGGAACCACGACGTTAAAGAAACCAAAGCATAACATTCATAGTTACTGGATTAACTTCCATAGCCTGCCACATGAATTAAAGCAGTATGCTGTTAAAGGGCCATTTGCCAGTTCAACAGCTCCAGCTACAAGAGCTTGTCTGTGCAGAAATAGTTCTATTCAGGAAATTTGAAGAGGGCATAATATAAAGGATTTTCTCCCCTCTGCAATTACCAATGTCTTACTTTGGACAATCACAATTAAGTGTAACAGTTATGAATGACATAGAGAACAGCAGGAACAGAAAGAAGCTGAACAATTCCCACATTTCTAGGGATTTCCAGTCCTTACACCTTAGAGAACTGTACAATCAACAGATACCCTGGTACACACATAGGTGCCCAACATCCAATTTCATATATTACACCTCTCACCAAGGCCTCTGGCATTGCTCACAGCTGCAGGGAAACAACTGTTACAACAAAGCACGTTGTCAGGGAGAACAAAATAAGGTGTATCCTTAGGTGTGACAGTTGTCCTATTGTTTCTGGCTGTTTGGAGATGCACATGATTGATTTCCAACTTTTTTTGTGTGTGTCCATGTCCATCCCCTCCTTTAAATAATGTTGTCCCCCCTTCTAAAGAAGTTAGCACTTCATCTGGATAGCTGGAGTGCTCAGCTCTGCACTAGGCTCCAAGCCAAGACAGAACTGTTCTGTTCTAGCTGCTCTATCTCATGGATTGCCTCACTGTACCAACCAGTCTCCTCCCATACAAAGGAGCTGCAAATTTTAGGACAAATTTTCAGTGTATATTTTGTAAAGAGGTAGTTCAAGAACTACCAGGTCGCTTGGTTCAGAAGTGACTCTGTATTTACACACTGTCTGGAAACAGACAACATTTTCAAGTTGCTTGGAATAGGAAAGTAGAGATTAACACTTTCTGCTCTTTTTCAGGCCTGCCCTGGCAGACAACTGGTATTCCTTGTCTTATCTTTACTTCAGCACACTTGGGACACTTATCACAGTAACTGTGGGAATAATTATCAGCCTCCTAACAGGTACTGGTTCAAGCTGTGAATGAACATGTCTTAAATCTCTTTCAAACTAAGATGGTCAGAGAGCTGACAGGAAGTCACAGGAAGTGCCAGTGACCCTATTGCTAACACGATGTAAAGGTTACCATCATAAATCTCATTCCTTCCCCTCAGCAACCCACTTTTGGTCTCTGCTCACAGCAAAAGTTACTTCAAATTTCTAAGGAGAGAGAAGTTTCAACAGTTTTTTAACCTGAGGGGCAAACCCCCTCCCCCAACCCCCAAACATCTGTCTTTCCTGTTTTATTAGATTCCAGCAGGGGCTGGAGGTTTAGATTGTCCCTGAACATGGCAACAACTCCAAGCAAGGAGATACACCCATGCTTCTAGAGTACTTTGAGTGAGTTCAGAGCACTCAAGGGATATTGTTTGTACCGGTACAGTGCATGCTTTTCACCACATCCCCCAAGCACATACCTAACAGCTGAAGACCCTGTGCGTGGCTATGTTAGCTTCTTTCTCAGTTTACCTGTACTATTTGTGCAAGGAGAAAAAAGCAGCACCCTACAGGTAAGGGGCCAGGGGAATGAGATGCACAACAACAACTTCAGTTCCAGACCGTGGCCTCACTACTTTTGCATCTAGGTGATGTGCAACTCTTATCTGCATGGCAAAAATAGCACAAAAGCAGGTTCTCTCTACAGCTTTCCCCAGTACATCCAGCCAGATTCCTATGACAGCCACTGTCTTTGAGGCAGATTTCAGACCTATTGAACTGACCTACAACAAGTCCAGATTATAAAACTCCAAACACAACAGACAAACTCACTTCTATTAGCTTCCCTGTTACCTTGCAACTAATAAGCATATTACACTTCTACCATTTTCTTTTCCTTATGAGTTTCTAGAGAATTTGGCTCCCTACCCCCTTTCCTTCCTTTGCTCTCCTCATTGCTATAGTAATGGTTGTAGACAAACTTTGCTACTTACCAAGCTAGGATCAGATCAGCTCTGAAACAAAACATGAAAACTGAGAAATTCAGATGAGAAGTCCTCAGCCCAAGAAACAGAAACCCTAAAAAACTAACCCAACCACTTTATCACCCTGCTCTCTGTGGTACAAGATGACATTTAAGCCTCAGGTGGCAATCAGAGCTAATTCCCAGAACCTGCACCTTCTTTCTTTCCCACACAAGACTAGTTAATCTTCCATGCCTTAAAAATGCCCAAACATCCCATTAACCACACACATGCACCCACCCCACCCCACCCCACCTTGGGGCTGCTCTTAAATAACTCACTATAAAAATTGCTGGTGATTTAGAGACAGGAGTCTTGATGGCTGAGGACTGGGGTGCAGGTTCCAGGGGAGCAGTTGGTATTACATCTCCTGGAGTGGCAGGGTGGTCCCAGGTATTGTTGTTGGGATTCGTGCTTTTCTGATGATTGTCTCAGGCTCTTTTACACAATAAGAAATCTGAGGATGATCTAGGAAATTTTGGGAAATAGCTAAGGCATTTCAAGTAGACTTTGAGGGATCATTTTATATTTTGAGAGGTACAGGGTATACATCACTGTAAAGAAATCATCCCTAAGGCCTGTGATTGCTTGATGGCATTTGCTGTATGACTCTGCCCTGCTCATCTGGCCTGGTGTCCACAGCTGGGCTCTGACAAATCATTTGCATGTGGAAACCTGGCTGATTGAAACCTGCCTATTTTGCAGGAGGACTAAAGCAGAACACAGATTGTAAATTCCTGCTGACTAAGGAAGATTTCCTGTCCAACTTCTCATGGTCTAAATCTGAGACAGTAAGTGTAATCATGCATCTCTGATTTAAATCAATCTTTCCTCCTGGGGCCAAAGGCAAACAGTCCCTGGCTTATTTTTTCCCACCGGGATGAACAGTACCTGATGCTGCCTGATATGACTGTCTGCTTTAAGGCAGTAGCAGAGCAAAAGGCAGGTAGGAGTAAAGCAGCTGGCATAGGCAGGGAAGCTATGTTTAGCCACAGCTTGACTTGAGTGAACAACAGAGCAGCAGCTGAGACAAGGGATAGTTGTTCTCAGGTTTCTGCCAAAATACTCCCTCACTAGTGTCTTGGAAGCTGGCCCAAGGCACACTTTGGACTCAGCAAAGCTTCCTTTGTTTGTAAATGTGTCTCTAAAGTCTGGATTCTTTTTCAACTCTGGCTACTGTTTGAGAGAAAACATTTCTAGTCAGTGTATCTGTTTCCTAGCTCCCTCCCTAAGATGTAAGAAAAGGGGAGACATTACTGAGTAAAAAAATCCCTTAGAAGGGAGAATATAGGAGAATATTTTTTTTAATAAACTATAGATGATTTTTCAATTGGTATTATCAAGATGCTGAACATTCAAGCTCAGCTGCGTTCAGTGCTTTTCAAGTGCTGCAGTACAGGCAATGATCATATCTCTGAGATGGTCCAGTTTGCAAAATATTTTTCCTCCATGATGACAACTCCTTTTAGTATGACCTCATGTATTTCAACTTCTGGATGTGAACACCAGAAAGAGAAAGGGATTTTTACAGTACAATTGTATGTGCTATTTGTCCATATCAGGACTGGAGACCATCTATCCAGTTATTGTCATTCACTGTCTTTAATGGACCAACAACTGTTTTCACTATCTAAGAATTTAATCCCTAAAGTCATCTTTTTAAAAAAACCCTCACCCACATGGAAGCTAATGTCCACAGCCATCCTATTTTATGCCCAGAGTCAGAAAGAAGTCGTCTGCCCTGTTATGCAGCTAAGAGCTGGATAACAAGTGGTTGACATCACAAATAATGCAGAAAGTTGCTAAGAAAAAAAATCAGGGGGAACCGAGCAACTTCCTGCACATGAAGAGCTCAACATCTCATTATGTTTAACAGAGATGGAACATCTAAGCAATCATGCATGTTAATGTACTCTTCATGTCAAAGATGAGGCAAGGACTGTGAGCAGGGAATCAATAGCTCAAGGAGCTGGTGGTGACATATTACTAGGCATGAAAACAGCAAATAGAACTTTGTGCACCTAAAAATACTTTAGACACTTTGCAGGACAGGAACGTTTTATGTGACAAGAACATGTTGTACAACTAGTACCTTATGCAATAAGAAACCTTCTGTGCACCTAGAAAAATACTAGCTACTATACTGAATAACTGTTTATCATCTATTAGCAACCAACATGTATTTTTCTGCAAGGCATCCAGTATGTCAGGCCTGACTCTGCATGCAGGTCAAAGAGGGGAAGACTGTTTCTTCCACTTCACAGCATGGTTTTTGTCTTTTGTTTTTTAGCCAGAGAAACAGGAGGTGTTGAACTGGAAACCATTTACCATGGCTGATGAAGGAACAGACAACCCTGCTTTCAGCCACATTGAAATGGATGTTGCAGATAGTAAGAACAAAGTCAATGGCCTTCATATGTGACATGGGGCCATGTCAGCCCACGAGGACAGTTTTGTTCATGTAAAGCATTGTTGACATTCCTGTGTCGGGTCAGTTACCAGCCCTGCTGGGGTCACGGGCAGGTGTCTGCTGAGCTTCATGGCACTGTCACCCTTGCATGACTTTGACATTAGTCAAGAAAGGAATCAGGTCTTTCTTGCACTTCCTCATTCTCTTACTCTGGATCTTGGTGACAGGGCTTAAGGCAATGTTTCTATGTGAAATATTTGCCTGATATTCTTGAGCCTCCTGGAAAATATCTGCTTTTAATCTCAGTTCACTCTCGGAGTAAATTTTTTACTTGATAAGAGCACTGTTCTCCCAGACATGGTGGTGGTTCTTCTTCTTTTTTTTTTTCCTCTTTTTTCTTTTAAGACATTGAAAGTATGAAGAGATTAGCGCTGCAGGACCATATCAGATTACAGGAAACAGTGGGTCTTCTTTATGTACAGGAGGTATATTTAGTGCCATCTGATTCCTTTGTAGAATTGATCTTGAAAGCATATTTATTTTGCTGGTTTTGTTGTATGTGTTCGTTTTTATTAAGGCACTTGTTCCCTATTTACCTGCACGTCCTCCTCTGTGCTCACTGCTGGAAGCTACAAGAATGTCTTTGGTGATAGGTAGAGTCAAGAGTCAGTAATGTCCTTCCCTTCACACCCCATCTCCCTCTTCTGCCCTGTCTTACCCTTACAGAGTTGGTCCTCATGAAGAAAATGAGCTATTTGGGCTTTTTGTTCAATGCCATATAGCAGAACACAGTAGTCTTCTAGTTCATGCCCAGTGTGCTGTGCCGGACAAGAGGCGAGGCTGCATCTGCAGTTGCCACCGCTGTTATCTGCGGAGCTGTGACCTGAAACCTCACGTAGCCATTCGTGTTCCTGCAGTCCCTGTTGTCACTCTAGGAATTCATGGTCAAGGTTGGTCAAGATCAGGCAAGAGCACATTGTGTGTTTTGGCAGACAGTCCGCTGTGCAATGCCCCAGGATGGGGAAGGGATCGCAGAGGATGTCGTTTGGTGAAGGCTTGTCCAGGGCTGCAGGGCACGGGATGGCTTATCCTCTGGCTGGGCTGCCAGGAGACACTGAGCAGTACAACCGTTCCAGACCGTGTACGGTACTGGTGGTTTGGAAGGGTGAAAATCACTATTGCTTCCTTCTCCTGTACAGCAGGGAACAGACTCTGATCCACTGTGTTGTTTTTGTACTGCAAACTTTTTGCTATAGCTAAACATGAGCATTTAAAATCTTCTAGAACAGCAGAATCAAGTTGGCAAATAAAAGCCATTGCAGGAAAGTTGAGCTGTGAAGCTTAGAAAGCAGTCATGCTTGAGAATCAAATAAAAAACTGCATGTTTTAAGTGCTTTATAAAAGTCATGCTGCATTTGAGGTGCTGAGCTGCTGTAACTTGAAATATGACACAGTGCTAGTTTATCTGCCTTGACTAGGGCCCTTTAGCATCTAAATCACTTTATTTTGTGCCCCTGTGACAGAGAGCACTTGGTGGTCTACTGCATAAGATGAACTGACAGGATCAGAAAACATTAGGAAGAAAAAATGGGCTCCAAGGAGCATACCTCTACCAGAGTACAGGCCAGAGAGATGCTGTATGCGTTGCCACCAGAGGTATGTCTCGACGGGCTAACCAGGGCAACGCTACACGATGGAGCAGGTTTCCCCTTTGCCTCCTGAAGCAGTAGTTTGCACAATCCAATGCAGTGTTTAGGGCCAGCCCCTTGACTCCCATTCCTCTGCTGCAGCTCTGTGACCACCAGGTAAGCGCCTAAAGCCACTGTGTGGAAGGGCTGTGAGTGAATGGGATAGATCCCACGAGTTATGTCTTGTGTCCCTACATCTAAGATCTGAGACAAACAATAGCATGCTGAATAAAGTCTTCTGGGATTCAGGACAGGGGTCTCTGTTCTGGAACTATCCTAGTCACTCTGAGACAGCTAGTCCAATGGCTGAATGAGCTGCACTGTTTTTCTGAGACTTATGAAGCATAGCAAGCTGGTGCCTTGTCTTCATGACACAGAAATAGATACTGCATTTTGTGCTATGGAATAGGTCTTGGGACTTGGAAGACAGTAATTTATACTTACCAGGTACTTCCAGCCTGCAGGTCTGAAAGAGGGTAAGTACTGGTATCTCCATGCTGCTGCAGAATACTGATATGAAGAGGACTGGTGTGGCTCTGAGTACCTGTGCTTTATGGTACAAAGCAAGCTGTGGACAGAGAGAACAGAAGTCTGTGGCAAGCACTTGACCTGTGTGCCTGCTGGTCCAGCTACAGCCCTCCCAACACAAATGCTGAACTCCCATCTGAATGTGCTTCTCAGAAGGGTGACTTGATTACCACTGTGCTAAGCAGCATCAGCGTGGCCTCCATGGCACCACTCAGTACTGAGATCACTGTTTGCACTGTAATTGATACTGCCTTAAACTGTCTTGGGTGATGTGTGACTTCTACCTGTTTTGTTTGTGGAGTGAAGATTAATTTCCCCAGTTAGTTAAAAAAATGTGGCACCACAGAGTTTTTTTCTCACTGCTTTGAATTCACATAGTGGTTTAAAACAGAGAAAACATGTAAATGACAAACTTACCTTCACTTACTGCTTGAAGTCACTATTTGAGCACTAAGCAGTCATTTAACTCTAATTTTGGTATGAAGTGAGTTTGGGCCGGGTGGTATCTATTGGTCCATAATCACAACATCAAGATGAGTTTTCACTGGGGAGAATATCTTGCTGTAAGCATTTTAGAGACAAACGTTCTTAAGCTTCGCAGGTGACCCCCACAACCACATTACTAGCTAACTAACCTCCCATGATTGCTGCAGAGCTACAAAGTGACTCTTTCTACTTTACTATTTCCTATATGCTTCTTGTTTTAATTGGCATCACTAATTAAAACAACTAATTAATTTTGAATAATGTTTTTTCTGGGACCATATACTGTCCTCTACTAGTTGGACTGTCAGCCAAGGCCTTGTCTATGTAAATGCTATTTTAAATAGACATCTTACAAAATCTTTACATCTTGCAAAAGATAATTCTTGGTGTATCCATTACAGTCCTGCACCCTGATCCTTCATCATTCCCAGCTAAAAGCTCACCCGACAAAGAAACGCTGGATGCTCAAAACCAATTAATTCCATGGGAGTGGGAGCACTCCACACTGTCCAGGTTACATGCAGCATCTGGCAGGGTCAAGAAACAAAACAAGTAGGAACATTAAAAAAAGAACTAGAACCACAACAGGAACAATATTTGGCTATGTGAATCACAAAGGATTCACAGAGAGAAAGTAGGGATAGATTTTGGTCCTTTTTAGTCTGCATTTAAATTTGCTTCCACCTGACTGGTCTGTTTGCTTGCTGAACAAATAAGGTAAACAGAAAATAACTCATGAATGCCAAACAGCAAATATTTCATATGCATAATTTATTTTAAAGTTTATTGCATCACATTATACAAGCATTAAACATGGCTTTATGTTGATGATTTTTTTTAAAGTGTGAAAACTTGACATTCTTCTCTGTAGGATTTTTCTATTTACAGATAAACAATCTCTCTATATACTTTATATATATATATATATAATATATATGGTAAATAACATAAGTCCCATCAGAAAGGTTTAAAATAAAAAAGAACTGATTTGTAAACATGGTTTCTGTTGTAATATTTAGTGGCTTGAATGCAGATGATGTTTTATACCTAGGATTTTTCTCATGTCAAAGTATCCAGGTTGTTCATTTACATTTTTTTTTTATTCTAAGATCTGTAAAACCAACACGGGGCAGAATGCAAAAAACGTAGCAAACAGGCTGAAAAAGTCCCAATATACAACTTTTTTTCCTTGGTTTTAAAAACTGATGTGTAACTGCCCATGAAGTACATGCTTGCTGTCAAGAGTGGTCTATGAAGATCAATCCTATGCTGATTGCAAGATGGTTTCATAGTAAGTCCTTTGATGTGTGCTGTAGTGCTTGCTATGTAAAATGTCTGTGGCATGCATTGAGGTTGCATTTTTTCTCATTCCCTTGAAGGTAGTGCTCTTGTGGAGCTGGAATAAGTAAACAACATATAGGATGATCACCTGGAGGTTTAAACAAAACCCATCATCAGAAAGAAGGGAATGGCATCAATTTGCTATCTAGAGACCATTAAAAATCCATTTATTATTATTAACCTATTATTTATATTTTCCTAATTAATAAAATAAATAAAAAGGGGTCA
The DNA here is from genome assembly GCF_017639655.2 of Falco naumanni. Lineage (NCBI taxonomy): Eukaryota > Metazoa > Chordata > Aves > Falconiformes > Falconidae > Falco > Falco naumanni. Next base: position 47,634,147 of record NC_054058.1, on the reverse strand, counting down.
TCTTTCCTGAGTGTTCTGCTCTGTAGCGCTGAAAGACTCAAGGGAAATCTATCCGGCAGACCAGCAGCACAGAAACCCTGGTGGGTTGACTGACAGGTCAACATTAAATAACAGAAATGTAGTCAGGGTCTGCCAGGGAGGTCAGAGCCCCTTTCAGCGTCATACTCAGCACAAGCCTGGTAAGCAGCCAACTTGTGTTCTTATTTAGAGCAGAACAGGACGCAACTTCTAGCAATGTATTGTCATGAAAATTCATCATAATATACCTATGTTGAAAACTAGTCTCAAAAGCAATTATCATCTATTGTATTTCTGCTGCGCTTTATTTGTTTTGACACAGTATATTGCAGTGATTCCTCTGGAGTGGAAGTTGGTTTATATTCTACTAGGTTTTAGTTCAATTCTCGGAAGGTACTGAGATCTACATAGACAAAGCTATATTTTGCTGCAGGAGTTTGCAAAGGTTCACACTCATATGGGTGACACTGATTTTATGCATGACTCATGTCTCACTTTACTACTTAGCAAACAGTTTCTAAGCTCTTGTCATCTGTTGTTTTAGATATTAAACAGAGGGTACGCAAACTAATCCAGTTGCTCACATGAATTCGGTCAGAATGTGATTTTGCACAGCGA